>NC_043765.1:12218694-12565418 GCF_902148845.1 Salarias fasciatus | reverse complement strand
ATTATTGATTACTTCAGATTTTATAACACACTGACACTTTTCTTTTTTTTTTATGAGCAAGGCACCTCCAGTGAGAAACACAGCACAGTGAGCATGGGTTACTGCGGCGTACGACTGGCAGTGTCATATATTATTTGTATGTGGTATGATTGATGAACTTTATGAGAACAGGTAAGTTTTGTTTTTTTTTTACTGCTGTCATGTATTGTAACGTATGAATCGGTAACGTTAGTAATCAGATCAATACACCTAAATGTAATCAGATCAATACACTAAATCAAGTCTTTTAAGGTGGCGTGTCCAGGTTGATTTTTCTTGATTTTGGTAGATAAATTGCTAAAGAGAGACCCAACTGCAACACGCCCCTGTGTCCACTGCAAGACAAGTGTTGATGGATTTCACTTATCCCGCTTTTCCACTGCTTGAGCAAGCAGCCTCTAAAGTGCTTTACACTGTTAATCACATTCACCTATTTACACACACACACCAGTGGAGAAGCTGCAATGCCAGGCACTCAATCCATCCACTGGAAAAAAAGTTAGGGCTGAAATACACTTCTGTATGTGGAATGGGGGAGGGGAATACGGAATCGAACCTGCAATTTTCTGATTGAGAGATGACCACTGGGCCTACAGAACAATCAGGATCTTGCTTTTTTTTTTGTGTCTTCAACATTTTGTGGGTCAACGTAGCTCAATAAGGTAAGAGCGAATTGTGCCACAAAAATAGCTTTAAGTCTAACAAGCGACAGGAGCTACAAGAATCTCTGCACCATGAAACTGAGTGCATCCTTGGGTTGAACGGTGAAAAAAAGAAAAGAGAGCGAGAGAGAGAGAAAGACAAACTTAAGGAAGAACACGCCATGCCACCTTGAGGACAACATTATTAGTCACAGGGAGACTGGAGGAGTCATGCACTGCTGAGTGTTATTTCTCTCCACCCTATCAGTGGCCTCATCTCTCTGTATCTCACTTCCACCCTGCTTCACTCTCTCTTCTCGAGGAACTCGTTATCTCCTGCCAAAGAGGTCTTTGGTATCATGGAAGCCAAGGAAAGTATCATTGGTTCTAGTAGTGAGTATATGGGTCACAAGGGGAAAGGTGCAACGCCGTAATAGAAGCGTCGGCGAAGAGGTAAGGGTGGAGAGGCTGGGAGGAAGAAATACGATGTCAAGGCAACTGGAGATGAACTGGATGTGTGTATCTTTTATATTCTCGCCTCCTTTCATTCCCTTTTCCTCCACTTCTTCCATCTTATCAAGCGCACCTTACTTCCACCTTTTTACGCTAACAAGCTGTCCTTCAGTTGATCAAATTCAACTTCCTTTTTCATCCCTCACTTCGCTCGGCGCCGAATTGCAGCAGGCACACTAAGCACACCGAGTGCCAGGGAAAGAACAAACAGGCAGGAGATTATATTCCCATTAAAATCTTGGCTGCTCTCATTGTTATTGACATGGCAGAGATCCTCGCTGCTTTGAGGGCAAACAGTCGAACTTGTGCACGGATCTGCACGCATAATCACACACACACACTCTCGGGGACGATATTGAGCTGAGGAGTGGATGTCTATTCTGTTCAAACAAAATAAATGCGAAAAGTTGTATGATTTGAAAACAAAGTCACAGCAAAAACACACAACAAAGGACAACTGTGTATCACAAGACATCAGTCTGGTGGAGAGAAGGTCGGAGCGTCAGGTTTTGAACTATTATTTCTGTATGTCTTTGGTAATCCGTATCTTCAAAACGAGATCCGTCAAATTAGTCACAGAAGAATGAGTAAGGTTATCAATGATCAAGCCAACTTTCAAGCTAAAGGGTCAAGAAAATAAAACATTTTTGAGTGATTTTGAAGGTAATGTAAACCGTTTTCTGGTTATTTCTCTTCTTGTGACTAAAAATACTGAAACATAACAAATTACAGGACATCCCGATCTTTCCAGATATTAAACCCAAGCCAAAAGGTAGTAATCGATCATTGCACTCACATGCACACTACACTGGATGCACTTACAAGGTGGAGGTCAAATAATGTCTTATACAAAAAGCAGAGGTATCCCTCCTTGAAATTTAGACTGTTGTCAGTTAATCATGAACTGCAATGAAATACCCATTTATCAGCTTGTGTTAAATCTACGCTGTTTGCATGATTTGCTCTTTTGCTGGCATGTATTTCTCAAAAGCTGAGCACATACGGAACACCAGAGAGGGTCTGGCACAGGCTTTGTTCGGGCCTCTTGACGGCTTCAGTGTCCCCTCATGTTGCTCTGAAAGTATATCAAAGCCCTGATGCTCCCTCTGGATCACACACACTGCTGAGCTGTGTTACTGAGGCAGCTGTGTGTACATATGCACAGTGAGACAGTGTGATGTAAGTAAATACACCCAGCAGGCGCACGCTCACACACACACACACACACACACACACACACACACAAACTCCCTGCAAGGACCAAAAAAAAAAAAAAAAAACGAAAGAAAATTGTACATAAAGTGCTTACACACACACACAGCCTTCAGAGCTAGTAAAATTCACCATGAAATGGAATGGATGGGCTGCTGTTCCCCTCATTGGTCTCACAGTGTGTGCATGTAGCTTGCGTATGTGAATGAACACCAAGTATATTTGTGTATTTTCGTGCGGAGGAGCTCGCTTGCTTGCTTCTGAACGCCGAAGATCGAGACTGTCACTCTCATTCAGAGCGAATGATGCTTGGAAAAGTGCTTAAGTATGATCGACCAAATCATAAACCAAGTCCTAAAAGTGCTGTGTGACCCACTGCGACGCGTTGTCAAATTACCAAAAAGAAAAAAGAAAAAAAAATTAAAGTTCAACATCAGACATGAGATGACACAAAAAAAAAAAAAGAATTGTTTCTCCGAGCTATTTGCTACCAGCTGGGACTTTAAAAGACACTCAATCTGTAGGGAAGAACAAAAAAAAAAACTCTAATAGTAACAGTGCATTTCTACACCCGACCAAACTGAACACTGCGAGAGGTATCCATATTTTTGGTGGAGGATATAAAAAAGGTCATCTGCTCCCTCTGCTCCATTGTAATGTTTATCATCACAATTAACACAGAATCAACATCTGCTGCTGATTAAAAAATGTCTCTCTATACTGAGAAAGTGACACGAGGTGGTTTATGATGTTGACGTTTCAGATGTCTGTAAAAACAGCATCAGCGCTTCTATGCGCAGACACTTTTCGGATGATTAACGCCGAAATGCTAAGTGCTTTGTAAGAGGAAGGAGCAAGCTTGAGGGAGCCGAAAGTTTGAGACATGAATGCATCACTTGAGTTCATTCATGACTAGTTACAGCAGCAATTAAGCGACACTTAAAAGTGGATGGGCCAGCCACAGTTTTGGATATGATAACAGCAGTTTTGAAAGATTAATGAGTCGTCTGCGTGTCATTTGTGGGAGACACACACACACAAGGATTTGTGGGTGTGTTTGTTTATAGTCAGGCGGTGTGTGTATATATGTGTGTGTTTCGTCTAATCAGTAATCACAGTGTCTAATAGCGTTAAATATTGATCAGAGGATTCCCACCCATCGCACCGGGAGAGTGACCAACCAAGCAGCGAATACCGCCAGAAGGGCTTTTAATAGTAGGAGAAAAAAAAAAAAACTAGGCATATCACAATTGTCTCATTTAGATACTCCTCAAGGCCGCATCAGTGCTACTTTTAATCTTCCTCTTAGACTCATTTGTGACATGGACATTGTGTATCGTGCTTGCTTCCTCGTTTTTGCCTTTAATACTCACTGAAGCTACAGACGAGCGTGAAGGAATAGAGGTCACATGACCTTCTTTTTTTCTCTTCCTACATACAAAAACGACACCTTGCTATGAACTAAAAGTTTGTGCCGAGATGAGTCAGTAACTGCACTGTAAGTTCACAAACCTGAACTCCATTTATCATGCTTTTCTGTTGCTGGCAAAAGTATTTGAAGCACTCATTAGTTACGAGGCCGTTCCCCACAGACAAGTTTCAAAGTCAAACCTGCTCGTGGAAACTTGGTTTAATGGCTGTTTTTTTTTTGTTTTTTTTTTTTTGCAAAAGCTTTGTGCCATCGTGTTTTGGAATCTGCAAAAAAGAAAATTATATAATAAAAAAAAATGCATCCTAGTTAAAAAGTCATTTAAATGTATCCAAATGTGAACAAACAACGCCATAAGTGAAATAGCAGAACAAACAGCGGCTCCAGCAAACATGCACACAATGCTGAGAACTCCAGAAAATGCACATCATTCACGCACCGCGTGCACACACACGCTCACACACACGCACACAATTAGCCTGTTTCAGTGAGAAGGCACAAATCCAAGGCAGCTCAGTGTACAGATGGCTTTTAGAAAAACAACACCCCAGATTTCAACCACAGCAGCCCCTCATGATCGACCAAGTCCTCAAAAGTGTGAAATATTATTCTTTTATGTAAATCAGATATAGCATCATCCCCACACTGCAGCCAGAGCCTCTAACTTGAGCTGAGTGTTACTGTGGTTTGGGTAAATTCATTCTCTATTTATAATTAACTACACAGAGTCGGAGGAGTGGGATGTGACAGAGAGCTTCTCGAGGTTAAGGACCTCGCTAAGGGACACGCCGGCTGTGGAATTTGAACCTGCAAACCTCGAACGTGTCGGCCACCACTGCAGCAAAACGAAATAGTGTAGCAAGAGACTGAACTCCAAGTGTCTTCACTCTAAAATAATAATCAAAGATGACGATAGAGTTACATCTGTATAAAGCAGTGTTGCCAGCATCCACACAGATTTCAGACCTCTCTCTTTAAATAAGTGATAACTTATTTTAGTGTTATAAGTTTGGAGATTCATTGTCAAGAAAAATATCTATTCTGACTCCTTTCGACAAGTAGCCAAAGCCACCATGGGTCCCCTGTACTTTCCCAAACTAATCACTGGTCCTACCTGCACGCAAGTCCATCCCTGTTCATTCACAGCCAGAGATTTTCAACATCCATCTGAATACTACAAAGAAACTGCACATAGAAGTCATTTTGAGCTCTGAACATAACTGATGTTGTTATCCGTTGTCATACATGCATACATACATCCAACTTTGTATTGCCAGCAGGGAAAACAACTGGAGATCACTCTTTTTACCTATAGAACTCTTAAAAGCTGCACAATTATAACCCAAAACTACTACAATAAACTTCAACATTAAGACAATTTTTTTAAATATTAAAATATGCATGTTTTTACTAACTCACACGGATCGCATAACTTTCAGCAACAAGGTATCCATCTTTCATGGAAGCATCACAGATATCTCAGCCCTGGTCTCGGTGTCCTGTTGGGTCCACTATGCTCATGATTTTTTTATTTTTTAATCGATTTTCATTCTAAGTTTTTCTCATGAGCTGATTTTGGCCTACGGGCCAGATCTTTGTCACCACTAGTCTAGATCTTGGTCAGGGTTGCACTCTGTGGTTGCAATATTTCATAGGTGTAAGTTTCATGAATTCACTTTTAAAAATACACTCAGAAAGTTGAATAATGTTAAGTTCAACAGTAATCTGTTTCATCTTGAAGATGAATTATTTGCATGTATAATTAAATGCAACATAAATAAAAGTTTGTCCCTCAAAACCTCTACAAGTGTATCTTTCTTTTCAAGCCAAAAACTAAGATATTTTTACTTTGCACTTGAGCAGACCATATAAAAAAGTATTCACCACCTCAGTCAAGGTATAAATTGGCATGGCTTTACAGCTCGATAACTTGTTCCACTGTCTGTACTCTTAAGAATGCTCTAAAAGATGACAAAATGCACTTCGTCTGAAATATGTTATTTGAACATAAAAGTGTGGGCAAGAAAGCCCAGACGCACCAAGAAAAGCTGACAAAAGCCTCGTAACAGCGCCGCTCGCCCGCCACGACCGCCATACATCGACAGACTTCTAAGCGGAGAAATGCTCGTCTACCTGGGTGTAACAGTGGATCCTAGCCTTGTGGTCCCGACAGAGAGATAACCAGGCGTAGCTCTAAACACCCCCAGACAGACCCTTATCCCTCTGGCTTAATGTCCTTGCGGCTGAGGGTAATGCGGAGAGATGGATGGCCCCGACCTGTCCCTCCACACCAGGGTCTCTGGTTGTGAGATTGCATGCCTGATACTACCTCCATCTCGCTGTCTGTGACAACCAAACTCCAGCTCATCTCCTCCCACCAAACCCACGCCCGCCACCCCCCCCTCCTCCACCGCCACCACCGGATCGATGTGACTCACTGATGTGCCGTCCGTCAAATCCGGGGGACTAAGCAATACACCACCTCCCCATAAGGAGTGATGGGTGTGAGACAGTGCATGAAATGGAGGCAGGGCGCACACATACACACACACATATGTGTTCACCAGTTCCTGAAACGGATCACTCAATCCGGTGCCAAACGATGAGCATTTTTTCTGGCTCCCGTGCCATCTTTCTCCCCGCTTTGCTTCCCTCTACTCACATCCTTGACATGTCATGATCAAATGGGTGCTTTAAGAGTTCAGCGGCTGACCTGGACACCAGCAGGATGTCGTTCCATCACGTCCCCTCCTTCTTTCAACTTGCATTTTTTTTTATCACTTCATCCCTCCATCCTCCTCGTCCAACAAATTCCACCATTTCTCTTCCACGGGGGATGGATAGTTTCCGTATCATTCACTTTTATGTGAACAACCCCACACTTCTCCAACTCAACCCCTGTGCTCCGCAAGGTGTGATAACTGGCTGGCTGAGAGGGCGACTGTGAAATAGAAGTGTGGCCACAAGCATGAAATGAAAACACGGGTGATCCAGGAAAAGAGATCTTTCTTGAACGGATGCCAAGAGGAAGATGAGCATCTTGATCTCATCATATAATCCTCCGTCACTCCTTTCCCAGGCGGCACTATGAGGTGCTGTATTTTAGCAGTTGGCCCAGGAACATTTTCGATTCCTTAAAAAAAAAAAAAAATCAATTTGGCACGAGACATGAATATATTTTAAAGTAAAAGATGATCAAAATGTAACACACTGCGTAACTGTAGTGTCCACTGCCTCAGATACTTTGTGTGACCTTCAAACATAATAAAATCAAGAAGGTACATACGAGTGTTAAAGAGCAGTAAAAGCCAGATACATGCGTACTCTGAATTAGACATTAAATCACTTGCCCTCACACACATTGAGACTCAGTAACTTTTTCATGTTTGGTTCTCTGGTCCACCGTGTCCGTTCACATAATCTGCACAGGAGAGGATTTTAGCGGTTTTTGCACCAATTATGGCTAAAGTTGACTTCTCCCAGGCATACAAATACCATGGTTTCTTTTTAATGAAAGATGCCTGCAAACTGCAACTTCAGTGGTGTTTTTTTTTTTTTTATTTTTTAACTATTGGAACATTTAACCCCTTTAACTTTCTCCTTTATTTGCACTTTTCGGTTCATTTGCCGGGGTTGTAAATAAAGCCCTTTTATAATCACTGATGGTGACATTAACAAGCAGCAGGGTTTTACAGGTTTCTGGGATTAACGATACGACACGCGCAGGAAGCCTCATTTAAAAGCAGCTCTGCATATTTTAGACGACCCGAGTTGTGGTTACGGGCCTCAAGCCGACCGTGGGTGGCCAGAGGCATAAAGGTGTAGGCAGGAGGGGAGCCGGTGCACCAGTGTAAACGCAGGGTCCTCTGTGACCAATAAAGGAGATATTTACTGTATATCTTCAGCAGCTTGGGGAGCGATAACTATCACAAACACAACCAACTGCTGTTTAAGTGCTGTCTACGCATCTGTCCTTCTCATGTGGAGAAAACGGGAGCAGAAACACCAACGACTGAGGGCGGGGCGGAACAGGGTAATGCATTAGAATCACATAGCATGTATCTCGGTAATGTCTTTTTGTTCACTTTTTCTGCATAACTGTACTTAACCTTAGATTAGAGCAAAGGCCTCCTTTGCACAACCACAGTTTCAAGGGAAAACAGAAAATTTTCGTTTTCATGAAAACGGTACTCAATGTCACTGAAACTTTTTGAAATCGCCCCGACTCCCTCTCCCTGGAAACAGAGATGGAGTCACAGTTTGCCACCAGATGTTTGTCGCCAAGAGATCAATAATTGCACAGTAAAAGCTGGCTACTTTATTGCCAGTGACAAAACATTAGCATAAAGGTTTGTTAAAACATGCATGCTCAAGGCTGCACAAATCGACTCTTTTGAGAGGCAATAGGCTTGTAACATCACTCTGGGGGCGAGGACTGTGGCAAGATGGATTTGAAACTGTATTTTTTAATTTTATAACTCATGCAATTGAAATCGTTTAAAGGGAATTTAATAGAAATCACACTGGTGCAGCAAAAACCAGGATCAAATTAAGCTTCACGGCTTCTGAACTAGAGAAGGTAAAGATGAAAACGGCCCTCATCAAATGTAAACACTGCATGGATGAGGTTAAGAAATGAGCTCCAACTACAGGGTGTAGATCGGTGCACAGTCGTTAAATTAAACTGATGTTCGGGTAAAGGGGAATTAATTGGACTTGCAATTATTTATTCAAAGCATGGATCAGCAGGGGCAAGGCGCTGGGAAAAAGATGTGAGCAAGACATGCTTAACAAGCCATCTAACACGACCTTGTTGTTCAGCTCCCTAAGTAACTCATGCTGTTTCATTGTGATACGTTACTTAGAAAACTCATATATACTCAATATACACAGGGCAGAGATTAGATCACATGAAAAACAAGTCATTACTAGAATCTTTCTTGAAGTTTGCGTCAAATCCACTCCCTTATATAACTCGCAAGAGCTGCCTGAAAATAGTATTCTTGATAAAGTTAACAAACACTTCCTCTATACAGACTATTAATCCATGTAGTACACAGGGCCACACAGGTCACAGCAAGTTTGAAGGGAAAAAAAAATCTTGATTTGTTTTCAGCTCTGGGCTTTATAGACAGAACACAGTGATAACTAAAGTGAAGAAAGCAAACACGTTGCACACCATATTCTAAACTTTCTCCTTTTTCTGAGTGATGAGGCTTTATTGACAAACACACTGCAAGAAATGTTAAAGGTGCATTGAGGAGTTTGCACGTTTTATGCGAAACAGCGCCCCCTGCAGGCCTTGGGCATAATGCAGCTTAGTGAAAAACTCGTCCCTGTGGCTCGCGTGCACGGAAGAGGGGGACTCGTTTTCGCTCGTTTAGTCGCTCAAGTAAGATTTAAGTTTCTTTTACCTGGTGGAGTCTGTGCTGGAGCTGTGGCAGTGCTAGAAGCCAGTCTTTTCTTACTTTCTGGAAGCTCCTGCTCAGTTGTTGCTCACTAAGCATCTGGCGGAGTAATGGCGGACAAAGTGAAACCTAACCAGCCGGAGCGTGCATTACGTCATTCCTTTCAAATTCTCCCCAAAAAAATGCTGGTGCCAGACCGGCACTGCAACTTTCAAGTGACAATTTAGCGCTGTTAGAGGTACTTGTAATGAATATGTCAGGGCACATTGTACACATCATTAAAATGTGTAACATATTTATGGTGGAAAATACGTATTTTTAAGGTTGTAAAACTCCTTAATGCACCTTTAATGTAGATTACAATTTGGTTTAATTGTTGTGGTGGGGAAAATCTTGATTTTAAAAAAAGATAAGACATTGACTGTAAAGCTTGGATATTACCTGTTTTTTTTTTTTTTTAAAAGTGCTATATTTGTCCTACTGTGCTGAGATCTGGGGAAATATGTAAAAAAGAAAAAGAAAACAGCTCGATTCAACAATCAAACTACAGAAAAGCGTTCTCAGAGGGGGAAAAAGTGATTATTTTGATTCTACAAACCTATGAGTTGAACAGTCCTGCATTTTAGAATTTCCAGACATTGCGTTTTAAAAAAAAAAACATTAAATCGGGCTCCGAACAAAAGCTTTCCTGTTTGTATTCAACAGTTTTTTGTTTTGTTTTTGTCTTTTCTTTAACTTGTGAGAAGACAGATATTTACTTTCATTTGTTTAGTTTTTTTTGGTTCAAAGTGAGAACTAATATGTAATATAGTGTGTTCCTGTTCTGAGAGTTAAAATGTCAGTAAGACTAGCTTACTGTCAACTTTCTAAAAAAGGAAATGCATAACAATTAAGGGTAACAGTCTTTTCTATGTGTATGTAATGAGAAATGAAAAAAAATCATGAATTCACATGAAGACATTTTAGCAATAATTATAATTAATACCCCAAATATAGTTTTGATTAAAATTTTCATTCATAGTTTACTATTTATTTAATTTAAACAACAAAACAACATATAAAAGAAAAGTGTCTCTTCACCTCTATGAAGCACACATATCAAATTTGCTCAATTTTCCATCAGGCCAGCTGTTAGTCTGACACACTGATATTGTCATGTCTGGAATATTCAGCTGTAAAATCAACTTGGAGAGATATGATTACTATTTCTACTGCACAGTTATTGTATTTTGCTTGGATTTTCATAAAAAATTAGTATGTCAGTATAAAAACGGGACCACAACACTTTTAAGTGTAAGGGCATAATGGCCAAATTTAATCTCTGCTACTCGGTCAAAGTGAATTGTCAGCTAACTATTTTTAGATTTAAGACGCTGCTGTCATTGCCTCATAAATTCACATGCTTCAGCTCACAATCCACCAATCATAAAACACATTTCCGCTCAACTTCAAAGGATTTTACTGCAGAAAGCTTCGCAAGTTTTCAGAGCAGCAAATGTTGAATAGGCAGAGATATGAAGTCTCATTCAGGAGGTCACGTCATGTGCTACTGACGCCAGGGCAAGAAAGACCGATGGAGAGAGCGCTTGATGAAGGTGAGAGAATGCCATCTGTGCTGCTTTTGCAATTTCTCACCTCACTGATGCACAACACATCTAGTCTACTCCTCACTTCTACTTCCCACATTCTCTCAGGCTGGCCGCGATCCATAAACGCATCCGCACACCCGCATCCTGTACACCCCCTTTATTTTATTCCACTGCAAAATATTCTCCGTGAGTGTTTATTTGTATTTGCCACAGACTGATTCCACGTCAGTAATTGCGGGGCTTCCCAAAAGATTGAGGGTCTGCAACTTCAACTGGCAGTTCCTCTAATATTGGGACTACCGGAGAGATCTCCAGGAGAAGGGAAAGATCGACACGAGTTGGAGGAGGGGAGAAGGTGACCTCAGCTGCGAATCAGTGCCCTGCAATCACTGATAAACATCCCTTATGGCAAGGAAGAGGTCAGCACCCAGGGATAGGCAGCCAGATTTTATCTGCAGAGTAAACCTGTCTTAAGAGAGAGCTGAGAATTTCCTACACACAGACAAATTTACCGGAGGCGAAAAGCAGAAAAACAGAAGCAGGAAACCAGAAAAATAGTCTTGGAAAGACAAGGTGAGAGAAAGAAAGAAGTAAAAGTAATGAAAGGCACAGCGATGTTTAAACCCTATCGGAGGAAACCCTGAAAACATTTAAAGCGCGCGGTCTCTGAGAGAACAGAAACTTAGCAAGGTGACCTGATGTGACCTGCAGAAAACTTTGTAGTTACACCTAAAGGCAAAAAAAGCTTTAAAGCCTTTCTTTTGGGCTGTGGTCATCCTGTCCCTCACCTCATATGTGCAGAAGTATAAAGAGATTTGTAGAATCTCAGAAATACAGGTGGTATGTAGAACTTAAAATAAGGAATATGTGCATCGTAAGTTAGAAATGTGAATTAGCATCTGAAATCAATGTTTTTTGGGGGGTATAAAATTGGGACATCAAAGGAACCCATGTAAAAACACAGAAATCTCTGCACCCCCCCGGGCAACTAAATATTTATGGCTGAAGTACAAATCATAGTATGGGGCAACTCCTGCAATCTCTGTTGACTTTGTTGTTGTTGTTTTTCTTTTTTTTTTTTTTTTTTTTTTTTTTTGTCCTCTTGGCATCAGAGTTTGTTACATCGGGTCCCTGCCCGTGTGAAGTTCCTCAGCCTAAAGCACACAATTACTGCCAAGGACTGAGAGTGGACTCGCTCTGTAACCTACATATGCTGTGAAATTCAAATCAAACAAATGTGGCGGAACAGAACAAAGAAAAACTCTTTTTTCCTTTCACCAGTCACATGTTCACAATTATTTGGCTCACCGAGACAAAGAAATGCAATGGATGTAGCGGGTTTTTTTTTTTTTTTTTAACTGAGCTGCGCTAACAAGAGATGAGGTTTCAGTACAAAGACAAGTGTGTTGTGTTTGAAGGGTAGAACCGCAGTGCAACATCCAAGGGTGGCTTCTGATCACTGACCGCCTTCATGTAAACTAAGTCGGTTCTCATAGGTCCTGTTGCCACCATTACGACATCTCCAGCATGAAACTACGATCCACGTATGCATCCATTTCTCACCCAGACAAAAATACATTAAAAAATTACATAGCTCTGATTGATAATTGTAATAGTAAAAAAAAAAATCTCCAAATCTCAATAAATCCTACGTCTGTTTAAACAAAGTCATGTTGTGGCCAGTCGATGTGAAAGAGACAAAGCTCAACGAGCCTGCAAACCGGCCTGCAGGCTCGAATCCCTCCCACCCCTCAAGGTTATTGCTGAGCCATTTGTTGCGCGTTAGATAATTGACTCTTAGATGAGGGATAACCATGATTTATGATGAAAGAAAATACATATTCCTCCATATCTCAGTGGTGATTTATGGCGCGATAGAGCCCAAGTGATGGCCATTTTATCTGATTGTACGTCATGCAAAGTAGTCGATCAAGTCTGTGCAATCGCTCACACCTTGTCCCGGCTCCGATGACAAGGATGAGAGACAGCGGCTTCTCTCCCTGGTTTTCTTTGGTCTACTTAAAGCTCTTTAAGGCAAGTTATTACATGCAGAGCTGGGTAGAACCACTGCCACCCACAGTAAATCACAGCCGCTCCAAATGCACACTGACCAGGTGGAGGGATTTATGATCTGCATGACGGATAAATCCGAGGCCTTTGGAGTGGCATTTGTCATACGTGGGAACACCCTGTGCCGAAGCTCCAAATTTCTCTTTTCTAATGCAACTCATTGGCACTTTTAAACGCTCAAATGAATTTGAGCCTTATTATCAATCATTTCAAAAGGCCGATATCTCAGCGGTTATCTCTTTTAGAGCAAGCGATTCAGTCTCCTGCCACAGTTAGCGGCACGTGATGCATCCGTCTCCTCAACAGCTCAGCGTTTCATTTGACTAACTAAGCAACTGACAAGCAGAAAAACCCTAAATGGATCATGACCTCTGCAAGGCAGGTCCTTAGCATTCGTTCAGAGAGCATATGCAAGTGTATGTCGAGCATGTGTGTCCGCGAGAGGCTGTGGCGACATCAATTATTAACTCTCCATATCTAATTCAGGATCCCGTCCTCTCATATTCTGGGGAGTTGCTCTCCGCATGTTGGGAGAGAAATGGAACTCTGGGTACAATAGATACTCCGGTCCCTGCTGAAATGATTTGGGTCCAGATACCCACTCTTCTCTCAGATTTAGCACGGGATATTTGGCAACCAAATTAAACAGCCCATACTACCTTTAATCTAAGCAGCGGCCTTCACAGCCAGCGCTGATTCAATTTAATAACACTGTCCGCAGCTGTGCCGCTCTCCAATTATTTGTCATATTAACCTTTTTCATGCCCCTAACATTCGCTGCTCCTGTCCAAGCCCTTCACACATTATTTTCTACCCTCTTTTCCCCACACTATTGTCTGGTTTATAAGCGAACACCCTGCATAAAAAGAACTACATAATACAATTCCTCCAAAATCAGATTTACCTTTAATACACTACTATACTCAAAACTATATTCTCCTCGTCAATAATTTTTTCTGTGTTCAACCGCAATGCTTTTTTACTGATTGCATATTTTAGGATCGTTTTGAAATGTTTCTCCAGGGGTGTATAGCGTGTCCTTCGCTAATAGCATGTGTTGTGAAAAATAATTGACGACAGGGGATTGGGAAAAAGATGATCGGCTGTGACACTCCCCAATCGGAAAATGACAACGAAAGAAGAATGTGATGAAAGTGAATGTGAATTCATCTGGGTGTTACACAGATACACACTTTTTTTTTTTTTTTTACCTCATATATCCTTTGGCCCTTCAAAGTTTTTCCACCTCCAAGTGTTTACTGCATTGTGAATCAGATTTGCAATGCATGGCAGGGGAGGCGAAATCAGGAAGAAGCATGGCATCAGCCTGGCAAGTCAACTGTCAATTGTGCACAAATAAAACAAAGCGTAATTGAGTGCGAACTGCTCGAGATCCAGGTAAAAACAGACAGAATTTTCCCAATATGGAAAAATTCTCTCCTTGTCCAGCCAGAAACGATGCTGCATATATTGCATTGTTGCACCGCCTGACCCTGAGTGTCTAGTTGAAGCATGTTGTTCATTAGGTTATAGAAGATATTTCTCTGATCACACTTCAATTGCTGTGTGAAAGCCTGAGTAGACTGTTCAGTGCCTTTCAAAGCTGCCTATCGGCGTCATCATCTCTAGGAGATGCTGTAAGTCTGGCTGAGAACGTCTCCTTAAGCCTAACTGTCCACCCTACTCTGCTCCAAAACTCTCCTGAGCCTTGATACCGATCGTCGCAGATCGCCGCTTGCTCTTGCTGAGATATCTGCCTCGTCCTGCGCTCCAGTCATTCCTTCTCCTCATATCAGTTCTATTCTTGCCAAATGTTGAGTCTTATCACCTTTTACTGTGAAGAACTTTCTAGTTGCACAAGGTTTTTTTTTCTCTCTCTCTCTTCAACAATGTACATTTATTAAAATGTGTGTGATGTTTCTTTTCCTTTCTAAGTAAATTACTTTTGGTTGTTTGGTTAAGCCAATGGCTAATTAAATAGTCAACCACTGTTCCCCACAGTTAATTGATTTTGTTGGACGTTCATTAAAATTAGTTGGGTAATATTTTTTTTTCAGCGGTGCAATGCAGTGCTGTATTAGAGGAGGGACTAGTTATTATTATCACAAAGTTTTTGTGCTTTGTGTGGTTTGAATTATTTTGTATGAGTGAGGAAATTGAGGATTAATTTGATCCATATCGATTAATTGGTGTGTTTTGCCTTTTTTTTTTTTTTTAATTGCGTATCCAAACTTCCTCCAGCATCGCTCATGGTGCAGCACAATCATCCCAACATTCACAACTTGTTTGGTGGAATTAAGCATCAAACAATTATTCAATTGCTGTGTCGCTCTTTGTTTTGAAATGTTTTTTTTAATTTATGTTTAATGTTTTGTCAGTTGAATCATGGTTTGAAATAAGCCTTGAATATTTTCCTGGTTTGAAATCTTAACAACTTGAAATAGTCTACTTAATTTAATCATATTTTTTTCCAATTGAAGGAACCTTTAAGAATACAAAATCCTCATGTGTTTTGTGTTGAGAAATCCTGCAAAAATATGAAAAGTAAAACCCACAGTGCAGTTTGGAACATTAATGTTGCGAATCAAGTCTGAAGCACCAGAACAGGCTCCACCCAATGTGGCTCCCGAAGCCAGATTGTTTATGGTTCCCGCTCTATTGGCGATTTACTAACGCTTACAGAAGAATAACTCCTTACAAAAGCTACATTTGCAGTAACATAACTGTAATATATCTATACTAAAGCTACAGAAAGCACTTATTTGTAACTATATGAAAAATATGTAAAAAAACACACAAAAAAAGGCAAAGGCCTTAAGACTTGAGCAAGTGGTTTGCATTTTTCCAGCCCTTTTGTATTTTACTACTCAATCTGTAATGTCATATTAGAAACATTTTGCAGTGGAAACAGTGCAAGCTATGATTTTAGAGCAGGGTTCCCCAACCACCGGGGTGCGGATTGGTGCCAGTCCATGGATCATATGGTATCGGGCTACCAAGAGAATAAAACGTTTTATTTTGGAAATGTACAATTAAATTTCCACAAGTCAGCATTGAGTTTTATTTTGAAGTATGCTTCACGACCACCAGCACTTCTTTCCTGTCAGCTTGCCCTGATTGTTTTCCTTCATTGACAAATAAATCGAGTCAAATTTTCAAGTTGACACCTCTGTTGAACATTATTCTTTGTCCAGACGTCCATGGGTATTATCATTTTTTTGTAATATTAATTAGAAATCGCTTTACATTTAAATCAATTTGAGCATTTCTATTTTAAGAGCTCACAGTAATACGTTGTTTTAATATAATAATACTGAAGGTGATCCCCCCCCCAATTTTGTGGCGCCCCCCTTATAGGGGCCTAATGGAGCAGCCGGGTCTGCCCAGTATGCAATATTATTAGAATCAGTGAAATGTCTCCACATTTGTTTTTAAAGGTGAAATGTAAAGTGTGGATGACCTTTAGAGAAACTGTTTCTACTTATTTCCAGTCTGTCTATTAAACCTACCAAAGATCTTCTGGTTGCTGCATTGCATTAATGTCTCTCTTCAAGATATTATCAGAGATATTCTCTCCGCCTAAAGAAGCCGTTTTACATCTCACTTTAAAGCTCTGCCAAACCTGTAAAGTCTGATTGCTAAATGTAGAGTATGGATATATTATTTATTGTACTTCAAAGATCACTTTTTTTTTTTTGAAGCAGACTTTTAAAAAATTCTCCCTCAAGTTGAGCTGTGTGTTTTTCTAAACCTCTCAAGACTCTATTCACTTTCAACATTTTCTTTTACATCATCTGTGTTTACTGTATCGCTCTTACATAACAAGCATTTTCCCCCATCCACTCTCAAGACTGATCTATAAAGCCATAAACTTTTAATAAGAATAACGATTGCTCTTTTCTAAAAAGCTTCTTTGGTGCAGTTTACACAAAGAATGATCGTGATCATGGATCAGTCAAATGGTGTATTTGTTTCAGAAAAGAAAAAAGTAAGATTTTGACCTTAAAGGAAGTCGGCTGTTAGTCCATTGTGGACTGAACCTACTCCAGATTGCCGTTATTTGCACTGCCATTCAGTGCTCGCTTTTTTTTCACGCAACGGGGCCTAATGGAGGTTCGACTCACAGACACCGACGCTCCCACCATGTAAGACCAGCCATTAAGTCCACATTTAACCATGAAATGAAAGCTCAACAGGAGGCAACGATTCATAGCAGGTCAGGCTGCCTCTCCTCTCCGTCTCCGCTTTCTTTTTCTCTGGCTCCTCATTGAAAGGCTTCATATAAATGTTTTACTCAGGCAAGTAAATCCTGCAGTGAAGAATGTCAACACCAGACAGAATCCACCCAATTTAAAGCTTGACAGACACCTATTCCATGTCGAGTATATCCACACACACAAGCACAGACATAAAAACATGTCATGTGCAGGGCTGTTTGTGAAATTAAAATACAGACGAATGTATGTACATAATCTATCTTGTTTTGCTCCCTTTTGATGCTGTGTATAAAACTCCTTGCTGATGTGCAACCTCACCTTACCTGGCTTTGTGGGAACACGCGCTCGCCAAAACTCCATCCTCCTCACTCTCTGATTGACAATATTCCAGTCCAAACCCCTGTAGATATCATTTGCAGGTTCATGCACCCACGCCATTCCAGTGTTTGCCTGAAACAAGAAGTAAGATAGGAAGTCAACATGAAAAAAAAAGAGAAAAAAGTAAGTAAATAAAAATTGTATACTCAGGGCAGGACTCTGACTGCCAAGCTCAGACCTTGGCAAGACATCTCTGCTTGAAGATCGCAGCACCAACCCTGGAGTGCTGCACAACTCCCTGTGTGAAAGCTAATCACAACTTTCTTTCCAGATTCTGTTGTGTGACAGGAGGACACCCACTATGTTGACACAACTGCAGTTTTCACTGTTGTGTGCATTAAGAAAGCTACACTGAGGGGCAAACTTGTTTAAGACAACATTTTCAAGTGAAAACGCAAAACTTTTGTTGGGTTTTGGGCTCTCATTTACATGTTAACAGTGCTTGAAGCCACTGAAAACGCAACTTTTTTTTTTTTTTGAACAGCTTCTGAGGTGAATCTACTTCAAAAACGCTCTGATTTCATGTCTGTGGAAACCTTAAAGCTCGTGTCCGGAGTTTCTGTTTGTTTCCAATGTATGTATCATTTTTCAACAGAGCTTAAATGTGTCAGTCTGGTTCGATACTACAATACAATATTAGCATAAAACAATATAAAAATTTATTTCTGAGCCCCGCCTTCGTCTCATAGACCCCCATGTTATCCGAAAAAGCGCCGGTCAGCTTCAGCCAATAGATTTCGAGCTTCAGCATTCTCGTGCTGTCAATCAAAGTGTGGAGCAGCCAGAGAGCACGGCCGCTCGCCCAGACAGAGGTGAGTTAGCTCCGCAGCAGCCGCCGCGCTTACCTCGGATATATCCATGGTCTGCTGAACATCCACCGTAAACAGCTAAACATGTAGGATGCTGTAGGACTCAGAGGCTCTCATTTTCACCCGACGGATAACAGCGTGCACAATTAAAGGGGCGTGGCTTGGTCGCTCATGAAAGCAGAGGGAGGGGGAACCTCCAGATGTTGGGGAAAAAAAAAACCTCTCTCCTTCAAAACTCCAGACACGAGCTTTAACTTAAAAACTGTATTTATCAGCAGATATCAGCAGATGAACACAATCTTGAGCCACAACTCTTTGGTGATGTGAAAATAATAAGCCAAGTAGCACAAAAAAAAAAAAAAAAAAAAAACAATAAAAGAAAAATAATTAAAAAAAAGAATGTTTTTCAAATTTGCATTAGCAAAAGGTAGATTGCTTCATTTGAAAGTATACAAAAAGATTAATTCTGAATATCTTTCCGAATTGTTAGCTAGATATGGACACTTGGGATTAAAGAGTTTTTAAAAGTCTGTGCTGTGGGTGGAACAGATCGGATGTTAAGTCTGTGTTCAGTTGGACCTCAGTGGATCCACCACAGTTCACAACTCTGGACTCGGGAACAGGTCCTGAACACACTCAGAATGCTCCCTGGTTCACACAAAGTCCACAAGCCAAAAAAAAAAAAAAAAAAACTTACAGCGTGGCACCGATCAGCTTTCCCACCAACCCACCTCCTCTCCCTCATCCCGCGCTCCCCATAAACAAAACAAAAAAGTGTAGAAATGCAGGCAATGCAGGCATTGATCAGAAAAAATGTGAAAATGTGGGATAAAGTTTTGCGTAAATGATAGCTGTCACAGTCTTTAATGTTCAGAGCTCCTTATTTACTAAAAAAAAAAAAAAAAAAAAAAACATTTCGTCCTGTCTGTGTCTCAGACATGGCGTGAAACCACAAGGGCCCAATTATGCCAGCTGTCTGCAGCTCATGGAACAGTTCCATTTGGGCATGAGTTCACCTTCAACAGTTAATCTGCACCTAATTTTTGTTGCAAAGGGGCTGTTCATGATTTTGTAGCTCTAAAGTTTTTGCACAGTGGTTGGGGTTGAGCGCTCTCACCACACTGATGTTGTGCTTTGGGTCATTCTTGTATGACTGAGTTTGCATGTTCTCCCTGAGAGCGTGTAGCTGCCTTTCATCGTATAAAGAGTGGACCAGTTTCTCTTGATTGGCACTGTGATGAACTTGCAGCCTGTGCAGGATGTACTCTGCCATTTTTTCCCCCCATTGTCAGCTGGTTTTGGCTGCAGCAGGAAAACACCGATAAACAACAAAGGACTCCACGATCTTGACGTGCTTACAAATTGGTACATTTCTATTTAGAGCTCAAACCTACACAGTAGAAGGAAAAATGTCTATCTGCCAAAGAAACAAACCTACTAATTAGGTGCTGGTGCAGTGAATAAAATGGAGATGAATGCAGCTGGTCTATCTCAAGAGAATGCAGGTGGTACTCCACCCATCCTTGACTCATCCTTACCACTGTTTCACAAAATGCATGAGGTTCTGTCTGAGAGATGCACATGGAGATCGTTCTTTCGGCGCATCAAGGACTTGAGATATCTCATTGAAAGCTGCACATAGCTCTCCACACCCAAAAAGTAAGAATAAAACCTTCCAGTCTGACTTGAAGTCTGGTTCCAGCTGATCAGCTGCACAATAGCTCTGTGATGCTTTAAGCCAGCAACGTGCCTCCAGACCACACACGAACGCTCTGTGTACATTTGCTGCTGAGACAGTGTGAGCCTCGGTCGTGTGAAATGACAGCTGATGTTCTGACAGTATCAAAAAAACACCCAAACTGTGATTTGTGCTTCTCTCCACTACTCAGACATGGACTAAGATGTTACTTCTCCCCCACAGATGCTCCAGCGACACGGTTCGGTCAGCGATCCTCTCCGCTTGCCGATGAGAGATGTCTGTTCACACCCACTGTGCTCCGCATGCCAGCCACTCACACCAGTGACATCCTTGCGATTATGGATTCAATACTTAACATCTGTTCTGGCTGAGGCATCCCTCACTCTGCATTCTCACACTGTGGTGGTTTTCATGCCACATATGCTTCACACTGGGATCCAAATTATAGTGAAAACGCAAGGTGAGATCCCATTAAACCAAAACAATCATTTCTGTTAATGCTCTTATGTTTCCACAGACTATTTTGTTTATACATTTTTTTAATCACCTCAAATTTTTTCAAATTTTCAGTTACAAGTGAGATGTTCTTAGAGAATTAGGCAGTTGTAAACTGCTGATGGGTGATCGACTTAAGCATTGTTAGGGGAAAGCTTGACAAAGAAGGGATCATTTACATGATGTTTCCAGTAAAAATGTATAATTTTTGCATTTTCTTTTCTTAGAAGGTTCACATTTACAAAGTAATGTTTTGGAAGAGATGTCTGTATGGCAAAGGCTGAAATGCTGAAAATGCAGTTTTTGTGGTGGGCCACTATTGCATGTTGTTTATTTTCGTAATGAAATCACACACACATGCACACAGAAAACAGTAAAATAAACAATAACAATGGCGAGTATGCAGACTCTTAAAGCTCGTGTCCGGAGTTTCCGTTCGTTTCCAACGTATGCATCATTTTTCAACAGAGCTTAAATGTGTCAGTCTGGTTCGATACTACAATATAATATTAGCATAAAACAATATAAAAATTTATTTCTGAGCCCCGCCTTCGTCTCATAGACCCCCATGTTATCCGAAAAAGCGCCGGTCAGCTTCAGCCAATAGATTTCGAGCTTCAGCATTCTCGTGTTGTCAATCAAAGTGTGGAGCAGCCAGAGAGCACGGCCGCTCGCCCAGACAGAGGTGAGTTAGCTCCGCAGCAGCCGCCGCGCTTACCTCGGATATATCCATGGTCCGCTGAACATCCACCGTAAACAGCTAAACATGTAGGATGCTGTAGGACTCAGAGGCTCTCATTTTCACCCGACGGATAACAGCGTGCACAATTAAAGGGGCTTGGTCGCTCATGAAAGCAGAGGGAGGGGGAACCTCCAGATGTTGGATTAAAATAAAACCTCTCTCTTTCAAAACTCCGGACACGAGCTTTAATAACAGGCCACAAAGGATGATTGCTATTACAGATCCAAGTCCTGGGAGTTGTTGTTTCCTCATCATACCTCATTTTACTGTGTCATGATGGCAACTGAACTAATTTACCTATAAAACTTCAAATCTCCAACCAAGTGCAGTTGCATTCATGACAGAAGTGGCAACAGCATGACCTGGATGACTAAAAAAAGCTCACCAACACCATAACATGTGGACTGATGCATTAGTCTCTAAATTTAGCTTTTTCTGCATCTTTTCTTTGACTTTCAAATCAGTAAGGAGGCACCTTTGCCTTGTTTGTACCTCAGGTGACTCTCCTTTATCGTGAAGCATTGTTGAATACATGTTGCAATCAAGTAGAAGCCATACTTCACCGAATACCTGACAGCTTGTTTTCCTGCTGATACCACTCGACTAACAGTAAGGGGGCCTGACAAAGTCACAAGAACTCATCTTCTATGTGCCAAGAGTGCTCGTATAAAATTTCACGCCAATCCGTCCAACGGCTGCAGAGATATTTCAGTCGGGACTGTAGTTAGAGTGGTGGACTGACTGACAGAGTAAAATGCAGAGTGCTGCATCTCTGGAGTTACTTACGCCACTAAAAATATAGGAAATAAGAATATAACCGCTGTGTGGATACCGTTATCATGCTGTTTTTCAAAAGACATTCCCTGATGTCACAGGTCATGAATCAGCGCCGCGCCGCACCGCACCCACACAGGAAACAACGCCGTGTGTGTTTCTGTGCGCGCGTGTTGAGATCGACCGCTAACACGCATGCTATTGTCAATTCCAGTGGAGTCTGAGCGTGACACACTCCACTCCAGGCTGGCAGTCATGCCTTAAGGCTCCCAAACAAAAACAAACCTTGTCCATTTGAAATGTTATCCTGCTGACTCCACTGCCACTATCCTGCTTGGTCACCTCTTTCACTTTGGCTTTTCCGGGGAGTTATGAAGGGAGTCATAACAATATCCATCTCTCAGTGCACGAGCGGGGATGATGCAACCTGGCGAGACACTCGGCATCCTCTATCTGGGCAAAATAAAGTTTCAGCAAGAACAAACAAAAAGACTATTTAGCTTTATTTTGTCTTTTTGATCCAAATAATTAAAGGCCGTTCCACAAAAAACATTTGCACATTCGACGTTGGGTAGACCGTGTGATCTGTGCGAGCCAGACTACTTATCAGTAATGTTGAGCAGAAGCTAAAAAGTTAATGGCTTGTTGTGAATGTCCTTACTTGACACAGCCTGCTTAAGAGCTTATGTTTAATTTTTCATGCTGCATCCACTTATCTGAGGTGTACGGAAAGAATCATCGCTAATATCATCATTTTTATATAACGCGGAGGGTTTTATTATTACAGTTCACTGTCAGCGATAATGTCTTTGACAGCCGTGGCTGTGGAACAGGAAGAGCGTGAACAACAAGTATGTGACGCGGAATAAAGATGTACGCGCTGCGACGGGACAAAGGCATTTTAAGGTCAGACGTTATTGTAACATTGTGTATTTTGCTCCAAACAAACTAGTAACTCAACATCAAACTAGTAGGACATACGTACATGTACTTCCCATCATTAATATTTATGACGTATTGTTTTGTGTGTGCATGTGTGTGGTTTCATTACAAAAATAAACAGCAGCAATGGCGGCCCTACTAGAAAACATCATTTCCAGCATCTCTGCTGTTGCTGTGTCAATGTGAAGCTTTCTGAAACAAAAATGCAACAATGATGCGTGTTCACTTGAAACGTGGTGTAAACAGGGTCTAACGCCATTACCTGCTACAGCGCACAGCCCAACACGGTTTTCACAAACTCAGGTGTGACAGATACGTATAATTTCTCTACAGAATTGAGGCGATAATAAGTATAGTCATTGTTTTACTGGATACACACAATACGCCACCAGTGCGTTCAGGGAATCAACAAAGCTGATCGAGAATGGAGCACTGATGTGCAGCTGAAAAATACGGTCCAGATATCGGACTTGCTATCGTGGTGATCTCGACATCATTTGTATTTGAACTTTATTCCACAAACGTATCTCTACAGTTACTAACCAGTTATTACCCGCTTTCAAATTGAACAAAGCACAACATAGGGAAAGTCATTTTGACATTCCCTATGTTGTGCTTGATAAATACTTTTCTCTTGTTATGTTTTGCTTTTTTTTGTGTGTGTGTGTTTTTTTTTTCTCAAAAAATTCTGCTGAATTTCTACTTTGGTATGAAAGTAGTTCATCAGTCTCTCGTACCAGAAAGAAATAGAACATACCATTTCAAGGAGCATTTCATTCCACTGTTTATACTGCAGCTTTTACATTTTCACTTTCTATCAACATTTAACATGAGTTTGTAACACGGATTATTTCACAGACACTCACTTGTTTTAAGGGTATGGCTTTCTAACATACCAACCTGTAAACGGAGCGTTTTCTTGTACCTGAACCACATTTTATGCTCCACATCTCTGACTAACCCGACAGACCACAAATACTAAACTAAACCGACTGGTGGAAGCCATCTGCAAAACTCCATCAATGTTGCGTTGAAAAATACATGAGGACCTACTCCACAAGCGCATTTGTGAGATTCCTACAAATGTGTGTACACGCACATAACAATGTTTAAATTTTTAAGGAGTTGGTCGTTTGCGAGCCCTGATTTGGAAAATGGTAAACCGTGCTGCCAGCACTCCAGGCGGTACTGGAGGCAGTATCACACATTTCTCCACCAAGGTAATTCAAAATGCTTTACATCAACCGGCATGGACGGCAATAAATTCAGGATAATAAGGAGAGTAACAAAAGGAATAATAAAATAATGTAAAATCATTGTCAAAAAAAAAAAAAGATGCTGGTGCCTCGTAAAGCCACACTATATGGACTGCCTGTGTTTTTACTTTAAGTTTAGGAGTTGTGCAATATAAATAAAACAAAGCGTAGATAATAATATGTGCATAATACATTTTCATTATTTTGCTTCCATTCTTCCTCCATTCTTGCAACTCAAAACAAAATACACATATCTTTGGACAGCATCGAAAACATGGAATCTAACAATGTAAATGGCACTCTCAGAACTTTACACACTTTAACTATGAGGTGGAATAATAGGAACTGCTTTTTGCAAGCAGCTGTTGCTTTTTGTATATACATTCCATTTTGCACTTGTGCTCAGTGGCGAAGAAATGCAAGACAGCTGAATAATGAGGAGACAAAGGACAGTTTCTTCAGATGAGATCACCTTCATCATGAGGAAGCACTCTTCTAGAATTAGTAAAATATTTAACGTGTGATGTATAATTGATCCTGTTCCCTTCCAAATACTTTTTTTTTTTTTTTTTTTGCCATGCAAAATCTCTTTAACAGCACAAGTTTTGTGGAGTCAATCCGTGGCCTAGTTCTGACTTTGCTCTGGTTTGACTATTTGAACCTTGGATTCAATAAAAAGTTGGTGGCACCTACTTCTTGTAACTCATCTTTTCAGTCGGCTGGTGGGAGCTCGATGCCCCTGGGCGAAGCCTTTAATCTGGTTGAAGCAATATTCCACTTTGGCTTATAAAGCACACTCGCAAAATAAATAAAAAAAAAGAAAAAGAAAGAGTAATTATATAAAAGACAGAGAAAAATAACAACTAAACGGCTACGGAATCACCGTTTTGTTGTGTGAATGTAATTACTTTACTCATACTGTCATGTTCTGAACGGCGTGATCCCCAAGCTAAGAACTCTTTTACATCACTCCTGGTTGCTTTTTCCCGGCTGCTCGTCATTCCTCTTGTCAGCAGTGTGCTACTGAAAGTCTATCCTGAGGCTCTCTGCACAGGCGAGACTCACACGGTCTGATGAGACTTGTTTATCATACTATGTTACCCGGTAAACAGAATCAAACATTTATGAGAGTTTTATGCACGGCATAAGAATGACCCCAGTCTGCGAGCTGGAGCCGGGGTGTAATTTGCCTTTCCTTACAAGCAGCCGACCTCCTCCTGCTCCGTTCTGGACGCACGGCTGAAAGTGATGAGGCCTTGTTAGCGAACTGCGAGAGGAGTCGGTGAACTACGCCCGTGCACGTGTCCGGATTTCATCCCTCCCTGCACTTTCAGCCTCAGCTTTGCATGAGATTATTTTCATTGCTCCGACACATCAAAAACAAAACAGTTTCCAAGCGAGCTGACCTCCGCAGCAGCCACTATTTAGCCGCTAAACTCCCAAACTGATATCATCAGCCTCGTCAAAGTGGCTTGAGGAGATTTTCTGTTTTGTTTAGTTTTTTTTTGGCAGCGCTTCGCCGAGCCTGTCCAGCTCCAGTCCACCTTCCCTCCGTCGGGCCAAAGTTGACACAGAGCCATCAATTCCATTAAGCACTGGTCCGATACATGAAACTAAAGCTCCCCTTTAGAACAGGTCTCTGAACCCGATAAGGGCTGGCAAGGAACCCGGACTGACTTGTAATTCACGATATGTCACCGTCTCAAAGTTTCCCTCCCTACCTTCTCCCCATAGATATCTCCAGACAGTTCTACTCTGTGACTTAATTACAGTCTGAGATAAAGTCAACTTTTACAGGGGGGCGTTTGCCACGGACTCGAAGTGCAAACACAAGCGGTATGAGCAAACATGGAACACACCGATTGATTCCCTCCATCGTTTAGATAAAACTGCGAATAGCAGGGGATTATACGCTCACAATACCAAATCTGACCAAGTCTGTACGATGTGCCAAGAAAACTCCATAATGGTGAAGGAAAACTGCTTGTTTTTATGTAAGATTTCAAAATAAGATTAATCAAAGAGGCGAGAATATTTCTTGTGAGTCAAACTAAGCAGTAAAACAGTGAAGGAAAACGCTCACATGGCCCCCTGGTCTGTTCCAGACTTTGGAAGTGTCTTGAAAGTGGCTTTCTTCGACACGCAAATCTAATTCAGAGCAGACAAAAACCCTCACACACCCACTGTGTGATCTTCGGCACCCCCTGTAGCGTTTCACGACACACGCAATGTTGATTGATTCCATCCCCGGAAGGACATGAATGTTTGTGCTAAATTTTATTGCGCTCCTCCCCGACATGTCACTCTGGAGCTGACACGCGGAGAGGCCACATTATTGTTACGGCACGTCTCAGCAGCGAGGGGACTCAAAGTGCTTTTATACCAACAAACAATTTGACAAATGCGGAACCCACACTGAGGCATGGTGGAACTAAGTGGAAAGCAAATAAAAGATAAAGAAGAGCAGAAGGAAAGATTACAAAATGCTTTTTTGTGCTAAAAATAGGTGACCACATGTAAGTTATTAACCTTTATCTTGTGTGTTGAAAGCCTATAAGGAAATCATATTTTATTTATACATTAAGGCTTTGTGACTTTACCGGCAACCTCATTAGAACTAAACATAAAATATTTTTAAATATAGTTAAAACTGACCCATAAGACCACAGATGGTAATGTGGTTTAGAAAAAAAAAAAAAACAAAGAATAAAGTAGTTTAACACAATTCTATTTTATAATTCAGCTTTAAAATCCTTTTTCAAAAGATTTATATTTGGCTCTCTGGACCAGGGGTGTCAAACTCATTTTACTTCCGGTTCCACAAACGGCACAATTTAATTTTGATTCTACTGGGCCAGTAAATAGCAGCCTAATAACCTATAAATAATGAAAACTCCACATTTGTCTTTGTATTTA
This sequence comes from Salarias fasciatus, assembly GCF_902148845.1. Lineage (NCBI taxonomy): Eukaryota > Metazoa > Chordata > Actinopteri > Blenniiformes > Blenniidae > Salarias > Salarias fasciatus. Next base: position 12,538,289 of record NC_043765.1, on the reverse strand, counting down.
TACGTCATCGAGAAGTTCACATGATATGAATAATCATTTTACGATGCATTACAGAAACACATGACTGAAATTTGAAACAAATTGTGGCCAAAAATAAAGAAACAAACTGGAATGTAAAAACCTCTTTGGGTGTTATCTTACAGCTCATTTAAGAGACAGACAGCCAAAACCAGCCACACCAGAATTTAACAAAAAGCTAATACCACAGGAAGGTCAATCCAGAAATACTGAAAGTACCTAATTTTACAGCAACGCATCAAACACGTGTTGCAATATATGATGACGTTCTTAGTGAGAAACATTTATCCTCAGACAACCATGATGGTGTAGTATTTTATTCAGAAATAATAGCTGAGTTTATATGTTGCAGGAAAAAAAAAAAAAAAAACAGTGTTGAACGGAAATTTGTATCCTAAGCTTCTTACCAAAACCCCTTAATCTAGTGCAAAAACATCAGCACATCAAAAAGCAGGACAAGAATAAGAAAACAGTGGTGGAAACAAAAAGTAGCAAAACTCAGATGCTGTTTTTGATGTAAGACTTATTTCTGAACTGATCCTGCTTTTATAAAGGTGGATGAAGTGAATCGGGAGCAGACTTTAAATGGTACTTATTGTAAAAAAAAAAAAAAAGAAAAGAAAAAAAAAAAAAAAAGAGGAATATGTCCTGGGACAGAAAAAAAAATGGAAATACTTTTTTAAAATTATTCTCAAGAAACTGAATGCTGCTTTTGTTGGATGGAAATAAGATCCCGACTGAATAAAAGACGCTTTAATCCTCACCAGTGCAACTACAGCATGGAACACTAACAAATCACAAAGAATGGTATTAGATTTCAAGCATGTCTACCAATTAAAGAGAATTATTATGAAAACTTTCATCAAACAAGTTCCTTTTTGAAGCTCACGGACAAGACAGGTTACCCGAGATCTCAACAAAGAAACAAAATGTTGATGTGAATTACTTTTTTTTTTCCCGGACGGAATACGATCCAAAGAAAACACACAGGGGTTTCAAAACTTCAGTTTGTAAATGCTGAGTTTATGGGATATTATGTTCTAAGGTTCACTGTCAGTCTCCAGATGCATTCAGAAAGTACAAAAAGAAGGAAATAAGCTGGAGCTGGATTTGGAACGCAATGTTCCCGCCGCACACCACAGAGAATTATTCAATATTCTTTTTGCTCGTATACAGATTTGGTCTGTTGGAGATAAAAAAAAAAAAAAAACACCAGAGCAGAATTGAAGAGATGTTGTGTTTTAAAGCATCATGATTTTAATTCAGATCCATTTACATGACGAGGCTTTTTTTTTTCCAAGTGAAAGTAGAAAACTTCCATTGGGTTTTGCGTGTCCAAGCGCTCGACCCTCAAAGTCAACGAAAATGCAACTTTATGAAAGAGCTCCCACTTTGTCTTTGTTGAAATGGAGGAGGACATTTAACTTTTTGAAACAGACTCTGAATGGTGCCGGAGATATGCTTTAGTGATATTTGCTTAATCAGATTAACAAGAACTATTTCACGCCCAGCTGTTGCTTATAATCCATGCTATTTTTTTTTTTTTTTTTTTTGCAAAATATTCTGACTCACAGATATTCGCTTGTGTTGTCCAAGAAAGTTCACCAAATAAAACAATCTACAAGCTTAACTAACCAAACTGAAATAAAAACAGGAAAACCTGTTACAAGTGTCTGCTTCCAGTGGCTCATTATATCAGTAACAGAGTTAGTAAACAGACCCAGACTTGGATGGAAATAGACTGGCGATAAACAGTGTCCAAGTTCTCTGAATGCTGTCCCTCAATAGTATCATCTTGAATTTTGGGTCAGACACTCTTTACAGCCCTCCTCCCCTTCCCTTTTTTTTTTTTTTTTAATTTTGCAGATGGTGATTAAATCTTTAATTGTCAAGGGGAGGCGGGACTGCAGTGCAGGGAGAGGGAAAAACTGGCAAACAGATTTTTAATTATGGCCCACTAAATTAAGATACGCAGATTCAGTTCCATATCTCCAGCTGATATATTCCTCTCTCCCCCCCTCACTCACTCACTCACTTCTTCCTCTCTCTCTCTCCCTCCCCCCAACTCCGGTGCCCATTGGCTCTGATTGTATTACTCATTCAGAGAGATCATCAGTCATTTCCAGTCACCATACAACATGGTCACATATCATATCAGCCCAGAGAGGAGGGAACAGAGACCGAAAATTGGAAATTGTGAAAAAGCAGAAATTAAAAACACGTTTAAATCCTACCCAAAAATAAATTAATTAATTAAAAAAAAGTCATGGTGGAAGGGTTTAAACTCTTGTAATTAACGCCGCTGTTGTAGTTCACAAACATGCGGCGTGCACATGGGAAATTTGTTAAGATAATTCTAATTAAATGTTGAGCAAGTGTGTGTGCACAGCTCATTTGGGTTATCTGTGACTAAGGGAAATAAAGCAGCTATTTTAATACTCTGGACACTGTGCTGCACTTGTTTAACAATGCACAACCCCCAAATTAAAACTTGGGGGTTTACAATGTGACACTGCTGAGTTTTATGATGAATGTTGTGCGAAAATAACAGGAATGCCCTTTGTGCCTCACAAACTAGATGGAATTACTGTATCACACGACTCGCATTGTGACTGAAATACAATTATGCCCTGTTTGTCTAGGTGAATCGGTAAGCAACAATATTAAAACTGGCATCTGTAAAGGTGAACGTACCCCGACAGCGTCAGTGCTACTCCTCCCAGGCCCGGACTGCACCAGGTCTCTGAAGCTGCATATCTGGCACTGAGGTCTTAGCAGCAGATCTTTTCATTCCTGTCAGTTGTGAGGTGGAGCCGACGCGGCTCGGTCTTGTTTCCCTCAATGCATCTCACAGATGTTGACTTAGACTGAGATCTGATTTACGGAGGAGTCGACACCATGTCGCGTTTACCAAGAGAAGCTGTTCGTGTTCTGCAGCAGTGTTCCGACAAGGTGTATGAAAGCAAGTATAAATATCCAAACTTAGACTTTCCCAAAAGGCCAGACTGCAAATGCCAGCTTGACTTCTCTTGTAGTACTTCTTAGCTGGCAGTGTGCTCGAGTCGTGATGCTCATATGCCCACAGTAGCAGCTCTCAGCACTGGACAGAGGTCAGCATGGGGATTCTGACGACTCTGTGGCTGTACAATCCCTCCCAGCCAACTAATGTAGTGTGTGTTCCGACATCTCCCCGCTGCTCCCAGCACTACAGCTTTCAGCAGTGCAGCAGTTCTTTTTTCCAGCAAGACAATGCAAGCCAGCTGTTTTTCCTGCAGGTGTGTGATCATTCTCAGAACTCCAGGATCTTGTTACCGTTTCTCTCGCTGTGGACAGCCTTTAGTGGGATACACGTAGGTACCACCTCACAAGACAAGCAGTTTCATATATCATCTGACAAAGTCATTAAAGTATCAGCATGTGAAATCTATTTAAGCTTTGATATATCCCACCCCTTCACAAGTCTGTTACGACACAGTAGATCAATATTAACCCGTTTTTCACCCATCAGTGGTTTCATTGTGGCCAATGTATGGATGTAAGCATTTATCAGCCATTTTTGGGTCTGCGCTTTCTATTTTGACAGTCTGTTGAACCATCAGAGCATTGCTTTCCATCCTGCACACACAAGAAGGGAGCGAGCAGAGGAGCACTGATGTCGCCAGCACATTAAAACTGTGCAGCAGCAGGGGAAGAGATGCTCTGCGTAGTAGGAAAATTGACTGGGTTTGGATTTTCTGAAGACTCACTGATATAAACCAGAAAAAAAAAAAAAATCGCATCCAAATGTCATCCAAACTGAAATCTTTCCAAGCAAGCTTTCTCCCGGCTGGACTAATTATGAGAGTGAAGACAGATGATTTTGAAAATCAGTGTAAGGAGGAGGTGAGGGCAGATGAATGGGTCAGTAAAACATAGGACATTTATACAAGGGCTTGCACTCAACTTCACTGTGAGTTAATTTATGATCTGAGTCACTGACCTCACTAAATCAGTCATTTTAGACCGTGTAAGGAAATTTCCCCAACTTCATCTAGTGTTGACAGTATTAAAAGATCCAGTTTCAACAGATGACGCAACAATCTTTTACTAGATGATTTCGATGATGATGAATATTAGGCACACGATGAGCTTGCAAACTGTTCACGGCGTACTCATCCATTCAGCCATTTTCAGCTGAAAGAGGCCCCAGCACGGTGTGACCCTCGTGTGGATAGAGGGTATCGAAAATGGATCTCAGTAATATATTTACCAACACATTATTGCCTATTTTTTCCATCCCATTCCATTTTTAGACAATTACAAAACTTGCTGATGCCACAAAGTCAGGAAAAAAAAACAATCCAACAGTCTGCACTCAGCTGCCGGTAAGAGTGAACCTTGGCAAGGGGGGGAGTGAAATGTTGTTTTAAACAGGCAGAGTGAGGACAGCCTGCCTCAGAGGTTGGGTCATCAGTGTGGTCATTAAGCAGACTGTAATGGGCCATGAGAGAGGCTGTTCTGCTCTGGCGCCGGGCCGGCCGACCTGTGGATCACACCACCATTATCGGCCGATGGATCGCACCATTATGCCCTTGATGAAGGGGAACTCTGGATCCGTCTGGAGGAGACTGGAAATAGTCGCAGCGTGCGGCAAATCTGCCAACGCACCATGAGCAGGTGTGCGAGTGGACATCTTCATATACATAATGCACGTACCCACCCTAATACATGGCGTACACTTACTTCCTGATTAAACAATCGCACCCACGAGATTTAATTCACTCACAAACACCAGGGTCAGATGTTAGACCACATCTATGGAAACTGCAAGGACTTCATCCTGGTGGCATCTGGCAACTCTGTGTTCCAGTTGTGAGCACAGGTGCAGTTGTTTTGCACAGCACAGGTGTGCTTCTGTTTCCTCCATTAGTTCAGCTCTTGCTTTTTTTCTTCGTATTATTACAATTCGTACAAGGAGAGTTATGGGTCATGGACATCTGCATGCAGCAGGAAAAAGGCAGAATCAGGCAGGAGAATGACGCAGGGACTGTGAGTGAGAGGATGACAGAGATGCATTCGCTTTTACAAACACTAATCACAACAACTGTCAACCCAGCCACTCACTCCTGCCATTCCTTTCTTATTTATTTCATTTCCTGCCACGGGCTTGTCTTTCTGGGTGACTTCCTGACAAAATGAAATGTGTTTTCTTTTTCGCGGAGTCGCCTAATGAGGCAGCTTTCATGAGAAGCCTTGGAAAGAAAATTTCAGAATTTACCGAAGCCACACGATTGTCTTGGGAGAAGGAATAAACCCACAGCCCTTATCTGTGGTGGCCTTGTATTCCAACATGCTCCATCTGCTCATTATTTTCTCACTCTATCCACCTTGTGCTAGGTTTCGACTGAAATTGCTGTGCTCCTTCGTAGCATACGTACCTTTTTACATTTAATAAAAATCAGGTGAACACTGTGCATAATTTTCTCGGAGTAATATTCGCTGCCATCAAGACACGGCTTGAAGAAAGCGTCCAACAGCGGATTGGGGGAAAAAAAAAGAAACTTTGGCAAAATTGCCCACATTCTCATATCTCCCAACCATTGGTGCAAGTTTTTTTGATGTCCAAGCATGTAGCCAGTAGACACTGCAACACTCATTAATCTTAGAGTGACTTTCCTGGTGGGAGTTGGGGAATTGCAGCCTGTTATGTCTCTACTCCGCATCTACCGAGCGCTCAGTCCCGCTGCCAGCAGTGGTCCGGAGAAGCAAAGCGGAGCCCGGTCTCGATGGAGAAGGATGAGGGGAGCATATGCCCACAGCAGCTCCGGCGCAACATTCACAGCAATGCGGCAGTTGGCCGGACAAGCGACGCTGCGAGTGAAATTCACTCACACTGGTGGGGTTCACTGATTGTCGGAAAGACATTTGGCGTGGGGACAGATGGGGGAGGTCAGACAATGGGGTCTCTTTTCAAAATTCAGCGCATCAAAAGAGTCCTGATTTCACAGATAGGGATTATTACTTCACGTTTCATCTGAGCCTCCCCCCATGCAATCGGATTCATCTGTTTCCCTCTTTATCTCTCATTAGCCTTTCAGAAAGGACACACAACATGCTTTATTTGCCAGCCAAACAATCAGGGCGGGAGGTCTGGACGATTTGCAGCTATTTGACCATCCATTCAAGCAGTTGCCAGCAGAAATTGAGTTAGAACAGGAAAACTTTCAGCAACAACACAAACACAAACACCTCCAGCTTGGGCCTTCAAAGATGAGAATCAAATGATTCTACATGCTTCAAAATACAAGGCAATTAGCAAAATTTTGAAATAGTTTTGAATAGATTTCAGTTTAATCAGTACTAATTGAGTTTAGAGGCATATCTATAATTCCTTTCAACACAAAATGTGTTTTGCAATCAATAAACTTACCTGAAATGTTACAAACTGACCACATCATTGCTCTATGGGGGACCAAAATTCATCTTGTGTGCTTTTTTAGTATTCAGTCACAGTGATTGATTTGTCTGTCAGCAGCGGAGACATTCAGAGGTGAAACGGTCTTTTTCCAGTGCGGTCCCGCCATGCCCTTGCATTCTGACCTTTGGGCCAATCCATCAATTACCTCCTTGTTTTTAAACTCATTTATAGAGACTGAAAGGAAAGGAAAAAAAAAAAAACAAGAAAGGACATACTGTAGCTCAGTGCAAGCAGAAACACTGTTGCTCTCAGGGTTGGTACATGTACGTGCGTCCTACATGTTTTTCGACAAAATGATTAATGATGGGGCAGGGGCGGGTTCACCCCTCCACAGGCCGCCGTTCGGCACTACACTGATCTCAACCACGTGACGAGAGCACCTACATCCACATGAGCAGACACGTTATCGTATTCATGTGGAAAACGACCTGTTAGTCAAGCATTAATCATGGTAGAATAACTTACACTGTGATTTTAATATGATTTGATACCCATGGGAAACAAGCCTTATTGAACTTTTTGTTAAAGGCCGGATTAAGAGTGTGATCACGTTTCATTCCCTGACTTTAATTGCACAACAAGTATGCGCTGAAATAATGCGCCATTACCTAAAGGGCACGTTTGCATTATGTTTAGATGACTAATCGCTAAACACACCAAAGTGAATTAATCTTACAAACAAATAAGACCTGAGAAAACAACTTTGATAGAGGAAGCTATGTGTTCAGAAAGTTACAGGAAAAATTTCAATTTTGGAAATGGGACAGTCGCATCTTTCTGATCGATGCTGAGTAATTGAGAATATGGAGTTTTCTGGCTTCTTTACTACGACAAATAATCTATTGATCCTCCAAATGAATATACAGCGCAAAAAAACTATACACACAATAGGGGGAAATGTAAATTCAAATCAACAGGACCAAGGCTGAGGGTTTTTCTCCACAATACCAGACCTGTTAACACAACAATGCTTCAAGTGAAAAGCCTTTTTATTGCATAAAAAGTCAGCGTTTAAAACATGGCAACATTTTGAAATCAACGTCTGTTTACCTGGAAACCTTTTTGTTTTGCAGCTTGTAATAATGCTTTCCAAGTTTTTTTTTTAGTTTTTTTTTAGCTTTACATTACTGTTACATTTACAAATCTTTGATGTAGATTTCATAAGGACCCTTTTACAGCTGTGGTGTGCATGTACAGTAGCATCATTTCAGAATTGGCACATTTTCCACAGAGATGAAATCAAAATTGTTTTTTGGCAAAAGAAATTCATTCATTCATTCATCTTTAACAGTATATTACCCAATTTTGGGTCGCTGTGTGACTGTGTAGGTACCAACTGACTCGGCTGGGATAGGGAAGACCCATCACAGGACTAACACAGGGACATTCACACAAACTCAGTCATTCCAATTGCTGCAAGTTAAATTCAACACATGCTCTTGCAAGCAAATCTTTGGAATGCAGGAGAAAGCTGAGGCACTTGGAGAAAAACACTGGGACATGCAAAAGGTGCATAGTTTAGAAATAAATAGCTCAATTTCACTGTGAAACTAATGTTTTTCAATAAAACTACATGAAAATCGAACAATGGAAAACGCTTAACATAGATTTTAGCCATCTTTGTATTTCTGCTTTCTGATTAATGGCTAAACCAGAAAATCCAGTTCAAAGCAACATTCTGAATGCCTGAACTCCGTGTATGAACAAACTAATAAACGCATATGCTGATAAATGAACTCATGGCAGCAGGTATAGAGAGCATTGGAGGTCAAAACAAACTGAAAAAAAGGAAAACTGTTGCAAAGTGTCGTCCATGTAAATACAGCTCCATATTCCCTCACAGAGAGGAGCTTTTTATGATGAATAATCGCCACATTCAGGTCTATCACAAACTTATTATTATAAAGCAAAGTGTTTCAGAGGAAAGACAATTGGCGGCAGAATTAACTTCTTGGCTGATGCATTGCTTTGACCTTTGGCAGTGAGGGCTGTGATTTGTGTACAGTGCCTGAACGGTTGCTTACATAGCGCAATTGGCTCAAAATATGACAATGAGTGGCTAAATTAAGGGCACTTATCGAACATAAAAATACAGACACAGCGATCCCCATGGCAGCTCGCCATGACATACCCATAGTCTATGAGGAAACCTTTGGAAAGTCTCGGCGAGAAACCCATTAACTGAGCTATGATGCTTGTCACCCCGCATTTGATCAATGCCCGGATTTTAAAGCCTCTTTTAAAATGTCACATCTACTTAATATCATATTATTCACCAGATAGAGTCCAGGCCTTGAAGCTTTTTCCATGGCTTCTATAAAAGCAGTTGGAAATTCACTCTCTCTCATGGAAATCGACGGGCAAATGTCACCTGAATGATAATTTGTATATTGAGCATTGCATTAAGGACTTCACACCGTTTTGCAAAAATGTCCTTTTTCACATACTGCATGAATGGGAGTAATGTGGCTTTCTGACTTTCGGTGGTCTTTTTAATAAACCCAGGTAATTTAATTTTACTTTGGATGATAAAAATATTGGGAAATTAAGTATGTAATGTAAAAATAAATAAATAAATAAAAGCCCTCAGGCATTGAGTGCATGGAATAAGCTCTAACATGACCATCTAACAAACCATGAGTTAACAAACACACACAGGGCAAAAATCTGTTTTGCTGTGTGTGTTATTTATTTATCTATTTATTCTACCCTCATGCAGGAAGAGGAAACTAGATGACTTAACACTAGAGGGCTCACGTGCATTGTCTTACACTGGCCTTACTTTTTTAATGAAGTGTGTTCAGGGGGAGGGGGGAGTCACCGAGATGACTGTGCACTGAATTATTGATTACGCTTTGTTGTGTCAAAACATCACTTTTATCGTCATGGACCAAAATGTACAGAGTTGGCTAAAATGTATCATTTATATTCATAGCCAACTCTGCATCATGTCCCATGACACCAGAGAGCAAATTGAGGACATTCTGAACTCAGGAATCTCATAAATTCTCACAGATTTTTTAAGGAGGGGTGGTAATGGAAGGGGGGAGGGTGGTTTGGAGGAATGGGGGCAAATATTTGTGTAAAAAAAAAAGGGAAAGAGACAACTATTTTTGCATGTCTGTATTCTGTTCCTTGATGTCAAAGTCTTGTGAAGTTTATGTTTTTGTGTGCGCGCCCCACCGCATTGCCGAGTCAGGTTCGGCACGGCGGCGGTGGCGGCGGCGCACGTGTGAGCCTCCGCAAACCGAGCAGCTGGTCTCCCCTGTGGGAGTCATTAGCAGTGAAGCTCATCCTTTTGTCACACACTCCAGTGTGTGTCCCTCACCTCTCAGCCCAACCTCGGGGCCTCATCGTGTTCCCGCCGCACACCTGGCTTTACTCGCGTCTTCTCCCTGACTTCAAGGCTGCGTTCGCCGGCTGCTGCCATAGAAACTGAGCTCGATCACTAGAGCGAAAGAGGAGCGAGGGTGAATGAGCAAGATAGAGACAAGGTGGGAGAAGAAAAAGAACACAGATAAAGGACGGGGAGAAAGAGAGGGAATGAGGTCTGTCAGCTCTCCACAACCTATTATCCAGGAGTCCTGGAGGATGCTACAGGTTCAAGGATGCATCGCTCTCCTTTAACAGCTACAGACAAAAAGAGAGCTCACCCTCACTCTCCTCCTCTGCACCGTTCCCTATGGTTCTTTTGCCTTACTCATCCACACACTGCAGCTGCTGTACATTCGCTTGCTTGCCTTTCCACAGGGAGAGTCAGTCATATGAAAGCCTCCTCTTTCCTCCTAATCTCGCCATGGCAGAGAGGCTGGAGCTGGCTCGGCTTCAGATATGCAGACCCCCACTTGCTTACGTCTGCCCAGAAAAATCAGCGCTTATAGTCGCTGCTGACTTGATGCCAACATGCGCTTCACACCAGCCCAACAAGCCCCGGCGAGCGCCTCCTTTATTTTCTTCGCTCTGACCCCACTCAACCTTGAGCATACTCATTAAGCTCTAAATTCACATTGTTTGTCCGACCTCCCTGCAGCATTTGTGTAACAGATATTTGGGAATGGACCGGGATACTAAGAGGCGGATTGGAGATAAGATAGGAGAGCAAGCAGGTGGCTGGATTTAGGGATGAGGGCTGTTCCAGGAATTCAATAGTTCTCCAATGGAGATGTCCCTTGCCTCATATATATCAGAAGGAAGATGAAGCTCAATTGATCCCGGAGGTAGGTCATCTAGAAGAGAGGGAAAGGGGGCGGTGGGGAGTAGCTCACTTAGAAAATGCTTCCGCAATGGCACCAAATTGAAGAAAATTAATTTGATTTTCAATCCCGCACACTGTATCTGCTGTACTGATTAGAGGATGGTTTAGGATTCCTCCCAGCAAACAGGGGCCATCCCTCACGAGATCCAGCGGGAGCCAGCACAGATTGTGAATGAACTCCATTTATGGATTTTCACTCCAAATAAAGTGGCTCATTCCACCCGAATGGCCATGACCCCAACACAATTAACCTGGCAATTCGTCACTTCCAAGGGCATCCGCTGGGAGTTGGCGGAAATTGGCCAACTTGTCATCATTCTTCACGGGCTGATCGGTAATAAAGGGAGAGGAGGAGAGATGATGGACATTATTTACCATAACCTATGCATTATCGTTGATTTGCTTCATCCCCTTTTTTCTCCCTCTAGCATTCTACCAGCTCACCAGTTTGTTTGTCTTTTTTTTCCCTTCTCGAATCTCCTCTTTAATTTCTGTTGTGTTTACTAATCAGGACAGAGCTCATAGTCGCAGTTACCAGAGAATCAGATTCCTTTACAAGGCTGCTGCTTGCCACTGCTCCCACTGCGTGCTGAATTTCAGGCCCTCCCAACCGGGTGAATGAAAATGCCATTGATTTCCTATGGAGGCGCAGTGCCAATCCCGATGCAGAGGCACACGGGGTAGATCAGGTGTTAATGAATATCAATGTTAATCTAATGAAAGAACAGAAGAAAGAAGGGAAGGAAGGTGAGCTGGAAGCGGACTGTGGAAAAGAAAGAGCTTTTTAAAGTTTAGATGTATGTTATGTTGAGCACATTACAACTTAATACGAGAGAATTAACTCACAAAGTCCACCAGGAACAGCACAAAGCTCTTAAAAAACCTTGTGAGGTGATGTTCAAATACTACATGATTTCCACAGATATATTACCTGTCAGCATGAATGCATTAAATATGTTTCACTTTGTCCTATCCTATAGATACACTACATTTATCAGATCAAACTTTTGAAATATGGCACTTTTAAAGCAATAAAATACCACACTAATTGTTTTACAGGGCAAATATTAAATCAAAACTGAGCGATAACATCCATCTGCCCACCCACCACCGCCTGCATATCAAAGAGAAAAAATTAATGGTAAAAATTATAAAAGTCCACAAGAGGTGAAAAGGAGATGTTGATTAAAAGCTTGAGTGTAAAAAGATCTGAGGTCTTTTTTGTATGTAGCTGTTTTTTTCTGAAATAAATCAATTAAAGAAGAAGCAAAAAGGACTGTTTTCCAGATTTGATCGACATTTTTGTTAGCAAATTGCACTAGATGTGTATTACACACCCTGGGCAGTTTGATCAGATATTTCAAGGTGTTGGTGCAGAAGAAACACTCGTCAAGAATTAAGCATCGTTACTAGATGACCAAGTAGTAAATGTCTTATCAGGAGAAAGGGAGGAAACACTCATTTAGTACAGCATAAGAGACAAAAACAAAGTCCTACAGACACAAGAAAGGGGATTTATTTTCACAAACTGATTTGTTTTACTTCTGTTCCTGGGTGACCTGAGCAGCTTTCACGCTATTAATAAGTAGATTTGTTCCTCTGTGGCTATTATTTGACATAAAGAAGTTTCTACCTTATCGCAGTGGTTATTGTTTGGTCTTGTCACCCCCCTGGCGTGAAGTGATTATCGGGGTGACGGCGTGAAGCCTGTCGTCTCGACACAAGGCGGGTCAAAGCGGCCTGTCCTCCCCTTGCTCTGCAACCATTGTTAATTCTCCCTCTATTTTACACCATTGATCTCCTGCCTCCCAGCCCAAACATCCAGGTCTTTGTGGAGCTGTTAAGCTGCTCTGCAACTGGACTTTCTGTCCTGTTGTTGCGAGTGCGATATCGATCCCGAGCTCCTTCGTGAACCGCCGGCTGGGTAAAATAAATAAATAAATGGATAAATAAATGAAATGAAAAGAAGCATATAGGTGAAGCCCTCAGCGCAATGAACGGAAAAGCTTTGACGAGCGATGGCGTTATTTACATTCATTCTGTCGACATGTACGTTTCTGTGTGTCTTAATATTTTGCAATATTAAGTTTTAACAGCTAATATTGAATTAAAGCTGTTAAGTTCATCGATAAAAAGACAGCTAAACTTGTGAGGAGTTTCACTCAAGAATATGCATTTAGAAGAGAAGTAGCCAAGTGCCATGTTTTATGAGATACCGGAGAGGAAAAGGAATATTTGACATTTTACGACGGTCTCTCCTGAGATCCAAACCTCCAAAAGAACATCAAATATTTATATGGACATTTCACCAGAATTACCTCCAAACTAATGAACATACATGGAGCAAGTCCGACGGCTCTACAACCCTTCTGAAAACCGCTTGAGTTTATAGACCCAACAAGCTGTTAAAACTAATTGTATTTTCAGTGTGAAAACAACAATGACAGGAAAACCTTGTTGTGAAGGAATGCTGATCTGCTGTCATTAAAAAGAAATGTGGATGGGCAGCATGAAAGAAAAGACTAAAGACCCGTTCACCCATCCTGACATTATTCTGGAAAGATAGCAGATTCAAAAGAATAATTTTGGTGAGGCAGAAGAAGCACACAGTCAATCTATTATGGGAAAAAAAACAGAGACAATACCAGGAAAGATTGGGTTGTTTTTTTGGGGGGGTTTTTTTGCCTTGTTTTTTTAGAAGTATAACAGAAAGAGAAACAAAATCATATCGCTTTAATAGTAGCCTGCACTTTGTGCTGTTTTCAGAGTTTTGACTTAATTTGTTGTTCTTGTTCAGTAGTTGCAGTGTTCCAGATTGGGTCTAGTCGGTAAATAGTTCACATTTCAATATTCTGTAAATTACATTAGTGGCTGTAGTGTTGAGTGTTGCTTCAGCGGTTTCTTCAAGTGAGTCAATACTCCACCATGTGGCGCAAATTTATAATGCAATGCTAAATGACCCGGCGCAATTTTGAAAACGTTTTGTGGATATGATAGTAGGACATCGGAAAACTGTCTTTAGGTAACATTAGGACCGCTCTGGGTCTCAGTGCTGCATGATGGCTGCTGTCTGATTGGAAATATGTAGTTCGGCATGAGGCTTTTCTGCAAGAGGACGCGTTCAAAAAAAAACAAAAGTATCCTTCACTCAGCGCATGCATTTGAGGCTAAATGACGACCAAATTTCCCCACAGGTGTGGTGTGAATGTGTGTGATTGTTCATTTCTCTGTCTATCCTGTGACGGCCACCAGTACAGGAGGTATGGCGCCATCGCAGATCTTCGGCTGGGTTTAGAAGATAGACTGATTTTATTTCCCTGCTTGGTAATATGGAGAGATAAAATTACTTCTTTATGGACAAAAAGCCTACAGAAACCTCCAAGAAAAGACGTTTCACATGGCTGAAACTATAACGACTACTCCAAATCGCACCTATTGATCATCTTGAAGTGCTGCTGAGTGCAGTCAGTAATGTTAAATGTGAGCAACGTGGCAGCAAGGCACCGTTTTTCCGTCGGCCGTCACATCACTACTGAAACGTCCACCGTGGAGTCCTCTCAAAAAATACACAAAAGCAATAATAAAACTCATTGAGCTTTTGTTGTGTTCCTCTTCTGAACTTATCATGTGTGGCTCTGGCATTGGGGTTAACAAAATGCATCGCATTCGCTTCTCACTGTCAATGTCGAGCTACCCAAAGTAACTCGCTCATGCAGAAATCGTAAGAACTTGTAAAGACATAGCTCTTTAGGCCTCCAAAGTGTTCTGATAACAGTGTCAACGTGACTGGCATTACTTTTCATCCTCGACTGTTTTAACCAGCCGTGATCGGCAATTTAATTATTATGCCCAGCCAGCTGGGCAACCGGTTCTAAGCAGTAAATAAATGGCTTAACAGCTGCAAAGTCCACTATTGAACTAAACTCCCTTTAAGAGATAATAAAGGAGATAAGTGAGCCTTTGTAGGCGTCGGCAACCCGAGAGAGTCATCCGTCCCCACTTTTTTCTTACCCACCTGCTTGTTTAGCACATGGCGGCAGGAGCAAGCAGAGGAGCCCAGATCTCCTCCAGCACCGCGAGGTCCTTCAGCTCCTCCAGGCTGCAGGAACAGGCTTCCTGGATTACACGATTTGAACTGAAATCAAAGAAAAAGAAATATCAGTGAAACATTTTTATGGAAAGTTACTTGGATAACTTCAGTTTTACTGTCGCTGAGCTGTGTTCATTCACATTAATCTGCATTAATGTACTTGAAATAAAGTTACATGCTGAGCTTCCAGTTTATAATGTGTGTGAATGTAGTGCCCCACAAAGAAATATAACAAGTGAGAAATGAAAACACAGAATACTGTCTAAAACTATGGGTATATAAAATGTTGGGATGATTTTAAAGCAATGATTTATTTAATTTTTTTTAAAGAAGGAAAAGTGTCAATTTAACGCCAAAATTTAATGCGGTCACATAATTCACAGCCACCAAATCATTTATTATCAGAAATCATTCACTTAGGATTCATTATTTACTGATAAGACCAGATACAATGCATGGCCAAATTAGAACTTAAAAAAATAGTGTTTTCGGTTACTTACATTTCAAAAACTGTTTGTTTGTACATCGAAAATTGCCAGACAATTCACCTGGAAGCTTGACTCACAAAAAGGAGGAGCACAAACATAATTGCCTCTAATTGATGCCAGACATTCATATTATCAGTTTCCACTACCAGTGCACAGTCCTTCCTCATGCACATGGCTGTGCACATTGCACTGTGACAAGCCTGTTGAAGACACGCCCCCTGCACACCTGATCCTGTGACAGAGGCATTTCTACCTCCTGGTGTCTTTTTTCAGGTCAGATGACCTACATATTCTGATTAACCTTTTTTTAATGATGACTTGCAAATTAAATATTTTTTTTCCACTATTAGTATTTTAGATCCATTATTTTAATAATGCTGAAGAAATAAAGATTTTCTTTGAAGAAAATGCCTTGAGTTGAATATCAAGTACTGACTCACCCCGGGAAGAGGCTCACGGTTTAAAGAACGCTCTCTCAGTTGTAAAAACAATTCATTTTTCCAAAACAATTTTTTTGCATTGCTTTGTAAATATCAAACCTTGGGAGGTCAGCATAGTTTAATAAAGAGTGGCTCACACCAGATTCCTGACTGAGCCATTGTTTTCATTTTAATGAGAGCTTAAGGCAGAACTCTGAGACAGTAACCTGCAAGATATAAAGGATCCGCTGCTCACATACCAGACGCAGTATTTTATTGATTGGTATTTTCTGTTTTTGAATAAAAAAATGGAGACATACACAATATTAGGCGTGGGATCATAATGTTATGGCTGATGGATGCAAAGTTAACACTCAGCTGTGTCTCAGCCTGGCTGGGTTGATCACTGAGGATCAATAAAGATGGAACTAAAAAAAAAAAAAAAGGATAGGAAGTAAAACTTGTTGCACGTTCATTCTTTTGGCTCTGGGTGGGAACACTTACTGCACCTCTTCCTGAGGACCTCGGGGGTTTAGATGGTTCATATTTTCCTTGTGTATTTAGATCCAAGACAAAACAAGACAAGACAATTGAAAGCTTTAAAGAACAGAAGTAAGATTCTGAAGTCAATCCTGTGACAAACAGGAAGCCAGTGAAGAGTTTGATTTGTTTTCTTGAGTGACATGGAGTCAAGATGAGCACTGACCTTTAACCTTCTAAAAAAGTAAACATGTACACATTATCAAAACACAGCCACTCACACATCCGAGCTATGGGAACGATGAGATAAGAGAACAGCGCCCTCGTGTCGTAACAAACAGCCTATATGACAAATGTTGGAGTGCATGTCTCTTCAGTGTAAATCTGTAACCTCTTGCCAAGCCCTCCTCATGGGTATAGGGATGCACCAAAGCTATCATGGCAGCAGGAACACAAACAACAATGCAGCTGTGCATGATTGGCACAGAGTCAGACCCAAATGCATTGTGCTATACACAAAACATTAAAAATCAGAGCTTTGTTACACAATAGTAAAGAGGAATGGTACACAGAGTCGCCATAAATAAGGACAGTTAACCCTGAAAATTAGAGTTAAGCTAAATCTATCACAAGAAATTTGTCACTGAAATACCGGCATGTAGAAATTTTGAAGGATGTATATAGTGAATACAAACTTTAATAACACAAACGTGAGCTGCTGCTTTTATTGTGAGGTAGGCATCAGTCCCTCTATTATATTTCATGGCACACTTTCATATACTGTAGGTGTCTTACTGAAAAATACAAAAGTTGTGTGAGGTGATTCTCCTTGGAACATTTCAGTGGACCACCGAAGTCAGAAGGATTTCTTTTTTATCCGACATAATGTCCAAAAAACAATCCCCTCGGTAGTTTGTAAGGTATTTCTGATTGAATGGCTGCAATCTGACGATGCAGCGCAGGGACTCTCCTCTGACGGTTCATCTCAAAGTTTCAAACTTTGCTCCAAAATCCTTGAGTTGACGTGCGGGGCCCGAAAGTGTATCTGCTGCTTTCAAACAGTGTGATGAAGAGAGAAACCTGTTGGCACGTTCCCGTTCCTCTAATCCCAAATCCAGCAGGAAAATGTGCTTTCAAAGGATCCTTCGCACTTCTTGACATTTCATTGAATGACTCAGTTTGACAGACAGAAGAAGAGAATTCATTGTAATTTGATAACTGGATCCTTGTTTTTTCCCCAAACATAATCAAGCGCTGTGCATTCACACTGATATCAAAACACACAAGAAATCAAAGCACCGTCCAAAATAAAAGGCCTTCATGTAGCCAAAGACTGTCCTGACCTCAGTCTAATGAAGTTCAGAGGGAGTCGACACTCATCCAGATCAGCAAAGATGAAGACTACCTGAACGTCTTCAAATCTGCAGGTTCCTGCTTCTTTGCTTTTATTGAACAAGTGATGAACACAGAAAAGCGCCTAAATCTAAAAGTCATTTGTTAGTTGGTCTAAATAGAAGGTAATTCACTCTACACTGGTAAAATGTCAACACAATAAAGCCCAGCCTTATTGGATAAACATGTTCTACCTAAACTAATCTTGTTGAATGAATTAAATTAGATGTTAATAGTTAAAGTCATATAAATCTTGTAGTATCAATTACTTTACTCCTAGTTGGTACAGCTGATAAACATTTGTGTGGTTTATATTTGAAATCTACACTAATGAAAATCCCCAAAACACTAAAAAAACCCCACTATTTTCTGAAGAGCATCCAGCACGAAAAACATTTTTTCCCGATGTGCAACAAAACATTTCAACTAGGATGGTTTAAACGACATTATTAAACAATGTTACGAGTCACAAGTGAACAGAAAGGAAAATCCATTTTTTTCAAACTTCACTTTCCTCGCATAATATTTTAACCAAGCATTTTGGAATATGAGCATAACCAATTATGAATTGCAGAAAATTTAAACCTTTTTTCGGCATGCTGTCTTTTTTAAACTGCATCGAACAAACCGAAAATGACAGTCTGACAAACTGTATTAGTGCAACCGAAGCACACAGATGCACACAACAAAATATAGGAAATCCAAAGACAAAATGTTTGCAATACAATCAAACACACGAGTAAACTGAAAAACTAAAAGGTTTATGCATACGTATACCGGTGGTTACCACACATTATGAGAATATATTTTTAATAACTAACGCTCTACATTAAGAACGTTATCACACCATCGCAATTTGCTTTACTATTTGACAGTTGAAGCAAGAAAAAAAAACAACTATGTGTCTTCGTGGACATACCTCATACCTCAGAATACAGCGGCTCAACTCAAAACAATAAGTGACAACACATGAGCACAATGATGCACCATGGTTGTCTTCTTGGGAGTTTTTCCTTTTGAGAACAAAGGGCAGTTTAGTCTTTTTCATTCACCTACTCCAAAAGTTTGTTTTTGACAAAGTGTACCGTGCATGACAACCTTTGTCCACCTGCACAACTTTGCATTTCAGCCCTGGTGGGTAACTCAAGTCCAAGCAGTTTGAGTTAAAACAACTCAGCACAAGCCAGTGCAATGCTGCTCAAGCTGCTGAGGACCTCCACACCTTCAATGAGGACACCGACGTCCTCTGGGTGCTCATCAGGCTCTGCACCCTCCTTCCTTATGACAGACACCCCCATCACAGTTTACTACATGGCACTGTTGGTTCCACTGTTTGTGTTCTGCAGGATGAAAGATAACGCATATCCCATTATCAAAAGTAGCCTCTGAAGTTTAAAAATGACAGCCACAAAAAGCAGGTCGCAGTGTGAAATCTACATCAGAGATGAGCTGATGATCACATGAGAAGAACACTTGGAAGAGGCGAAGGACAGAATGGCCACTCACACACCATCAGAGCTGCTCAGAAAGATCAAACTCCAACTGTTTAAGTCATGATACATGGACCAGCGAAATTTACGGAGGAGATGACAGAGACTCTGGGCGGGACTATTGTTTTGTTTTATGAGTAAGCCAGTTTTCGTGAAACATGCTGAGCCTCTCCCCACTCAACATATTTTCACGGAGCACCATAAATGATTATTTTGACATCAAAAATCCCTTTTCAGTGTTGTTTTTCTTGTTTTATAAAATGAAACCAGATGTTTGAGGGATTCCTCAAAAAAAATATTCTGATGCTGAAAATATATGCATCAGAATCAGTTCTATTTGAAATGTTGCATTCACAAAAGACTCTTTTTTTTTTTTTTTTTTTAAGAAACTTTTGGTATTGGTGAAACCACCCCATGTTCTACAGCTGATTTCTAAAGAATGATAAAAGATAGGAAAAACTGTTTTTTTACACGATAGAATCTACTAGGTACCTTCTGTGTTTACATGTTCTCAGAGCAAAATATTCTTTGGATCTTTAAATATCAGTCAAAATGCTGTAAAATGGCTGGCAGTCAATGAGTTCAGTGGTACTCTTTCAGATATTGGATCACAAGTCACAGATTAGTCTGAACTTGAATACCAACACTAATTTAAACATAACTTACCATGTATTCTTTCACAAATTTGTCATGGTCTTCATTTAGGTAGATGGTCAAGGACTTGATAATGCATCCACGTTTGATGTGTCCAGTATCGTTCTGGAAATAAACCAAAAGAGACAATGAAATTTCAATGATTCCTGTCTCTTAAACTGTTATGTAAGAAACACACTTTCCTTTTTTTCACACCATCAGGCCCTTTTTTCAGGATTACCACTCATTTTCACAGACAAAATATCAAAATTGCACAGTATGACTAGACAGACATATATATTTCCACTCCTAACTGTTAAAGACCCACTCCAATGAAAAGCATGTTTTTCACATTGTTCATGTAGCATCTTCCTCATGCTACCAGACTGTTAAAATAGCTACAAGAGGGGATTGGAGAAGGACTTTAAGTACATTCACAAAAGTGGGGTGGAATGATATACAGAAGCAGAGTCAGTATATAAGCTGTAGTAGTTAACACAGTCCTATTTTGGACATGTACACTGCAGCAGGCAGAGTCCAAGACTTTTGAAGCAAACCATCAAAACTAAGTAATCTATATTAAAGTCCCACTCCAATCATGAGATAGCAGTTTGATTTTTGGCTCTTTTCATCACAACTGGGATGTCAAACTGCAGCACAACAGGACGGGCACACAGACACACAGCACATCGTGTCAGGAAGCATGGCGCTGACAAACCTGACTGCGCATGATGCAACCCCTGCCTCTCGCATACGCGGTAGGCTGTCGCATCTCATACTGAACACAGCCTGGATCGCGTGTACAGTGCATGCTAGTAGCCAAGCGTTGAGGTTTTCGGTGAGCAAATTGCCAATTGGCTTATTTTGGTAGCATAAGACATTCACTTGCAAAACTCGCAGTACTGCAAGACATATTAACCTTATGAACGTTTTTTCCGCAGTAATCACTTGACTTTCAAAACAAGGCGAGTTGTAGGGGGGGGGGGGGGGGGGGGATGTTTGCTATGCTAGCTCCATGAATCCAACTTCGCGTTAACAAGCACAACGTAGATGGGACAGCTATTCATTTACTGCAACTTTTTATTCACACAAAAAAAGGAACTTCCTCGCAGTTTAAACAGGTTTTGCTAAATAACGCTAGTAGTCACTCAACTAAATACTTTAACATAGATAATGGACAGGAATCATTACTTACCCCGTTAATCGTCCTTTAAAGGATGGCAGAGAATTCAGTCGCGTTCACTGACTGGCCAGGCTGCATGCAGGTCACTTCCGGTTCCCGCTCATTTGGATTTCCTGCATCAGCTGAAGTGGCGCATGCGCAATGACCGACAATACCTGAGCTACACGCCCCCCAGGCTTGTATCGTGGATGTAAACAAACAGCCGTGGAGCAGTGAATTTTTGTGCTGTTTACTCAGTGGCCAATCAGAAAAGGAATAAGAAGAATAAACTTCCTCTTCATTAGATGACCATTTCAGAAAGATAAACTCATTATGCTCATTCTAATCAAGCATATTGATTTGACTTGATTTGATTTGAAAGCTTTATTTCGAACATGTAAAAAAAAGGTACAAACAAAAAAGAAAAACACATCCAATAATTAATATGACAGTCATCACCATATGAGACTTTAACATGAATGAAAAGAAGCAGGAAGATTAAAACCTATTTAATCCCACCCATTCACATTATTGCTTATCTTAACATACAAAAAAATCTTTATTTTTATCAATATTATCAGTCCATTCAATACTGTGATATACTATAGTGCCAACTGTCTAACACATCCATCACCATGACAAACAAACCTCATGTCATCGTCGAGACCGTGTACCTCACCAGAATCAACTCTTTATATCTCTTTTTGAATTGACATACATTTTGACAATCCTTTTATTATCTCTACACATAGATTATTCCACAGTTTTACACCACAAATTGTAGCACAGAAACTGTTTAGAGTTGTATGGACATTATGAATTCTAAACTGGAACTCTCATCTGAGATCGTATCCATTATTTCTGCTGCAGGACAGTTTGTGAATATTACCAGACAGTAAGTTATTGTTTGCCTTGTGAATTATTTGAATAGTTTTAAAGTCAAGGAAAGCCATAACTTTTATAACAATTTTAAAAATATTATATTAATATAAAACTTATTTCTGATTTGCCCAATAGACAACTGCTTTAGTTGACTTTTTTGAGTGCATATATGAATAACTTATTGAGTTGGTCATCTGTAATTCTTTTTGTTTTTATGTCCTCCTCAATAACTTTGTAATCTCTTCAGGTCTCGATGCGAAAAAAATCGGTCCAAAAAATAGTCATAATCTGAAAGCCAAATACAAGCTGTTTCACCAGAGATGCTTCCTGTGATTGATATATTGTCATGGTTTGGATTCTTTATGTATCTTTAGTGTTTATGTGTGTGATTACTGAGAAAAGGTTTTTACTTGCAACAGGTTGCCAGTACATTGTCATAATACCATGGGTGCTGCGGGCATCGGTATCCACCATCACCCAGCAGAAAGTTCTAATTTTTTAAAAGCTCACAATGTTTCAAACTTATTTATGCTTTTACTGTTGTAAGTTCTGTTAAAGGTTGAAATAAAGCTTGCTGTAACTCCTGACTTTCACTGTGAAACACCTGTTTATGCTGTATGTCTTTCATTCGGTTAAACAAGGAGTGAAATAATTGTTGTATTAGTAGGAAATGTGGGATCACCTGCTTTTATTCTTATCTTAGCTCCAAGGAGATGAATAGTAAGGAGGCAGTATGGGAACACATACACAGCATGTGCAGTATGTGACAGAGAAGATACAATCTTATCAGTTTCAGAGAAAATAAGCCACATTTTAAGCTTGCCTTACTTTATTTTATATGTGCTGGGTGGCATCTTCACTCTGAGGCACAACTTCTCAGAGTTAAAGTCCCAGCCTGCTGTCAGTCTGAAGGACTGAAACACAGAAACGTCGGCTCCTGCTTGCTGTGCTGTAGTGAAAGTGAGATGTAAACAAATTTGCGTTTGAAATGTATTATTCAAGTGTGTGAAGATTATGTCTGTGTTTAGTGGGTATAAAATGTCTTCGGTTGTAGCAAAGGATTTAAACCCTTGGTAGAATTGCTTGAAACCAAAAGACTAACATGGAATAAAAATCTGATATGTCAGGAGAGAGAACTGACTGGCAGCCCTGAGTGGTCAAGGCTGAGCACACTGATTAAAGTATGGGGTTAACAAGAGAATCTGTTATGATTGATGTTCAATAGAGATTAAATTAACATCTCTCCATGTTGATACTTTCTGATATTTCAATCTCTAATTGCAGCATCGTGAGGACATTAACTGTGATCTGATTTATGTAAATATTTTACTTTCATGATTTTCATGGGATGTTGTATTATAGTTTGATTAACAACCATCAGTGTTAGATTGTTCATATCACTGTAACCTTTGATTCAAAAACAAACATGTAAATCATCATGTAAGTAAGGAAGTTTTGGTTTTTTATGTCTTATGTAAAACTGGGTATGATTTTGAGTTGAAAATTTTGAATTTCCTTTGGTGTACTTTTTGCCCAGAGTTGATCTAGAGCATGCTGAGAGGAGATCAGGTATAAACATGTATGTAAGGGTTATCCCTGATTTGAATAAACTGAGCTCAGATTTTGAGGTTTGCTCCACAGGTGCTGGAGCAGAGAAACTGAAGTTTGAGTAGAACTTATCTTGACAAGTAAAAAAAATAGTAGTGTATTTTTTGCCAAAAACAAAGAAATTCCAACCTATAGCAGATTAGAATTCAAAAATTAGACTAACCTGACATGGATGTCTTTTTATTATACTCAGTTCTAGGAGGAAAAAGGCTCTTGCTGTGAGGAAAAGGTACAGCTTTGTATTCAATGGAATTCCATTCAACCCATCTGTTCATTCATTCATACTTTCCCCACTCTGTTTTTCTCGGTAATCCGTGCTACATTCATCACCCACCCTTCACAGTCCACAGAAGTGGTTTGCAGAGTAGGAGGTGGGGTGGGGGAATTGACTCAGCTAAAAGCTGAGGAAGTCAATAAGTCTCTTTCTCTAACCTCATCATACCTCCCCAACTCAAACCTTCTCTCTCTATCTCTCTCTCTCACAGACACACAACTCCCTCCATCCTTCTTCCATTCACATGCCTGCATAATCCTAAGCCAAAGCATCCGAGGTGTGTAACGTAAGCCTCTGCAGCGCGCCTCATGTTTCATAATGAGATAAGGGCCACTAAAAATACCCTTAGTGTGTGGAGAGATAGCCAAGCGTTAGGAGAGGTATCTACAGCGAGCAGCCAGCAAAGCACTGTCTTCTTTAATTCCAGCTACAGACGTCTGGAGGGGAAAAAAAAAGGAAAAAGAAGGAGCCGTCACAGACGCCACTTTATCCGAGAACAGATTGAAAATACTCAAAAGTAGAACTTGGGTTGGGTTATTGTTAACATTACTCGCTTACTTACTTGCATAGCGTCATTGGATAATCAATACAAATGAAATAGTCATTGGACAGCTTCAGAAAATATATCATATAGACAATTTAGACAAATATTACACATTTTCAGCTTCCTTCTGTTTTTTTCTTTTTTTTATACATCAAAGCATATGATTGATCCCAATTTCGAATGACTTTTTCAGCTACTGCAGTTATTATCAGCCCTCATGCACGTCTTTTCTGGCAGAGGTGGACATTATCTTTTAGAGCACAGGTCTGTCCAGCGTCGTATCGACGGAAAACTCTGTCAACAAGTTGCCTTCTGCTTTGACAGAAGTAAAACTAAACAGTAGTTCGTCCCGTTTGGGTGGCCAGGTCCCCCTTTGGAAAACCACTATTGTCACCCATCCATACAGAAATACAGCTGTGAGGGCTTGTGAGTGCATGCACACACACACACACTCCCACACCCATCCAGTGCAATTGAAAATTCTGCTGTCATTTTAACTTTAAAATATATTTAGTTTGTTCCAGACTGTGGGTGAAATGAAGACAAATTAGAAATGCTGCATTAAAGTAATCATTTTGCCTCGAGCTCATCCGATTCCTTTCAAACTAACTAGTTTGGATTCAACTCTCAAGAGAAATTACAATTTTAGGGCTTTCACCTTCTTTTTCATTTTTACTCGCAAATGTAATAACTAACATAAAAATAAGAAAACGCTAATCAAACAAAATTGCCTCATTTTGAGGATTTTTTGAACATTTGAAAATAAAAAAAAAATACAAAGATGAACTTCATTGATTCTTTCCAGGTGACTCAAGATAAGTTTTCAGACTTTTTAGCACCGATGTGAACATATTCAAACCCACATTAAAAACTCATCAAAGTCGCTTGACCCTGAGAATTATTAGCAGTGATCAATTATTCAGTGTTGAGCAGTAAGTGCTGATATAGCTGGGGATTTTTTTTTTTTTTTTTTTTTTTTTACTCCATGAAATGTTTTCTCCTCTCAGCAAAAATTGGTCTAATTTCCAGGTCGCACGATGCCAGCCACTGGTAAGGAGGCTCTTGACAGAGTTTAACAAAGTCACACTTGGAAGAACTACTGTGAAATGCTCAAATTTTAATTCAAGCAACTTGTGCTTGACCTTTTTTCATTCCAACCTCCTTTTGTGCTTCAACTTTTCTGTCCCATTTAGTACTTTCCTCCGTGTTTATCCCAATTTGTTCTTGTTCTTCTATTGTCACTTTGTGTTTAGCTCTGCTCTCCCATTTAACTTAATTCTCCCTGCCCTCCAAACTGTTGCTCTCTGTTAACTTAACAGGACACATTGTAGTTTAAAATTACTTTACCATTAACCACACCTCAACTTTTGCATTTTTATTTCCATTTTTATTTCTCTTCTCAATCTCGCATCACGGCGACAATATCCCCAGCTTGATGGCCTTTCCATAGATGGACAACAACAACTGTTGCCTTCAGAGTGTCATAACTTCTGGTCCATATTCTCCTGGTACGTGGTAGTTTTGTAGTTGAGAGTCATCTATTACTCCAACCAAACATTGTTCGCTGTCATATAAATGTCTGTGGTTTCGCCATTAATGTTTACAGCATATTGTTGTCTAAGTACATGGTTTCAATACAAAAACAACCAACAGCACCAACTTGTGGCCTAGCACGCTTACTACATTGTTTTTAGTGTTTCTGCCCCTCCCATGTAAATGAACATCATTTTTAAAACTGAAAAACTTCTGGAAAGAAAACACAAAAACGATGCATGTTGACCATGAAAATGAGGCCTTTGGCTAATAATGCTTCCTGTACAGAAGTACTGGCTGTTACTCTAGAAATGTGTGGTCTCTGCAGGCGAATCACTTCAGCACCAAAGACAGTTCACACTGGATGTGATCGTTGAATTTGAATTATATTGTGAACAAACACTCAAATAAAGCAGTTTATTTTCCTTCTGTATTTTGGTTTCCACTGTTCTCCTTGAGCTTTTAGTTTATGAAAGTGCAGTCTGATCATAAATCATAACTCACCCCCTGACAACCCCCTTAAAAAAATAAATTATATTTATATGACAGGAAAAGGAAAGAGATTACAAACACCTGAACCACTCCCACCCAGCCTCTTCAGATCTTCTCTAAACCTTTACTTCCTGGATTTCTATCAAGCCGAAGCGGGTGTCTAGTCATCGCTTGCCCCTCGTCTTAGTTGTGATATGGATGGAAAAAGATTACTGCGGATACACTCACACAGCCTGCCCCACCACTCCTGCATTTCATCTCTCAGTGTGATTAAATGGAAGACATTCACAGCGATTTGTTAATTCATCAAAACGGTACCTTGTGGGATACAGAGGTTGTATTAATCACATTTTGGGCAAATTCATGTTGGCTTGCATAAAGCTCAAACAGGCATGCATTACAGATTAGTCTTCTGGTGAAGGTGCCTCACCAGAGAGTCATCGCATTAATATATTACCCCAGTCACAAGGTATGAAGTGAGGAAGAGCGAGAGAAAGGAGAGAGAGGAAGTCTGTCTATAGGTGATGACAAGTTATACAGTGAATACAGATGGTGGACTCAGAATATCAATCAAAGATCAATGAATGCTTTGGTGGAAGGCAAAACCAATTTGAGATATGATAAATGGGGTCAGAGATATGAAAGCTGTTGATGTGTGACTTCCTCACAATCCTTGGCTCTTTGAAATGACTGGGTGCTAAAAGTGAATTGTAATCACCTGCAGGAAAGTCCTTAGCACTGCTATTTCAGAATTAAGGGATTCTCACAGGCCCGGTGTTTTCAGTCATCTTGTTTTCGTGTCTGGCGTTGTCTAATTTGTCTCATAACTAGGTTCTGTAATGGCCATTAGAAGGTAAATCCCCTTGGCTCAACTTGGTACAGTGAAGCACTGGCATTCAGGCTTTGATAAATGGACACTCAACACTGGTTATTATGATGAATGGGAATTCCACACTGGTAATGTGCCAGGTAAGGGAGGAAAAAAATAAACCCGAAAGCAATGCCTCCTAAAAGTGCTGCCAATGGCAAATTGGAAAGTGATGCCTATAGGGTCAGTTGACATTCAGAGTATTGGCTTTTATTGGATTGTTGAACTTGCTCGAAGTTTTGCCAGAGTGTAAGGGGGGAGCTTTGATAAACCACGGTCCACTTCCCCCCCCCCAGAAAAAGTTTGACAGCGATGTACCCTGCCCCTGTGGCTTGTGGGAGAAAAAAAAAAGAATCAATAAACAGATCAGCTGTTGCCATGATAATCACAGATTAGTGAAGGTCCACAGACGTTCCACAGGGCCAACTGCTGCAGACATGAAAGCAGTCAACCAATACGCTGCACAATGGTATTATTAGATAAGTATATAAGAGCAGGGTGCCTGGGTGGAGTTCTGAACATTGGGTGTCTGATCAATAGGATATATTAAACAGAGGGGAAATGCAGAGAAAGAGGATCAAAAGGAGCGAGTGAGAGAGTGAGAGAGAGAGAGAGAGAGAGGGGAAGGGAAAGTACAGTATAGGGCAATTTAATCACAACCATCTCAACTGGATAATAAGAGACGAGCGAGAGAATATAAATAGCGACACTAATGTAATTCATTTTAAGGGAGTATTTAACCCGTTTCAGAGAAAATCCAGGGTAATCAATTAAAAGTGCTTGTAGCTCAAGCCTCAACTTTAATCACTCCTAAAATGTGATTACTCTCTGACATGCTACCTTCCTAGAAATATATGTTATAGTCACTACATTAATGCATTGGATTGTAGTCTATATCTCTTGAGTGCACCCACAAAAAAATTGCATTTGTTTATGCATGTAGCCATGCAAGTGAGACAAACACAGCTGAATTAGGTAAATATATGTGTTAAAAAAAAAAGGTTTTTTTTCACCCTTCCTCGGTAGTATCGCCTTGAAACTCGGGTCTATTTCGTAGTGCTATGGGTGCTAAAGTAGCTCATTACTGACTGTAGATGACTTTGACAGGCTCGAAAAAGCATGATACGACTCCTTTAACAATAGCAAGTAGGGTAAATGGACATCGACAAGGACAGATGACAAAGCTGGATTGCTATTACAGGTGACTCTCAACTATGAAAGGAGAATATGGCCTGGGAGTCATGAGGCTCTGGAGGCAGATATTGTCATTACAACAGCATTATTCAATGCCGCATGCAGAGTAACAGCATTTAAATATATCTGTGTTTCCCTATAGTCTCCATGGAGTCAGAGCATTTTCAAAAAGTTCCACACTCTGAGCCATTTTTTCTATAAGTTACATTTTCAGTTGCTCTGAGCACCATTGTCATGCAAACTGACAGAAGGCAGTAAGTTTTGTTTTGTCATCGTAGTGTCGACACGATAGCATGGAAACCGGCTAATCAGTGGAAATGAACACATTTAACAATTATTTTAACAAAATAATTCCAGTTCAGACAACTATATTAAGCCTTATGGACAATCTATTTTGCATCAAGTTTATCTCAAAGATAATTATAAACTGACAACTACTCATGATATGTTTTTGAAATAATAAATAGTTGAAATGTTAATAGGCTTTTTTTATTTATGTATTTTTGTTGTTGTTGTTGTTTTCTCGAAAAACTATGACACTCGTGAACACATTGGAAGCATGCAAAGTTATAATACAAAAATAAGACAATTAATAGGACATCATGGGCCAATACATAAGCAACCATGATAAGAATAAACAACTGGGCAATTAAAAAAAGAATCCATTTAAAACGGGTTTTGTCTGTGTTACGCAGGGCCTGAGGACAGGAAACCAAAACACACAACCAAGTTCACAAACAAAAACAATTGATGAATACTAAACAGAAAACCTCTCCAAAAGGGCAAAACAAAAATTGAATTCCAAATTGAATAAAAAAAAAAAATCGTGGAGAAAAGAGGTGACGTGAGACACATAGGACAAAGAAATGCTGCACATGCAAACTAAGGACAAACAGCTCATAACACGAAGACACACAGAGAGAAAAGAGGCACAGCTGACAAGAATCAAGAGTAATCAGGGGAGGAGAGGAAAAGACGGCAGACAAGATAAAACCAGGCATGGAATGAAAACTTGAAGTGAAACCCAAAACAGTGTGAAATAGAAAAAAACAGAAACACCAATATAGAGAAATTCCTGCAAACGTTGCTCCAGACAGAATAAATACCATGGAAATTGAATATCAAATAAGAGAGGGGGGAAAAAAAGGTAATTTTTAAGATTAATATGCACAGGATTCACTGATGACTAAAACACGTCAAATGCTTTTTTAGTTTGAAAAGCCTATTGCCACAGGAAGGAAGGCTCTCCTGTGGCACGCTGGCGGTTCGTCTCCTGCTGTTGACCAAGCCATCACGGAGGGGGTGAGGGTCATTGTTCAGGCTGAACCGGACCCTCCTCTCTCAGAAAAGCTGCACAGACTTTTTCTCTATTGGTCTAGACAAGAGCTACTACTCAAGACGCCAGCAAAAATGGAAAAGCGGTCCATTCAACGTTAAGCACTTTTAACAAAGGCATGTCAGACGGAGTGGAGAAAACTCACCAGCACACCCCGAAAAAGGAAATGAAAAGTGATGGGAAAAAAGTTAAAGCAAAAAGAGAGACAGAATTTGGGAGCAGATGCTCATGGCAACACACATCTTGCTCACTCACACTTCACATATAACACAAGAACATCATGAAACACGAGGCATTACAAACCCCCCAAACAGAGCAAAGCACAACAAAAAATGGCAGCAGCATGACAAATGTTCTCGTCATCAAGGTAAAATAATGTCTGTCTGAAAGTATGAGGAGAAGTCAGGAGATAAAACCTAAACTGCTTGGCTAGTTTTACAGCTACCTTTTTTTTCCAAAAGACACAAAGACTTCAGTCCCTCTGCTGGCCACATCTTAACAAGGTTAAGCCTGCTTCTGTGTGTACAGAAAGTCCATTAAACCAGCGGAGTGAAAGTTAAATAACTTTCAATAAAAGATGAAACTGCTTTTCAAACATAAAGAGTATGTATGCTAAACACAATGTACATAGGACAGGTTGTGCTTCAGGTTTTTTTTTTCCAGACATACATCCATCATTCACACAAACCTGTCAGATTCTGTCTGTTCTAAGTAGTAACGATCCAAGTGAAAGGGCAGATTAGACTTGAGACATCACTCACTCTGATGCAAGTCGGTCATTTCAGTTACTTTTGAGATTCAATACATAAAACAATCAGGACGTTCGTTAAGATATGCCAATCCCTGGATGTTTGTTTTTTGAATGTTCCAGGATGAAAGATCATTAAACCAATAATTTCAAATAATACGTTTGACCTGAAAAGAGAAGTATAGCTAGAAGTCCCTTCCACATTATTCCTCGTTTAATTTGACAAAAACAGAAGGGAAAGAATGTCTCACAGAAAAGGACAGAATCACTGCCAGCTGGTTTTTTGACTTTCTTTCCATTGAAAGTACAAGAACAGATTCATTCTGTTTAACCCTCCTGACTTTCTTTACAGTGAGTTGTTGCTGGTGGGCGGCTTTCTCGTGTGAACTGGCAAACTTTCTATATTTGAGGACTTTCTCTTAAATGTTTCAGACTTTCAGAATGGGTCAAAGGTGAGGTCTGAGTGACCCCACCATTTTTATAGATTCACATTCAGAAGGAGCTGCTTGGAATTCACTAAAGAAAACTTTGGACCTGAAGGGACTAGTTTCTCTTAGAACAAAAATAAACCCTGCTTTATATGAAATACTCATTATTTCACTTTATTACTCCGACTGGTCTGTATTTGTTTTTATGTCGTCCAATTTGTATTTTATGTGGCCTCTGCACTGTCTGTTTTAACACTTACATATAAATAAAAGACTGACATTGTATGCTAAATCTACACACTATCCCAAAGGTATTCTTGAGATACTGCTGTACTCACAACTCAAAACCACGGTACAAGTGGAAATGTCAAAATCCTGGTTGATTAGAAGTGGCAGTCTAAAAGCTGACCTGTGTGTGCTGTTGACTTTAATCCTCTCCTCTCAAAAACACAGTTGAAACCGCTGCATGCAAGTGTTTAGTCAATATGTGCTCACGGTCCCCCGGATACTAAGGATATCAGAGCTGTAGAGCCATACCAGCAGCGGGCTTGTTTGTTTGACAGTCACCTAACACTAATCCACTGATCGGGAAAACTCTCCGAAGGGTAGAGGGATTGAAATGGCTGCAGGGTCCTCTCCTGAAAATATGCAACTCTGCACTCACATATGCTCCCTGTGAGACTCTGTAGCTCAGAAAAAAAAAAAAACAAAAAACAAAAAAAAGAAAGTGTGCCAAGATAAAATGCGCAACCTCAAGCTTTCAATAATAAAAATAAATAAATTAAAAGAACAAAAACATGGTAACTTAAGGTAGATATAAAAACAAGAGATCTTGGATGGATGAAGAAGACACAACAGAACAGAAGCTTTGATTTTGAGCTGTTCCTTTTGTAAAGATCCCCGTCATCTGTCACATCTGATAAACAAAGGCACAGAAATTATACCGTGAGCCAGACACTGGCACATTTTCCCACTTCTTTCACGGAAACCCAGCATGCCTCCCGTTTCATTCTGTCACTGAGGACGTGAACGGACAACGGGGGTGGACTTTAAACCGCTGCCATTCAATAAAAGGAGCAAAAAGACGTGCACATGCATTTTGCCAATTAACGGGGCTGAAAAACACATTAAGCTGAGGGTAATTTTTAAAGCATTCAAGTCATTTTGAGTGAAGTTCATTCAAAATGCCTAAAAAAAGAATTAATAATAACATGATTATAGTGACTTCAGAATCAACAATTTTTTTTTCAGGAGGTAGTTTCTCACTTCAGTTTTCCTTTGAAATGTGTTGACTTTACAGTATATTATGCATTGAAATCTGCGTAAAATAATAATTCTGGGCTTTTAGCTTTCCCATGTTAGACAGGCTCCTATTAAACAGCGCACAGTGCTCATTTTCACATTTTTAAACCCACACCTTCGATCAGATTTTGCTATTTGGCAGAGATGTCTTCAAAGGCTTAATATTGGGCCCATCCAAGAAAATTCACTACAGCATGATGTACCGTAACATAAGTTATCATAACGTAACATTACATACCTACATGAATTTATAGCATGTAAATGAAATTAGTAATTGATAGCTCCAGTAATAAAATAAGCGGTTTCATTTGGTAGGTCATTTTAGCTTTACTAGCAGAACGCAACGTTGTTACCGAGCGCATCGCAATGCTTTTTGAGTTTATTAATGAGCTTTAGAAAGAGAAAAACGTGATTTCAGGTCTTAGTTGTAGTCACTATGCTTTCTTCTGATATTTGTTACCTTGAAGTTTACACTCTGTAATGCAGTCATTTGGAATCATTTCAAGTGATAAATGGTTCAAAAGTGTATACAGTCAACCTATCTGTGAAGCCAATACATAGTGAAGGTTGGTTTTTATTCAATATTTGTCATTTCCATCCATTGTTCTGTGAATTGCATCACAATGCTCCAAAAGGACTCGTTAAAAGCTTTCACACTGGAAACATATCAGTTCAGAATTTCTGATTCCACCTCCTCGGGTATGACTGCAGCATCCTTAGAAGGGCCCACTAGTGTCATGAACATCCTGACACATTTTGGTTCTGTTGTAACACTTTGTCCCCTGTACTGTATATGGCAGTGAAGGCGATGGAGATCATTATTGCTGGATGATTTTTTTTTTTTCTTGAATTTTCATGGGATCTTTAATTGCAAATTTGCATTGTGCTGGTATAAATACCCTTGATGTAAAATATTCACCAGCATGTAATTCACATTAGTATGCTATTTTTTTTCATCAAGCCCTGAATATTTGAAAGGATTTAGTGGAACTTTTTTTGGTGGAGCATTTAAAAAAAAAACTTTCTGAAAGATAACACTCCCAGTTGAACAGGTGGCACACTGATGGAGAGCAAGTTGTTCAAGAAATGCTGAAAAAAAAAGTTGAGATCTCATGAACGCGCCTGGATGTTCACATCTTTAATGCCCTTTAAGCTATGAGTTTCACGCAAACGATTTGGAAAGGCTTGGGCAGATATCGCTCCCTGTTATAGCACACTGTTCCATCAATTAGCTCGAGTTAAAGCACCCTTTTACGGTTCTGTCGAGCACTTCTATTTTTACAAGTGTGGCATGTCCTTCCCCTAACCCTCTTTTTTTTAAAAAACCTTAAATCCCTTCAGCTTTGAGTCGAGTAACTTCTCACTAACACTACTCCTCAGAGGGATCCGAGTGAATAACCATCGCTACAGACTCACAGATGTCCACACCCATCCCGCTGGACGAGCCCGGCGTGACTCAGAGACGTCTCCACAGATGGATTATGTCCCTGATGCCGTTGCCTCACCGCTGGCCATGGGGCAAAAGTGAAGGCATGACAAAACTCTTATACTCTCTCTTTTTTCTTTGTTCTTTTTTATTTTTTTTAAACTCAGTGGAGGGGAGAAAAAAAAGAAAGCAGATTACGTGGTGCTGCATCATCGTGCATGGTAAAGGATGGTGAGTTCACCTTAAAAGGAATGACTTGTTTTGATTTTTAAGACAGTTTGTTGAAACACACGCTGACGAACTGTTCTGGGGCGACCTTGCAACCAGTGTGGGTGTGTTTATATGTGCGTGGGGTGACAATAACAGAAAAGGCAGGGGGAGGGTGGAGGGGGTCTTCTATAGATGCACAGCAGCTTAAGTTTAATTGCTTGTGGTGGCAGTCAAAGTCAATATGCTGGTCAATGGCCCGTGCAGCTCGCAGGTTCATTTCCCCATAATTACTCTACATGTGCCTGGTCAATGCATAAGTCTGTCATCATTAAAATAATAAAAGTGGGCTGGGTAAGGAGTATGAGCCAAGCAGAATGGGGAGAACAAATGCAAAAGAAATTAATGAATCAATACTGCAGAAGAGGAAGAGTTTCCCTGGCAGAGCAGAAGCACACGGCCAAGTGACGGGTGGCTCAGTGGTTTTCTTGCAGATGCACACAATTATTTGCAACAGTGGATACATATGCACGACTTGGTTCTGCTGAATTAAGAAGCTTTTTTTTAAGGTACTCTTTTGAAAATCTGAAGAAATAAAATAAAATATTCGATGCAAGTTTTTTTTTTTTTCCCTTTACACTCACAGGTGATTTTATGTCATTTCAAGGTCTGTTATTGGCTTTAATATTGAAAATGCAGCTCTATAGCTTCAAAAACACATGCATAATATCCAGCATAGTACATGTGACAATTCCCGTGCTGATTGGCAAGGTCAGAACAAACACCGCTCCATGAATAACAAATCACCATTTTTTTTATTTTTTTTTTTTTAAATGCAACTGCCAAACTGGTTTCTATCTTGAGTAAACCAAAGACCTTTCTCCTTTGTGATAATGAAGAAATTTGATCCGATTTGCCCTTTTCCCGACAGCGCTCCTTTAATTCATTTCATATTTCGGGATCAAGATACTTGGATGGAGAGCCATTTATTGACAGAAACATAATAAGCATTCCCAAAGCAGCAGCTCAGCTCATTACAGTTCCCCTGAACCTGCCATAATGTGGAACAAATAAAAAAATGTGTGGGTGTGTGGGTGTGTGTGTGTGAGAGGTGGTGTGCGTCCTCCGTGGCACGACCATGTGTTCTACAGTTGCCGAGTATAATCCTCGGCCTTTACCAGCTGCCCACAGGTCTTTCAAAAATGTCTCACTTGAATTAAAAACAGGTGGACACAGTTTGATTAGCTTGTTAAAACACACCTGCTACCGAAGGGCGAGGCATTAAACATGCATGCACGCGCGCTAATTTAGACAGGCACCAAAAAAAGAAAAAAAAAACTTGGGCCTGTTCAACGAAGATAATTATTACAGGTGGAAATATTAGTGAAATTAAAGAGGTTTTAACAGTGGAAGAAGCTGCAAAACTAAGCTTCCTGATACCTGTGAGGGAGATTTATGAGGAAAGAAAAACAGACAATACTCACAGTGCTGCTCAAATTCACAGTGATTTCTTGTGAGCGTCGTGGTAAAGTTGCTCCCACTTATTTTAGCTTCATTAGCATTCCTTAAGATGTACAATTAATATGCCCGTTGTACAAACATAACTTTTTTGCATTACGAGATATTTACTCCTTGTCTACAACCTAAAGCTTCCCATGAACTTTCCATTGTGGCTCATTCCAGGTGCAACCTGCATTCCGTAAAACATCCATCCATCTTCTTTTGCTGTTTTATTTAGTTGAGGGTCTTACGGCATAGACACCCAACCATCCATCCATCGAACCATCATCTACGGAACACTGCAGAATGTTAAAAGACCCCTACTTTAGTCACGACTCACCGAGTTTGCAACACATTTTCATGGTTTGGGAGCAAATCCATGCCAAAACCATGACTCCTGTGTGTGAATCTCATTCAAGTTGGCAGATTGTGGGAGGTATTTGACACAATAGCAACCAGATTTAAACAATATGAACTCCGACAGGGCCTTCCCCATTTTTGGAAATGATTGTGAGTGCCAACTGTGGACTAAAGTTGCCAATCTCTGACTCAGACACTATGCAACGACGACAATATTTCAATAATCTCCACTGAGATGTCCCGGACTTCTTGTTACTGTTTAGAGGTTAGAAGTCCCAGATTACTGGCATTTTCTCTGCTCATCAACTCAAAAGTGAATCTATTTAGGCTCAGTTTACATGAAATTTGAAGTAAAACTGCATGATTTTTGTGTTTGTTTCAGGAAAAGTGAATGTGTTTACAAATAATTTTTTTTTTTAAATTATGAGTGTTTAGCTGCAGAAATGTTAAAAATACAGAAAATAATGAAGTTAACATGCCACAACCACAATTTGGTGCCATTGATTGTTCAATGAAACCACATACACATGCATGCTGAGAACAATACATGGTAAACAAAGTTCGACTGCTATTACTGGATGATTCTCAACTATTAAACTGCCAAGTCCTAAGAGAATATTCACAGTGAGTCATGAAACTTTGGAATCCGCCATTGTTGTCGTTGTCCATCTACTCGCACACGCGCAGTAGAAATCTTTATCGTTAGGATTTTCTACCATCTTTATGCATACGTGGAGATGCGCGTTGGAGCGTTTTTTAAAAGTTCCATGTGGGGAACCGTTTTTAAAAGGCTGCTTTATCAGTGGCTCCAAGAACTGTTTTCTTGGAGAAAATGCAATGAAGGTTTTCCGTTTTCACTTGAAAACGTTGGTGTGTGAACGGGGTCTTGGATGCATTCCAACTCCAAATGCTGTGTGCTGCCTGTTTGCACGCAAATAAATGACATAAGAGACAATGTTGCGCCGCAAATGACCTGTTAAATTACATAAACTGAAAAATTCTGGATATGCCCAGTAATCGAAGTATTGCACTCTATCTCCTCTTTACTCCTTCTGTCTCTGTCGCCTTTGGTGAGTGGAGCTTTTCAGCTCTCCAGCCGATAAAAAACCTTTTTGAAGTCAACCGAGTGCCAGGAGAGGCTGTTCGGACTGGCAGACTGTGATGCTTGAAGGTTTTGAGACATGGAGGAAACAGTTGAAATATTAGTGGCATTTAAGCCAAGGCCTGCACGCAAGAAATTCCTCTGGCACTAAAAGGGAGTAGGGTTTCTGTTATTTATATCATTTAAGTACAGTTTTCTTTTTGATTTGGGTATTTAATATTATGTTGCTTATGTTAGAATTGATGTCAAAAAATAGATCTGATCAAGCTGTTAAAATACAATAATGATACGAGTCAGGAAAAAGAGAGACAAATAGACTTGATGAAAACATGGATCATGAGCAGACTGACTCCTTCACTGTGTTGCTGTTCAGCACAGTAGATCTTGAATAAATCATAAATACTGCATTAGGTTATTTGTAACTGACATGAGCCTTTAGGCTTTATTTTTATTATCCATAATATCCCTTTCATTGCTCGGGGCAGTTTTGTATATTCATTAAATTTGGGAATCTAACTCACTCACTCGCTCCTACTCGATTTGATTTTGTGCCTCTCTCTCGAAGTCTTTATTGGAGAAGTGCTGCCCTCAACTTTATGTTAAGAGATGCAAATGCTTGAAAACTGCGCAGACTTCTGCTGTCGAGCAGGATTTAATCTGTGCGGCAGACGCCAGACCTCACAACAGCGGTATTATAATACATAATTAAACGAAAAGATGGTCTAATGATTCAGCACGAATCTCGCAATTTTATGGGGGTGCTGTGATGTTCCCATTGGCTAGCTTTAAAAGGCGCCAGAGACATTCTCTGCAAAAGCATTTTATGATATGCCAGCAGGTTAACAGCTATTTGAAAGCCCATTGAGTCACTGTTACACTTAAACGTTCTCACACATGAAGTGCTTTATTCCTAAGTCAGCCTTTACTTCAGTGACCAGCACGGTAACGTCTGTGAATGTGAATGAAAGTGTGTGTGTGTGTGTGTGTGTGTATACACATGGAGGGAGGGCATCTGGGCATCTACAGCATAGCAGAGTGATTTCCCACCATCACCAATAGGATAAGGGCAATTGGACCCTGACACTTCCTGTTTTAAATGCTCATTTATGCATCAAACGTACCTCCGGTAGATAATAAGATGCCATAATAGAATTTTATGAAAATGCGTTTCATAGGAGGAGAAGGTAGCGCATGTAAACCCCTCTTTCCTTCCCCTCGTCTCGCCCTTCAGCAAGTCCCTTTCCAGCAGCTATGTGCCGGAGTCCATAAAACTTCTCCAAATGAATATTTAATGTACAACTCATGTAATGCAAATTCTACTTTGTTTTATTTTCCCACAGCCCAGTCCATTATTTTGCCGAGCGCGTTGACAGATCTCACAACGAGCTGAGTCACTGGTGAGAGTCCGAAGGCTTTGCAGACATTACCGCAAAGAAATGACTTAAGTGTGCTAATGCAGAAAACACAAAGGATGCAGATTTTATGCATGGTCTGAATTGGTTGGATGTTAATGCGGACTGCATGTATAAATCATCATGGAAAGGCTTTTTGGGACGTGGGACAATTAGATGAAGTTTTCTGGACGAGGATTCTCAGTCGCTGAGGTTATCAAGATGTTGAAATCAGAAGTAGCAGCTTTGTTCCCTGAGATATTTTTATCACTCTCGAACAAAGCTTTTTCCATCCAATTGATCTCACCAGGCAGCTGCATGATATTGTTATGACACGTGGGTCAGAGAGGTGACGGTAATTAATAATTTGACAATTTGACACAAGAGTTAGATGACGAGATCAGCGCGGCCCTTGTGTTGTCTCATTCAATTTGAAGCCGAAGCCAGAAGACATTATAAAAATAGACACTCATAAAGCTCATCATCCCCCCATTAAATATAAAGGGATTGCCAAGAAACACTTAGCTGCGCATAAAAATACCAAGCAGGGGTTTAAAGGTATTGAAAGTTGCTAAATCTTCTAGCCGGCACCTCTAAAACTGCTAAATTAACAAATGAACTTGTCTTGGATGATCTTTACAACGACTGGACTTGCAGTTACTTGGCAACCACATGAAGAGCCCACCAGCACTCGCTCCCACCGCACAGTCAGTCAAGAATGCTACCCTCAATAAATCGAAAGCCCGTCACTTGTCCAGCCTGGTCTTTGTACAGACTACACACATGAGATAAGGTGTTAATTAGAGTGTTATCTGTCTCCCCAAGCAGGTGGACTCCTGGCGGAAGAACCAATATACTTTTTGCAACAAAAATCAAATAAACTATGTGGCATCAAGGTGTAAATCAAGAGATGCTGAATCGAAGGGGAATTGTTTTGAATTGTTAAGTGGTGTCATTTGGTTGCATGACAGATATTTTATGGACGTTGATCTCCTGATGGGAGGCTCCATCCGGCGAACTAGGAAGAAATATAAATCCTCAAAATAGTGTCATGGAGGATCCAAGATGTTTTATTCGTACTGGTTTGATATCTTGGACTGAATCAGGACTTTGACAATGAATGAGACAAAAAAAAAAAGTACATCACAACCCCTGTGCTATTGCAACTGCAGTGTTCTGTCTTTGATCTTTTAGTTTCTGTATTAATACCATAAACATTGGAATTATTCAAGTAAATTCAATATGAATAATACACATCAAGTCTTATTTCAATCTATCTTTAAACTAATGCAAGGTTCCTTTTCTATTATGGGAGTGTTTTCAAGTGAAAATGCAACAATGGTGCTTGGAGAAACTAAAAGCGCATGTTTTGAAAAACCTCTCAAGGTGGGACTTTTCAAACATGCTATGACTCCCTCTCTGTGTGAAGGGAGGTGATCACAACCGAATAACACTTTGACTTGAGTTGAAGTCGAGTGTACCATGGCAGCAGTAAATAGTCCTTCTGCACATGTGCGAGCGGCTGGACGATAAAAAACTTGCAGCCCCCAGAGTGTTGTGACTCCCAGTTTGCATTTCTGTTGTGTCCATGTAAACGGAAATCATCTGGATCTTACTAAATCACATAAGTAATATCAGTCAAGCAGTGTGTACACTTCCTCTCTTGAGTTTTTAATCCTTCCAGACACATTTAAAAGTACACAAAGAAAACCAAGCACTTCAGTCCTCTTTTTTTCACTTTGCTTCACAGGCCCAAGGTTTTAAATTAGGAGTAAACATGCCCCTCATGCAACAAAACACATAATCTGTGGAAATCAATGGACCTTTCTCTGATTGATCAGTGGCACTGATCCCACTGCGGCTCAAAAGAGGATCGCCGTTTTCATCGTGACAATTTTCCACTCACATAAGTTTTGAAATCTACTCTGCACTTTTATCATCTGCAACTTTGAATCTGTTTTGCAAGCAGGTGAATGCAAACCGCAGAGGACAGACATTGATATGCTAGACTGCTATTAAGAGCTTTGAAAGAGCAGATGGGCAAAATGGTGGTGCAGGTCTTTCCAGGCCTCCGACCCTCCCCTCTCTCCCCTCTCATCTCTGCCAGGACTCGCCTTGCCAGACTAAGGAGT
Source organism: Salarias fasciatus (assembly GCF_902148845.1). Lineage (NCBI taxonomy): Eukaryota > Metazoa > Chordata > Actinopteri > Blenniiformes > Blenniidae > Salarias > Salarias fasciatus. The sequence goes on along the minus strand of NC_043765.1, from coordinate 12,498,078 downwards.
GCCAGAGAGTTCGCCCCTCTCTCCCCCCCTCCAGGGACGTCTCTGTGTTGGGTGGCAAAGGCTTGGCAGAGCAATCTGTGGTGCATCGGTAGCAGAGGTCAGCGCGTGCTGTTAGCGCCCTGCGGCAACTCGATGCTCCGTCCAAACCACCGTGAAAAGAAATGTGAAAGCGGGAGGAAGGGCATGGGCTCAGACTGCCAGGGCGCTTTCAGTAGTAATTTGAACAAAATAAGGATAAACCTTTCAAAATCCTCAAGTAATTTATATTCGTGGAGTGCATTTTGCCAAATGGTAACACCAACAATGAGAAGTATACTTTATTTGATGATGCCAAATCTAAAGATGAATGGAAAATAAGTACTGACTTTTAAGTACCAACCCTAATTCTGAATTCTAACTGGCAGAAAAAGTTGTTGCAATGTGTAATCTTTAAAATCTCATGTAACTACTTCATGTATAAATGCTGATTTATCATAAGAGGGCACTGAAGGTGTTCATATTTCTATAGGTAAACATTTTCAATAGTTAATTTTCTGAATCTGCCAAGAGTGATTAAAGTTAAATGATGTAAAGACTCCCCGGGGTCAACATGAAGTTCATCTCGTTACGGAAACATGTACCTATGTTTTATTATGCATTTTTTGTAATTGCCACTTGCTGCTCTCAGCACTGGAATGTAAATCAAACAGATCAACTGCTGCGTATTGTACTGTATCGTGTGTGTGTGTGTGTGAGAGAGAGAGGGGTTGAGAGAGGGGTGTTCCTCAGGGGAGTGAGACCATCTTTGAAACAGGATCTGTGCTGGTTAGAGATTCTAGTCACAGCGCTTTGCAGAGCTGGGAAAAAAAATGACATTTGAAAAGCGTGTTTGGAGGCCATATTGTTTCCCGGCTCTGTGTCCACAACAATGAGCATATTGTGTTGTTTCAAAAGGTCCTTTTGATGCTGGACGAGATTTAGCAATGCATCTTTTCAAACTCCTTTCAGCTGCTTAAATGCTGAAAAAAAAAAAAAAAAAAAAAAAAATCATATAGAAAACATTTGTACTCCATTCCAATTATTCATAAAGCGAGTACAAAAAAAGATGAATCCTATTTGAAGTATTTGAAGTCATTAGTGTAATGATTTAATTATTTATGAGTGCTTGGGCATAACTTAGTATGGGAAAAGCTTTCAAGATATTATTGAAATGAAATGCAAATGGCTCTCTCTCTCTCTCTCTCTCTCTCTCTCTCTGTCCCTCCGTCCACGAAACGCCAAGAAAATAGGTTTTCCGTCAGCTATTTTTTGTCTCCACAACGGGGAGAGGATATACTCTATGTGTACGTCTCCCAAAGTCCTATTTTTGGTTCTCTAATTTTCAGTCCTCACGCCGGATCCTGTTAGCTGTTCTCCCTTGTCACTTTATTTACCTCCCCGTCATCGTGCCAACATGTCTCTACGTGTCCCGTCCATGTAGCGAAGATTATACAAATGCGAGCTAAAAACAGAGACGGTCGGACAGACGTGAGCCTCAGCAGTGTCAAAGTCCGAGAGATTACATACATTCGAATGCGAAAAGAAGGAGTGACTCCATTACGTCTGCATGATTTCCTGCTCGTTCCAGCTGAGCCTCATCACATGGACAGACTCCGCGAGTGGCTTCCATGATATCGCCCTCTTTTTCTTGTGTTCCTGCCAGGTACTTTTATTCCCAGGGTGAGGGCGAACTTGCCAGTCAGCCTGTACACATGCTGATTCTTTGGTTTCCCGCCCGTCCGCGATCGAACAGGGGGGCATAATCCTGTGTGTGTTTCGCTCTCGGCTCAATCATCTGGAATGACAGAATTACGGGGGAAACATGGCAGAGCAAAGTGCCTGCAGGGATGAACAGTTGCCTTGTAACTCTGCACAGCACCTAAGCTGCGAATGCCTGTGTGTGTGTTTTTTTACGGGCTATTTCTGTCTGACTCGAGACATACTTTTTTTTTTTTTTAACTATCTCACCTTATTCTTATATATTTTACAGTCTTTTGTGTGACAGCTTATTTCCACTGCTGTAATGACAACATGACTTACTCCATAATGTGAATTGATCGCTTCAACCACCACAGTAAGTCAGCCGTGGCAGCAGTTCTTTGCAAATCCATACATGACATGGGCCGGTGACGGAGTGATGGAGGGGTGAAGCGTGATTTGTGTGGAGGTCACAACGTGCACAGCGGGTACGGTAAACACTTCAGTTTTTAGCCTTTTCCCTTTTTCCCTCGCTGCTGGAAATGAAAGCTCATAACATTCTCATCTGAATCCAAGATAAAAAAAAACTGACGAATTGAACACATTCGTTCATACGAAGCCCTAAGTGTGAATACAGCAGGTAGTTTAATATATATTTATCTCATCCATCTGTGGTATTATGTGCCAGGGTCAATACTTTTGACTGTCTTGTACATTAAAGGAATTTTAGTTCAGATCAAAAAAGACTTTTTTTTTTTTTTATATATAGACTGCCCGATCTATTGACCCTAAAACAGCAACATTGACACAGCTGACTCTGTTGACCTCGTGCTACATGAACACTTTATACGAATCCATCCATCTTTCATACTGCTATCAATAGTAGGGGCCATACAAATGCAGTGGATTGTTTGAAATCGGCAAAAAAAGACTTTGTACATCTAGCCCTTTTTTTTTTCTCTTAACCCAAAAATCAAACTGTCTAAGGTCAAGTCTCAGGATCAAAAACATCCAAACAATATAAACGTTGGATACATCGCACCACAAGGCAGGAAAACTTGTGTCTAGCTGGATCGACTCGATAAGACAGCAACCTAAACTGGCTTTTAGTACAGAAAACACATCATAAAATGGCAGAAATGCCAACACACCCGAAACAACAAACAAAGGATTTTTTTGAGTACACAGTAAAACTGGAAGTTGTGATTGTGCACAAACTTCATTTCTACTGAGAGTTAGATTTACTTTGTAGATGTGTTCTCTATAAATTGTTGTACGGTACAGTATGTATTGTTTTTCTTTTTTAAAATCAGTTACAGAACAGGAAGCATGGAATTATATTGATATGATTATGTTGTGCTGTAGATATGAAGGTAACAAGCTAGCTACTGCTTCCCCAGTCTGTTAAAATTAGTCATTCCTCAATCCAATAAGAAAATGACAGATTGATCTGTAAAAACAATAAAGGCTGGAGCTCTTGGTAATCACTGACTAAAATCCAAACTGCGACAGAATTCCAAGGCAGCTAAACTGAATCAATCAACTTTTATTTGCAAAGCTCCTTTCATACAGGTAAATATAAATCAGTCTAAGATGAGTGACTATAAGATGAAACAAATAAGGACAAAATGAAAGCAAGACTGAAAGGAAAAACCTAAAACAAGTTCTGTATACTAAACCAACTCATGAGTGCATGCTAATACACAAAAATGATATGACTTACATTTTTCTGCACCTTTAAATGCTCAGTTTTTTAAAATAATTGTATGCATGGCCATAAATCTGTTTGGTTTATGGTTAATTATTTTTAAAATATATTTTTTAAAAAGAAAACAAGTTTTCACATTTATATTGAGCTTTTCCGTTTCCAGTATCTCATGATTGATTGATCTTTGACACACTGTCAGCTGGGAAAGGCTCTAACTCCTCTAACATGGATAAAGTGTGTATGAAGATGGATAAATGGGTGGATGGACGCATGGTACAATCATTAATAAATTGAAAATGCTGTCAAACTGCACAAATATTGACTAAATTAGGAAGAGAAACTTGTTGCCTTGCAGCCAGAATGCCTCTGGCTCAAGTCCAAGCTTTGGCAGTTTCACCCAATAGTCCAAAGACGTGCTTGAGGTAACTGATTACTCTAAAATGTGAGTGTGAGTGTGTACAATTGTTGGTTTCTCTGTGATTTCCCTGTTCGACTGAGCAGGGATGACCCAGGGATCGCCTCATGACACTGTGTTGGATGAAACAGGAGAGTAATGGATGGAGAAACATTGTGCAATCAGCCATGATAAGCCTTTTCAACACAAAATAATATTTTTGACTTTTCATGATTACCTTGCTCCATAAATATGAAAATTGCTGGTGTAATCTGTTATTTCCAGGAATTTCTTGTTCAAGAAAACAATCTTAATTATGGGGAGGGGGGGTCATCACTAAGATCTTCGTGTCTGCATCCGGGACGATCGCAAAGTGAGCATGGGAATCTACCAGGAACGCTTTATTATAAGGGAGTGGAAAAGGTCAGGCCATTCATCACCCACATACCTGGTCATTACAGCAACACCAGTGGAAACCGTGACAAATGAACCCTTCTCACTTTAATGGACTTGGCATTCTGGTATTCTGAACACACTCTCCAATACGACTCGGAGTCAACAAGCCAAATTCACTCACTGTAGAGAGCTGGAACACTTGTAACCTCTCCAGCCAAGATCTGGCAATTAACGAGTACCTACTCAGAAGAAGGGATGTGCGACGGATGAGGATGAGGGAGGAAATGGATGACTAAGAGAGCAACCATTGTGCCATTATGCAACCTCACAAAAGAGGCTTTGTGGAGGGAGAGCATTGGAAAATTTCATGCATTGTTCCCGTGTCACGGTGCTTGTTTGTTGCGATTTCCATCTCTATGCATTATAAAGCATGTTACTGTGTGTGTCATGTCAATTTGGATTTGTCTGGGCATCTGAGGATAAGCGTGGTTAATGCCTTTAAAAATCACAGAGCCATAGATCCTATTTCAGTGAAAATGGATCCTGAAAAATTACCGTAATTCTGATTCTGGCAACAACTCAAGCTGTTTGCACTCTGGGAGTGTTATCAATAGTGGGATGAAGCGGAGCGGTGCCTACAGGGACCTCGCATTTTCCCCAAATCTCCCACTGCTTTCCCACTGACAGCGCTCTTTGCTCTCTGGCCGAGCCCCAGACATAAGAGCGAGCCCCCAGTGGTCGTAATTACTGCGCCACTCAACCAAAATGACGAATGAACAAAATGTCATGATACCACAGATCGCGTGCGCCGCCTATTTTGCTGCAATACACACACACACACACACACACACACACACACACACACACACACACACACACACACACACACACACACACACACACACACAAATTAGAACGCAGTAATCTCTTCCTTAAAAGCCTCTTCAGTAGGCAGTGAGCTGAAGAGCTCAATAGACGATTGTAGCACATGTAATGTAAACTCGTACCGAGAAAGTAATTGCTTGTTTATTGCCAGCCGCCCCTTTATAAAGTAAAGCAACTATCAAGTCCTGGATTAGGAACTCTTGCATTACTTTTTTATCGCCCCACACAACTACACTTGTAATAGTATCATGTTTTGTTTTTGCTGAGACAGATTTAGCATTCAGCTGAAGTTCCATCAGCTAGTTGACGGAAGATGGCCTTTACTGGTTTTGGATGACAATTTACGGCAAGAAGAAGCAGCGGCAGCAATAACATAACTGAGAAAAACTCCCAACATCACACAGGAGCCAAGTTTTATAATGATGAGCTCACTTCATCACTGCTGGGCTGACAAAAGGCAAATGTTGCTCAGAGTCGGACCTCTTTCATGTTATTTCTAGAATAATGAAGCTCTCCTCTTTCGTAGTTAGTGAGTAAGTAAAGACAGTTAAGACAATAGCCTTGGTAGCAATCACTTCAGTGAGCATAAAATACAGCGGCAGCAGGTCTGTAAAAAGTCTCCATATTAAGGAGTTCTTATTGTAGAACTGAAATTTCTACAGAGTGCTCTACTGCCAGCGCATGGCGTCTAGCGTCTGCGGGAAAGATAAGCAAGAGGAGGACGAGAAGCTGTTGGATCGCCTGTCAGAACGCAGGCAGCCATGTCCAGAGCAGCAGGGTCGTATGCCCAATGCTAATTACATTGATGAATGGCACTGGCTGCGGGTCCCGCTATCCGCGATTTACGGCCTCAGTGACCCCCTCTACCAGCGTACGTGAAGGACAAAGCATGTGTGGATGAGGAAACAGTAGAAGATCTCCCTCTTAAAAAAAAAAAGAAAAAAAAAAGTTTGTTTACATCACCTGCCGGTATTATCACTGTTTCATGGCACCCATGAAGCTAACTGAATCCATGTCTCCACCCTGTACTGAATCCACTGCTGGCAGAGCCACCCTTATTGCATTTTTTTCTATAAGAGAACCCATTTGATATATGACTCATTCGGCTCAAAATGAACACATCTGCACAGCTTCATTTCCAGAAAAACCTCATAATACATGTGTAGAGTTTTGTTCGCGTGCGCTGGTGAAATGGGCCGGGCCAGAGCGCTCAGCGGGGATGAATTCAAGCCTTTTGTTCCCGTCATGCTTAAACCGAGATGGGGGGAAGCTGTGGATTCGTGTGTGCGTGATTACATATGTGAGGGTGAGCTGGAATGAGAAAAGCGAAAATATGATGGAGAGAATTCAGGCGATAAGGAAAAAGAATAATATTCGGCGCGTACATGTTCCTCAGTAGTCACGCTCGCCTTTTTTGTACAGCCAAGCAGGAGCGGCGCTGCGCCCTGATTGATTCTCCCTCTGTTTCCCATTGTACGCATCATCAAAGGGAGACGTGGTGATCTCCAATACAATTAAGAAGCCTCAGATTTGACACTACTGTAATCAAACAGACCAGGAGAGAAGAAATGAGGATGTCAACGCCAGCTGCTGCATCTGCACTTTCATCTATTGCCCCTTTTCCCATCCCGACGGGATTCTGCCGACATGAAGGATTTGTGTACAAAATGGGCCGGATGACAGGTCTAACTTATCAGCCCCGAGTCATCTCGAGTCTGCCCCGTGCAGTACCTCTCAGCATGTAGTGTTAAAACTCACTTTTTTTTTCTGTATTTTGTTCCCTTTGTGGATAAACACCTGATCTGGTAATGCTGTACTGAGGTAGTGATATGTTAGAAAAAAAAAAATCTGTTTTGACCTGAAATACAGTAGCTGTTGTGTAAACAGGGCCTCGAGTTTTCAGTATGACAAAACAACTGAACCTGGATGTGTTTCAAGCTGATACATGATACTCTGCTCACCTCAGATTTTCTATATGTTGTCCAAAATATGTTCATTGTAAACCTATTTAGGAAGCTCAACATCAAGCAAAATGTGCTACCAGTGACTGCACGTACCATTTGAGATGTTCAAGTCAACAGTAATTTGTACTGACAACTTGAATTTTGACTTTTATTTGATGTATTTTGCCCAGTCTGATGAATAAGCAGCTTTAATCACTGTGAGAAAAATTGATTTTATCTCCCTCTCAGCTAAAGAGTGGAAACGAGGATCATTCTTCCTCGATCGCACCCTTTTTGCGGCTACAGTATGTTCAAACAGAGCATTGGTTTATTGCTTTTTTTCTTCATTCATAAGTACACATTACAAATGCATCGCTATCTATTATACTGACAAAGTAGGTCGTGGTGCAGCTGTGGGCTGCAGTGGCACCAGCTCAACGTTGCTGGTTGTCATAGCAATTAACATTCTGTCTGGCACAGGATGCACAGCAGCGAGAGATGGTAAGATTCGGAGCGCGCGGGGGTCTGTGTGACTGACGCGGGGCATCGCGGTCTTCATTTCCCTGCCTGTGTTAGCAGGTTGGAGCAGAGAGCCGCCTGCGGGAGACGTTTGGTGCAAGAGCTGTGGTTCATCTGGGATTTTGAGATTGAGTCTATTTTTCATGCTTTCCTTCCACGAATCTCAATCAGATTTGTAGGAAAAAAAAAAGACCTGTTGATAGTCATATTGACCCACAGCAGCATCGACTACTGCACTTTTGAGCAAACCCAACTGTTTCTTTCATGTAACAATAATGCAGTCTTCTCTGTATCACTGAATTTAAGTCACGAAAAACATTGTTGGTAAGGAGTAGCTAGCTAAAACGAGCAGTTACTGATCCATTGTCACTTCACTTTGTCATTTATAGGGAAATTGTTCACATCCAACCACAGTATAGAACATTTTCCTCTCATGAGGCCAAACATCCTATAACTTGCAATTAAAAAAAAAAAAAAAAGCTGGAAGAACTGTATTGACCATTCAAATACCTTTAAACAGAACCTTTGTTTCATTGTTTATGCTTTCATATTAGATAGAGATAGAGGCCTCTGGCCCAATAAAATTTCAGTATCATTGTGTACAACCTCTCTGATGTGGAAATGCCCGTTTCCACCCTGGCATTAACAAGCGATCCCAGACATCATCTCACGCGATGGTGAGCCCTAAAGACATTTGGAAACTGGCACCAAAGTGTTTTCAGTCAAAACACTTCCTGAGGTGGTCTGGGACACATCTGACCACATAGGCTTCATGGTGTGAAAAGTAATGTGCTGCGAATACACTCCAGGACAGTGGTGAGGAAGAAAAAAAAAAAAAAAAGAAAAGTCACAGGTAATACGAAAACGTCAGCAGCGCGCACCGTGCTTTCGATGAAAACAACTGAAGTGGCTTCAAAAACATCTGCGTTGTTCTTTGCTTGCTATAGTAAAAACAAACCTCCCCTTTTTCTAGGGACAGAAAACGGCACACCCTTTGACCTTTAAGCAGAAGTGATGCACGGGCAGTAATATAATTCAAACTCAAGTGGCTAACCTGAAACGCATGACACAGACGAGTGTAAACAGTCTGTGTCAGGGCTCAACACGTGATCTGATCCCCTGACGCGTGGCAATGCCAAGTGTAAACGGGCTCTTAAAGTAATTTAAACCATATAAGTGCAATAATATTTGTCAGTATTGACATTTGTTTGTGATAAAGTACATTTAATCATGGAAAGATTTGTTTTTGTATTTCAAAATGTGTGTATGTAACGTGTGTGTGTGTGTGTGTGCGCCGAGACGTACAGTATGTGTGGCCACGAGGTGACCTGTAGATGTCTCTGTCCTCACATCCACCTCAGGTGAGCTTCACAGTTGACTGCTTTTCAACAAGATGATTGTGCTTCTGTGACAGACTAGGTGGTAACTCTGTGGGTTTTTTTTCCTTGTCCTCAGTGTAAATCGAAAGGTCCACACTTTTCAGGTCAAGTGTCTTTTGGTCTCTACTGTGTTTCCTTAGCTACACAGCATTCATAATATTAAATAAGATTCAGTGATTATAGCTTTGCCCTGCATATTTAGACTGAGGACTGAACTAAAATGCTGGTTACAGAGAAACACTTGAAAAAATCAGTATGATTCACATATATTATGTTTAGGTGATATGAATGTGTGTACATCTAAATATGAGTATACAGGAAAAAAATGACATTACAAACTCATAGCAAGAAAATAAACATGCATGCAGCCCCACACAGTCCTGGATCCTGTTCACACAACAACGTCTCAAGTGAAACAGCGTTTTTGCGTTTTCATTAGATAAAAGTTTCATGTTGAAATGATGACACAAACACTAGAAATGATGTAGTTGACCAACTGGCAGGGGTTTCTACCAGAATCTTCAATCGGCACCTCTCCCGGTGCTCCCCTGAGCAGATTGCCGAGAAGCTGGGGGACCTCCGTCTGTCTCACAACATCTGTAATTGGATTATGGATTTTTTGACAGACCGCTCCCAGAGGGTGAGAGCAGGACCCTACCTGTCCTCCGCTTTAGGACCAGCACCGGCTCTCCACACCGCCATGTGTGGTAAGTCCCTTCCTCGACACCCTCTACACCTACGACTGCACCCTCACCTACCTGAGCAACCCCATTATCAAGTTTACAGAAGATACCTCAGTGTTGGGGCTGATCTCAGGAGGAGATGAGACTGCTTATTGGGAGGAAGTGGAGAAACACCTCCAAGTCTAAGGAAATGACTGTCGACCTGAGCAGGAGAAAACCGAACATTCGGGTACAGATAGGGTGGAGATGGTGACAGACTTCAGGTTCCTGAGTACCTACATCAGTGAAGACCTGACCTGGACTGCAAACTCCACTTCCTGAGGATCCTCGGGAAGAATAATCTAAAAATAAAAACTAAGCTCTTGGTGTTCTGTGGTCAGTGCTGAGCCACGGCATCTTCATGTGGTTCTCACTGCGACAGAGAGGAAGCAGCTCCAGGGGTCTTAAACAGGCCAGCTGCCTGCTCCCTTCTCTGGAGATTTACCTCAGGAGAGCCCACAGCATCATTAGGGACTCCTCACACCCCGCTCACTAGTTTTTTGAGCTCTTACCCCAAGGGAGGTGTTTCAGGGCAATACAGTCAAAAACAGTAAATAAAATGCCTCTCCATATAATGGCAATAAAGGAATTATAATTCTGAGTTGGCATGCCAGGCCACAACTTGGCGCTGTTGGTTGTTCTTGTTATAAACCACACACTCATGCGATCAGAGAACAATACAGTCATGCCACTCATTATTGTGATTATCCACGTGCAGAAGAATTATTAAGTATGCCTGTGGTGTGCATGCGCAGAAGCAGCATTTCAGAGATGTTTCATTTTCCCTCTTTTCCAAGAAGTTCAAAGATTTTCAAAAGGTTGAAAAAGGCTTGCAAGGTGAAAGACCAGTTTAGATGTAATGAAAAAATTCAAATCAGCACTTAAAAAATGAACAACAAAATAGGATTATCTGATTTTGGCTTCTGTTAGTGTCTTTAATATGAATCATTTCCATGGGGCTGTTTTCAAGAAGATCTCAATGTGGTGGAAAATCTTTATGTCATGACAAAAGTCAGTTTACCTTCCAAATTTAAAGACTGGTTTGAGACCGAGAGACCAGACAGCTCTCATGATTTCAAATGTGTGAGCTTGACGCTTCCTTGCCTCACACCTGTGCTGAACAACATCCGACTTCTGTGTTTTCTGTGGTGAGTGACAGATAGATGTAAAAAGAGGAGGATAAAATAACATTTGAGCAAGAAAGAAATCCGGAAAAGTGGGAAGTACAAGAACTGCCAGTCTCGTGCTCCTTTTGAAAGACAACGACACATTGTATGAACCCTTCACTGCAATGCTGGAGACATTTGGAAAGCAAAAACCATTCTGTGATCCACAGTTACTCGCCAGCGTACGGTTCTTCACCGCAGGGCCCGGCTCTCCGTTCGGACATTCTGACATCCATCTGTGTTCGTTCCAACATGTTCACAGAGCGAATCTCAGTCTGGAATCAACAAGCTGCTCGGCTCTCCACCCACCCACAACCACGGCAAGCCTGACTGAGGATGAAAATATCCAGCAAAACTAAATTCACAGCAAGAATTGTATTAGAGGACAGCTGGCACTGGAACATTCAGAGTAAAATATTATTAAATCGACCAGGAGAGTATTCAGTGTTCATCGTCTTGACTTCACATGAGGATCATTTGTATACGTAAACTACAGGTATGGCTCGGAATAAAAACCCCGAGTGAAGAAATCACATTGGAAATGGATATATCTTTTGACAGTGACATAACCTTCATATGATTAAACATATATTATCACCAATATTACTTGTTAGGAAAAAAAAAGAAAAAAAAAGATAAAGTCATTCATGCAATGTCCAAGGTAAATGTAGGCACATTTTAAAAATTTAAAGTCAGAAAGACAAACACAGTGAGGTCCAAAAAGTGGCACTAATCACAATTAAGTTATAAAAGAAAAAAAACAGTTTATTGACAGTTTTTAAACATATTCTATGAGGCAGACTGCACAGTGGTGTAGTTCGCATGTTCTCCCTGTGTGGAACTGCTCACAGTCCCATAACATACATGTGGGGCGCCTTGGTGACGTTACGATACCCCCAAGCATCTGTGTGTATGCTTCTCTCTCTTCGCGTTTGCGATGGCCTGGGAATCTGTCCAATCTATAACCCGTCTTTGCTCATTATTAGTTGGGATTGGCTCCAGCACCCTGTGACCCTGAACTCGATAAGGCAGTGTCGAAGGTGGATGGATGGAAATACCTTAGCTTCGGGTCTTATCAAGCTTAAATACACTGTGACAGTGCCTCAGCTAGTGGATATTTAGAAACTCTGCCCCTGATTAAGCCGTGCAGACATAAAAACAGTCACAAATTTGATATTGTGCTAACAGACATTTGGAGGGTGGTCTAGTAATGGGACAAACTGAAGATTGGGTCTGACAGACACACAATATAGACCTAATGAGGTGCAAACTGACTCATTTATATGCTGCTATTCCTGTGGTGAGACATCTTATTGGTTTATTTGTTTGTGGACTCTATAATAAATAAGGTGCTTTCCATGTTGCATCTCAAACTTTGACCTTGCAAATGGAAATCCCCTAATTTTTAATAATTTGCCGTTGGGTTCCAATGTATTCACTAACTTCCTCCACTAACAATTTCACAGTTTTGTTCTTTTGGGGCCTTACTGCTTTATTTAAACACTCTATAGTCACTGCAAGTCAACATGGAAGCAACACAGTTTCCAGCAGATCATTCTCATACATACGGATCTTAATGCATGCAACACACCGTATTGTTCTTAGTAAATAACCTGCAAAGTGAGTGCAATCTTTTCTGTAAAGATGCAGTTTGCAATACTATATGCAAGATTGCAGCAAATTAGGCTGTCAGTTTGAATGGGATTCTGAATGCACCAAAAACAAAAATGCCAAACAACAAAACGGCCACATCTCTTTAACCAAGGATCAGAAATATTTGGTGAAGAGTGCTCGATCACTTTCCAGAGGAAGTTGGAGTTTAATGTCTTGACCAACCAATCTCACTCCATGGAAACGTAGTGATTTGGACTGAACTGCCAGAAGACCAACTCCACAAAAGTCTTCAACAGGGGTCTCTTGTCCATCAATGGAAAATGAGAAAATTAATAATAATAATAAAAATAGCTTCAAGGCTGCATGAAGGATTAGATTCTTCGTAAATTATGTGAATTCACCAGTTTAGCCAACATGAAAACTGACAAAGTGTTTAAGCAGCAACAACTTAGCTGCTAAATCTTTTACTAATGTTTATATAAAAACCCATCCAACCAACCATCTGTCGATCCATCTTGTGAAGTACTTAATCAAAAGTAGTTCTGTTGATAGCTGAATAATGTTTGCATGGATGACTTGATGTAATGAAATCATTTAATGGACTGTGAGTCAGCTTATTCTAATAGCCATTCCCTGTGTAAAGTTTATATAATACAAATTGTATTGTATTGTATTATACAATCATCAAAAACTGACTGTATTGTTAGTTGTTTTTTTTAAGTATGCACAATATGATTGTCAGAAGCTCCCCTTTAATGGATTTAATGGCTAGTTCCTGATCTGTACGAAACATGTTAACTCTGGATTTTGTCAACGTGCTGTGCTGAAAAAACACAAAACAGGGATAAACCTCAACTGGAATTGATTTACTTGAAAAAGTAAATCACTTTAAGTTGCAGTTGTGCTATAAATAAAACTGTCTAGCCTCAAGCAGTGGAGGCTGCAGTGTTCAATTCGCAACACAATATCACACCTCAGTTTATGAGAGAGCTACACACTAAGAGGCTTAACAGGATTGAGGGTAAAATGTACCATTTGCTCTGAGAATGCTGTCAGAAAGAGCCACAGGATCAACAAAACTTGGTTACTGTGATCCTACTGGGGTGGAATTTGCTTGTAAAACTCAGACTTTAAAATTTCTCTCATATGTTTCCATTCAAATACTGGCCTAATGTTTGACTTTGACAGAAAACTGAAGGGCTGTCATCCAAAATAACAATATTACGTCCCAGAAACAATGGATTCCTCATGATTCGTCGTTTGACTGCATTCTGTGCCAGGCTGTACTCTTTATGAAACTACCCCGGTATATTTTCCTTCAGCTTTTAACTTGTCTTTGAAGCGTTGGAATCATGAGAGGCACATTGGTTCAGATTGTTAAGTATACAGTCTGTCCCCAGGAGTGACCCTTGACCCTGCTGCTCCCTGTGGGCGCTGCACCATGGCAGGTCATTGCTCTTAGTATATATAGTTAAGATTAACTATGAATAGGACAGATCAAATACAGACAAGTATTTTCCCCGAGGGGATCATTAAAGTGTGCTTTCTTTCCTTTACTGATTTGTCCTCCGCAGATGTTCATCCTGAGGAAACATCATCAGCTTTTTCATACGAGGGTGACCATTTTCCTCTTCACTGGTGAGCAAATGCGACTCTCATTTTGAGTCACCATATTGCTCATTGGACGACAAGTATTCGACATGTTATGTGTTTTCTAATCTACTGAAGGAAAGTTGTGAATGTCCATTTACACTGAATAGCTCGGGAGCTTGACAAAAGCCTGGCACTCAGGATTTTTGAAACCTTCATCAATTTAGAGAACACACACTTGAAGATAGCACAAGGCGGATCGGACAAGACCTTCCTCTTCTCACTACAGAGCACACCAACCGATTCTTCAGCAGAGTATCAGCTTCTTCACGCTCAATATTCCAAAGCTTGCGTCATTAAATGTGCCTTTGAACGGCTTCATTGACCTCTCAGGTATCCCGATGTTTTCATTAATCTCCACAATTGTGGATGTTTTAATTCCCCTCTGACCCGTCTTCTCTGTGGTAGCAGGGTTCATACATATTGAATGGCGAAGTTCAGTTCACCAGAGAAGCCAAAACCAGTTGGGGAAACCCACTACTGTGGCCAAAAAATGGCCCCCCCCCCAAAAAAACTATGTTAAATTATGAGTAAAATATAAAGCCTGGCAGCAGAGAGGATAATATTCAACAAGCCTCTTTCACAATACAAAAGGGGACAGCCGGATTACAAAAAAACCCTCCAGTTTCCAATTTCACCAAAGCAACAGCCGACAAAAGAAGTGATTCAGAAGCTGTCTCTTCTCATTGCAGAAGAAAAGTCTTCCGTACAAAAAAGAGACCGTCTCCTCATTCACTGACCAAGCAAGAAATGAAGTTAACGCTTCGAAATCATTCCCATGATGATGCCGTTGCCTCGTCTTCTCCCCCCAATCGCTCTTCTACTCATTGCCAGAGTGGTGATGATTAATGAGACAGCCGAACCACTTTGGCAAAGCCTGGAGCTCATAAAATTATCACAATTAATGCATTTAATTAATAGCAAAAACAGCTTGAAATATATCATGTACAATAAATTTGAACATATTTTGCCACTGAAATAGGTTTGGTATCTCAGGAGTTGATAAAGGGGATGTTTTCGGTCCACTAATCTGTGCTTTTACTGCATGTGTACACACTTTGCTGCTCCTGTTATTACTTATATAGACGGAATGGAACCTGCGCAGTAATGCGACGGCAGCACTGTGCATGTTAATGTGGCTTCTGCTGCTGTACAATTCCGAGAAGCGCTTTAAAGCATCTGATGTTCAGAGAGGTAAATACATTTTAGCGGTTCTACTCTAAAAGGTAAAATGATGACTCCAAGTGTATTCTTACCTTTGTAACTACCAGGAATTAGGCAGCATTGGAGAGAGCTTGCAAAGTCTCTCTCACACACACACACACACACACACACACACACACACACACACACTAGTATTAGTAAAAATAAATAAATAACTGAACGGTAAATTTCAGATTTTTCTTTGTTGTTATTCCTGCACTGTGGACCTTCTGTAATTGCCTCAAATGATAGTCCTATCCAGTTAGGCATGTCATTGAGTTAAGCCCGGTCTCCCCCTGCGTTGTGCTCATCATCTTCGTCTCATCTATGCCTCTCCTCAGCCAACACACAAGTTCAGCACGGGAAAGGCCTGTTGCCAGGCAACAGCACAGAGTGTATGATTAAAACTTTGATTTCCAATCTATCACCTGAGAGACTGATGTGGCTCCTTTCCTCTGATGCTCCGCGGAGCAGCTGGGATGGACTCGTGCACTGCATCTCCACACACATCAAATGAATCTTTGCTGTGAAATGAAACATTTGGTCCACATACAGTCACGGCCACTTTATCTTAAACCAACTTGACTTGTAGAAACACTCTTGGAGTGTCGCTTTAACGGTCAAGTCCGGACTCTGGGAAAGCTAACCAGGTTTTGGGGAACTTTGGTGGGGGTCTTTGGTCTCGCTTGGTGCAGATTGCAGCTTAAAATGCTGGATGTGTCACTTTGTCAGCCGGGTATTTCGTCCAATGTGCCTTGACTCCAGATAAAAGCATTGATAGTTAAGGTACAAGACGAGATAAAAGGATGTACAAAAACCTCATTCATTTCGTCTTTGTTGAAAGACAACAGGCACACCGATGGAGGTGTTACAACCAGGTTTCATCACTATGATTGATTTTAATCTGTCTGAGGCACTTTTATGCCCCGGTTGACTATTTGAAAGAGGAAAGAAAAAGAAACACAGTGTATGTGTGTGGTTTTTTTTTTTTTTTTTTTTTTTTTGCATGTCTTTTTCTGCAAAAGAGTACCTTTTCAGATTCCCAGATGATGAGCAGTGTCAAGGCACCTTAACAGTTTGGCTCCAGGCAATGTAGTGATACATGAATGCCGTTTATCCCTTGCAAGGGATGTGTATATAAAAAATGACTGCAGTGTGTATGTGTGTGTCTCCGTGTGTAACATCGCATGTGTTCAATATCACTAGGTGTGCTGGCAATCCGAAATTCATCTCGACGCTCCCCTCTGGCATCCATCCATGGCATCCCGATAGATAGGAAATCTAATCTAAAGGCCAGACTTGATATGATGGTGGCACACAGAAGTATGATGAGAAGGGAACCCCGATGAGATGTCGAAGTAAGAGGAGAAAAAGAGAAAAAAAAAAAAAATCCAAGGAGATGGAATGGAAAGCAGACATTGATAGACATTTTGTGGCTTAAGGGGACAGGAAAATAATGTAAAGGTCTTGGATTGGAGAGAAGAGGGAGACAAAAAGGGCGTTTGACATCGGATAGTGCTTTAAACGTGAAGACGGGGGACAATAAAGGCAGAGGAGATGAGATGTGCGATGTTGACAAACTAATGTGTCGGTCAGATTAGCAGAACAACAGTGGTTATTGAATTTTCATGAATACAAGGACCCCAGGTTGAAGACGCTATATCGCCTTGACCAACAGGCAGAATAGAGGAAAACAGCTGAAAAATGCCCGAAAACAGGCTAGAAAACAGCTATTAATGTCTGAACAGGTTGTTCATTCACCAAGGCTTTAAAAGAAACATCTCTAAATTTTCTGAAGAGACACAAGACCAGAGACATCATTTCAGACTGCCTTGACAACAGTTTACACAAAAACTGACATCTGGTAGAGACGTGCTGCTTTCACCGATTCCACACTGTTCACTCACGTCAAGACCACAGTGTGACAGTTATGCCGAACTTAATTCTTTCTGCTAGGTTATCTATAGATCACCAAGCAGAATGCATGAAGAAACTGAAATAATTGTCACTTTAAACAAGTCTTTTCTATCAATTTGTTCCCTATTCTCTAGTCTCTTTGCGCAAACCATACTTCGAATTATGTAAAGTTCAAGTAAAGTAACTTCAGCTGATTAATTGCTATTGTTGGAGTGAACCCCTGAGAGTTTGTTAAAGGTTGTGCCACCAGAGTCAAGATTAAAATAGAACAGGGTAACTATTTATTCTCTTTTCCTTGTTTACCAACAGGATCCAGTTTTGCTGTGCAGATGAAAAGAAGTATATATATATATATGCAGCAACTGGGAATTGCAATCACCTCAGTCTTGTGTGTGTATCTGTTATTCAACTGGAGTGTAAGAAATGTGTGTGTGAGGGCTTGTGGGGATTGTTTTTTGGGGTAGAGGTTGGAAGACCCCATATCTGGATCTCGATGTCCAAAGCAGATGGGGTCTTTCAAAATACAGCTTGCTTTTGTACGTATTCAGTGTAAATGTCAATGAATGGAGGAAGTGATTTGTTTGATGTGCTTTGTATTTTCTGTACAGCTGCAGAACCACAGACTGCACTGGTAGGTAACAGGGTTTTCCATGGCCGGCAGATTTCCTTCAGCATCCTAGAGAAGTAACGTCTCTACTGAGCTTTCTTCACCCGATGGGAGGCATTTGTTGTCTAGGTAGTCAGTTCCTCATTTTGCATGCAGATGATAATGTTCATTGTGCTTTGATCTTAGGAATTAATATGATCACAGGAATAATTTCATTGGTGTTTGTAGGGTAAAGGTTTTTGTCAAGGCACTATCACCTCAAATGCATATTTTCTCAGTAGGTTATTTCATGATTGTTTAATTGTACATTGTAGATCAAGGGTCATCAGGATCAAAGATGACTTGAACAGGTCCAGATAGAGGGGAAAAACTGCCTCTTGACTGTAATGCAAAATTAAATATCTCAGTTTTATTTCCTTTTTTAAATGTGTGCACAGCTATGTGTACGTGTATGTAGCTAGATGCTTGGATAATTGGTTATGGCGTGATGTCTTCAGCCATAATCACCTATGATTATGTAATGCCAGGTTTAAGTGAAGTACTGCAATGCACCATCAAAAAAAAAAAAAATCTTGCAGATGCTGACAATGTGATATGGCAAGTTTTGTAAAAGAATTGGACAAATGTCCGTTCAGTGTAGGATGATGACTGTTAATGATTTCAACACCCGTGAATGTTTTCTCCTGTATGGTGAGCTACATCGATGTATGTTCACCTGTATCTGTTCATCATGCACACATTGCCTGACTGTTGTGATTCCATCTTAGTTTTAGTTGCACTGAATTATTATTATTTTTTGTCCCGTATGCTTCTCTCACTATTTGGCCATGACGTTTATGTAGGCATCACTTTTAGTTGAAAAATATTAAGATATACAGCTTACTGCAAAGTATCCAAGTCAAACTTCTTGACTGTCTGGGTCTTTATCACATTCACTGCTTAGAGCCATGAGTTCTTCAGTTAGCTCTAATTTACTGTTGACAGCTGTGATGTGCCGTCGAAAGCTACAAAAGCCCACATAAAAGGTTGCTTAGTGACTCTATAGCTACTTTATCCAAGTTCAACTCCAGCCCACGGCGCGTCCATCTCAATTGACTCTCTGTAAAAGGTAGGACGGACCCTGGACTGGTCATCAGGCCATCGCAGGGGTAAAAGAGAGAGCCTGGCAACAGACCACGCACACACTTACAGTTTGGAGTCACCGATTAACCTTTGCATCTTGGTAGAAAGCTGAAGGACTTGGAAAACAACCCAGGCATGCCAGCTTGACACAGGCAGGCATCATCGGTGCTCAGTTTCAAGCCAGAAAAGCATCAACATGACTTCTAAAAAACAAAAAAGCAAAAAAAAACAAAAAACAAAAATCATTCATCAGTGACTCCCGATGCTTTTCAGACCTTGAAAACAAAACAACTCCATCTCCAGGTAGAGAGTGCTGTAGAGGCAGAGGATGATAGAGGCCTCAGGCATACCTGGAGTTTGAACCCAGTGAAGCTGCTCCAGAGAGCAGGACAGAAGAAACCCCTCTGCTGTCCACAAAGCCAGAAGGGCGGAAGAGAAAGATGAAGAGGCAGAGCAATGTCTGCAAACCGTTTTTGTAATCACATTCTTTCACTTTTGGCATCTGTCTGGACACTGCGAAAGGAGAAAACACACATATCAACAGTCCTGAAGCCTTGCCGAAAGAATAAAAGACAACACATTTCTGTATTTTCAAACACAGCTTACACAAGGTGATTAGTTTCTTCTTAACAGGGGAGGTGGCCATAAGGGAGATTTTATTATTGCAATGTGATTTATCATTCCACAGGAGCGAGGTGACTGAGAATTCAAGTCTATAGATTTAAAGTTGCACAGACCTCAGCGAGAGGAAATCAATGAATCAGGCAGACTCGGCTAACATGTTCAACAAAACAACTCCTCTGCCTTTAGGGAAGAGCGAGGTGGGATGGCAATTCAACAAGGAAACCACATTTTTGGCCAGTTAACAAGGGAACTAACATCAAGCTGTGTGTCACATACACACTTTAAAGGTCATTCTACACATAAAGGAAGCCACAAGTCAATGAAAAAAGATTATAAGTACTTTAAGTTTGGCTAATGTGATGAGAAAGGATGTTGTTGCAGCAGTGCTTGTTTTTACGTTTCTACAAGGAGAACATCTTTGTACACACGTGGCTTCTCCAGGTAAGTGGTTTCCTCCCATAGTGCTCCTAAAAACATGCATTTGAGGTGAAGTGGTCGCTCCAAATTGCCCTTAAGTGTGAATTTGAATGTGTGTGATTGTCCATCTCTCTGTTCGCCCTGTAATGTACTTGTACTCTGCCTTCAGCCATACTCAGCAGGGCTCAATTTGAAGCAGAAGATGGATGAATGAAAATAGCTTGGCCGTAACAGTATGTATTCCTTTTTTTTTTGTTTGTTTTAAAGAAGCAGCGTTTGTGTTTTTTCATTCAACCGTTTTTGATGTAACTTCATCACCCTTGAATTCCTCAACTTCTGCACTTTCCGTAGCAATATCAGTTACCCAAACTGCTTTGATCTTCTCAAAGTGAAGGTAAATACATACAACGGAAAGAGAACAGAGACGTTTGTATTCTTGAACTGGCAGGAACATGTTAGATCTGGTTTCTACATTTCGAACTTCAAGAGAGACTCAACTCCTGGGTGGAGGCTTTGTGGAAATTTTTTTACTTTTCAGCTAACTGGCCCTCCTTCACATTCCTAACTAATCACTAACTAATTCTGAAAAGGTTCTGCACAGATGATGAGCTGCAAGCTGTGAGAGCGAAACCAGGAGGGAGAGAAATCTATGACTCTATTCATTTCTCGGAGGCTCAAGAAAAAGAAAAAAAAAATCACTGTTCTTTAGCTTTGGTACAAAGTTCAACTCCAATTCGTCCTCAGAAGCTTAAACAAGCCATAATCCAGTTGTAATAATGTAACCAGTAGAAATGCAGATATCTTTTATTAAATGTAGGGAGTAATAGTAAGAAGTAATCACAAAAATTGAAAACTCAAGTATTAATAATATGCTTGATAATATATACACAATAAAACGGATTATGTTCATTTGAATGTACGGAGGTCATGTTTACTGATGGCATTCTGCCATCCCCTCTGGTATCTATATTTCTATGTCTGTAAAGGTAGAGTGATGATACACTCAATGGATCTGGTGTGTTGGAGCAGAGGAATGTCCATGTTAAGTTAAGGGAACTTCCCTGGTCAAAGGGCTCTTTTGAAACCCTCTTCTTTTGCTTTCTGCCTGACCAGAGGAGTGTAAACACAATTTGTAACCAAAGTTGCTGCCGCTGCGATTTCTTTTTCCCCATTTCTTGTGTCCTGGTATTCTCGCTTATCAACCTCTTGTGATTTCAACATGTTTTTTTGCTTTGGAGTTGATAAATTTACCCAACCGAGGCTGAACACCTCACACAGTTCACTTGGCAGGGAAACACAAGGCGATCGCAGCTCGCCAATAGAAAACATGCCGTCCCTCCAGGACCGGGAGTGCTCCGACTTGGTGGCTTTGAAATCGAAGCGGTGGTGGCTGGACAATGGGGGGAGAACTTTTATATGCCAAGGACATTGTTGTTGTTTAGTGATCAGCTGCGCTCAATATCACAGATCAGCGAGTGTACCAGTTCAAGCTTTTGAATGGAATTTTGTAGTTTCTTTGTAGGCAAACCAAGACGGGGCAAAATTTGTTCTATCACATATTTCAGCGGCAAGGCAATCCAAAGTGTTTAAATCAACAGAAATGAAAAGCAACAAACAGCAAAATGAAAAGATAATATAATGCAGATAACAAAAGGCCTTTTCAAAACATAGCAATAAATAGGAAGAATTAGACCACGTTGAAAAAAAAGCAATTTATGAGTAAAAGACACAGTGTAAAATGGGTGATTGCTTTTTGAAAAAAGCTCGAAATCAGAAAGGCCTTCAGCTGGAGTGCTCATAGACAACACTCACTGCCACAAAGCTTAATAGTGACAGACATCGACCTGGAGCCCAAAACCAGACCACCACAGGGTACAATCTGGCATATACCACAATATTCGGATGGGGGATGTGTAGAGGACATAATAGTACTGCAGTAGAAGACGGCGACTTTAATGACAAAGTACATTTAGAATCAAAGTCATAATGTGCAGGTGAATCTATGAAAACAATGCTGGAGGCTGCAAAATGATGCAACTATATTACCAGGGACCAATGTTAAAACCTACATGGTTTAGAAAGAGACTGTTTTTTGTGAGAAAATTTAGCTTGTGGATTTCTAAAATGAGATTATTTTAAATGCAACCTTTATATTAATTTAACTGACACTAAACCAAAGCAAAAAAAAAATGTTAAAGATGCTCAAATAATTATTCACAGGTTTGCTAAAATTTGGTTTTGGTGGCTGTTTTCAATCAAATTGGGCTGTGCGTTTCCCCTGAATTAAAATTAAACACCCCTGCTTTTTAGTCGCAGGTAATCACAATTGTCAATGTCGATATGTCAAAAGCAGAAAATACAACAAAAGGTATGAACACAGCACTGCTGTGATGCATTTTGATGTACTCGTAGCTTTAAGTTTTTATGACAGCTGCAATGGCATCTCTTTGGTTTTCCATTTATATTTCAATATATTTTGATGATGGCCTGAACGTACAGATAGCAAACATGTCAGACTGACCAACATGTCAGTTTTATCAAAGTTAATCTGATAATTGTTTTCCTATATGTACTCTAGTAATAATGTCTGACTTGCAACTTCCAGCTTTGCTTAGTTCATTTAATGCATCATATAAACTCTGTACAGCTGGCTGTTAAGTTAGCAACTCAGCCACCATCATTTGGATAATAACTTTTAATCCGCCGCCTGATTGCAAAAGTGTTTTAGCTTTTTATTTATTTTTTTATTGTCCACACTGTAAAAAGTGAAAACTTCATTCTTTCAGCCTGTGTGCCGTTTTTAGCGTGCCGGGATGCGGTTATTGGACACTAGCTATAATTACACTTTATTTATAGCGCAGCAGGACGTCTTGTCACTTGACTAGCGCACAATAAACGCACCGGAAAGAAAAACTGCCGGCTCATCGGGTTTCTTTGGGTGCTGTGAAGCATCCAGCGGCGTCTCGCAACGCTTTCATGGGGACTATAAAACACTGTGTGGATTCATGTCTTTATGTGACCACTATTTAACTTTTACAAGTCTAAATATCATTTCTTTACTCTTGGTATAATTGTTCTAATGTCATTAACTCTTATTGCTTTAAACTTTCCTTCTGGAGTGAAACCAGCGAGCTGCTCAGAGGGTACAGTACAGAGAGAAGGATGATGGTACGTCTTGCCTGCATGTCTGCTTGGATCTAAGCAGATTGGCTGTGACTGCTTTTCAAAATCCTTTAAACTTTGCTCTGTATTAATATAAGCTCAGTGATACTTTTCAAACAGATTGACACGTACGTGTATCGATCCGCGCGTGGAACGACAAAGAAGTGAGCAAGAACCCAAATTTCTGCTGTGGGAAAACTTCTGTTGAAGCTGGAGCAGCATTGATCGGGTCTTCACTCACTCGTACTGGATTTGAGCAGGTGAGCCGCCGCCGCTGCTTTAACCACTGCAGGCCTGACTGGTGGCGGAGCGTGATTGAAGTGGAATGACTGATGGTCTGATTTTGAAAAATACCCGAGGAGCCAAACGCGGCGCTGTATCCGACGGGTGTTCCACCCTTTGGAGTTGGCGCCGGGTGTTTTGTTCGCGCGGCCTCTCACAAAAGCAGATGGCTGGGAGCTTTTTCATTACGGAGAGTGGAGTTGATTGCATTCTCTCCGCCGCTCTCTGAAGTGTCTAAACGGAGCCACTGTATACAGTGCTCATCACCTCCGCGTCACACGGGGCTGCTGCAAGTCTTCATCAGGAGAGACAGCCAGAATGCGGCACATTTTAAAAAAAAAACTGGAGTGAATCTGATTCACTTTACATATTTGAGCTCATCTCTCTGCCCTAATGTCATGTACTCACAATGGGGGATGAGCGTCTCTCTCTGTAGTTTTCAGGCTGGACTCAATCTGTCATCAGCATTTAGACGCCAGAAGAGCAAAGAGAGAGACATGTAATCACAGTTTAAAGGCAGCGGGGAAATCAAAAGCGAAGCCATGCAGATGTGGGTTTTGGCCATGTGAGAGGACTGTAAACACATTAAACTGTCACTCACAAAGTTCCTACACTTAATGGGAAATCTGCTAATCAGATGTAAAGTGCATCAGAGTGCAAACACCCACAGACAAAAAAAAAAAATAAAAAAAAGGGAATGGGGAGTTTTGACACACAGTTTGGACCACTTAAGAGCTTCCTTCGAACTGGAAGAAATTTTTATACAAGTGTAACGAAACCTGACCTTTTATTGAAATGGTATTTCTCTCTTTTTGTCTGCTTAACAACAGAGCATGGGCCAACTTATGCACAGAAGATGTGAGCTGCCTCTGTTCCACTCTGTCATTGAAGTATTGAAGGAAAAGGAAGCCACAGCAGGGAGTCCTGACTTACAGATTATGTATTCATGCTGTGAAGGATGCTGAAAAAAAAAAAGAAAAAGAAACATATTTTTCACCATGGAAAAAAAAAAAAGAAGAATGCATAAATGCATATGTGAACATGGGGCAGTCAAAATACATTTCAACACCATTTGATCATATTGGAATTAAAGTTGCATCATGCACAAAAAACTCCTATTATATCTGCAGAAATCTGTCTCGAGGAAACGATCCTCATATTCTGCCTCAAGCCATGTGTCAATACTCCAAACGTTTTTTAAGGAATTGAAGTAAATGGCTAAAGTGATGGACAGTCACCAGAAGAAAAAAAGAATAGGAATCAATACTATCCATTTTTTGTTGTAGACAGAACTACTAAGGTCAGTGAGATTCTGGAAAAGTTAATTTAATGCCTCGTCATTTACTACCTTAAAATCTTCACCCTGCTGCTCGTCTTTCATTACAATAACCAAAAGAAGCCTTAGCTACAGGGATTTCAGGCAAAATACCTTGGATCAGCTGAATTTAATTAGAACTGTCTTAAATATCCCCTAATCTCCATAAATAAGAGGATGTTTTATGGATGCCTTATTCATAATTTATCTCCCCTCAACTGCAGAGGAGGAGGCAGTACAAGTGCTGAGCTTTCCTCATCAAGAATTAACAATGGACTCATCTGATCACGTTATTGACCTTACACAAAGCTGATTACTTCCTCCAGACACCGCCTCGTTTCCCTCTAAGTCATGGATAGTGTTTAAAAAAAAAGAAATAAAAAAATAGTGACAATAAACAACAGAAGCGTACAGCTGCTCGCAGGACAGGGTTACAAATTTCAATAATAAAATGTGTCTGCAGTTTTAGGTTTTCCTTCATAAAATGAAAATCAGCTGTTCCTAATGTTCCGGATTCAATATATTGTCAAGATTGTCATCTAAACTGATCCTGAAGCTACTTCTTTTTCCAGTGTCGTTGACAGAAATGATCTCAAAGTAATGGTTTTATTAAGAATCAAACATGCCTTCTTTTAGTTCATCAGTCATGCACAGCCTAATTTCACCATGAGTGAGCCCAACTGGCAGAATGCTGCCATAATATCTTATAAAATTAAACTTTTAAGTTTTACTTTGTCGTAGCACATGTTTCATGTGATGTCTTTTTTTTTCTTTTTTCTTATTGCAAAACCAAACAATTATTACAGAAATTAACTCAAATTTCAACATAAAGTCAATTTTAATGATACATTCTGGTACAAAAAAAAAAAACAAAAAAAAAACAGTGAGATGTCCCAAAAGACTCCGATAGCTGCTGCATTATGCATGTTTTTACAAACTCATCCTGACAGCATGGCTTTGAGGTTAATTTGATTACGATGAAACTATCTTTCATGGCAGAAACACTGATTTCTCAGCTCGGCCCACATCGACACAGAACCATAAAACAATTTGAATTATCTCCTCAAGATGACGTTTTTAACTTTAGTTCACTTAATAAGCGAGTGGCCTTCAAATTTCCTGTGTCGACGTCATTTAAAATAAGATCCCAGTCCCACTGTGTTGTTGAAGCTTTTCATCTTGGACTCATAACGGAGCCAGTAAGAAAAGCAGCGCTGCTTCTCTCAAGGTATTGAGCGCTACGTGCTGTAATGCTATTGTCAGCATGCATGTCAGCGACTTGTGTTCGGGGCAATGGATGTGATACTAATTGCTTTCTTTTTCTTTTACGATACTGCCTCACGCATTAACACCGCCAATAGAGCGTCGTTCATTACTCGGTGTATGGGAAAGGTCAAGGCGGCGGAGAAACAGGCTGCCGGCGTGCAGGAAAGGTGAGTCAAATAACTGGAGGAAAAGGGTGACTATTTAGATGTAAATGATCTCAAACATGATCAGTAAAAAAGCATGAGGAGAACTTCATGCCTCAAACTGAAAGGCTTTCAGATTCTGGACGTGTGACTGTAGAAAAACCAGAAAAAGCCTCCTATAAACTGTTAGGAATGTCTTACTTACATCTTAGAAACCTGCCAAGGTAAAAGCAGACTTGCTGCATATGGTATGAAGAGTCGACTGAAACACATTCAGTATGAACAAAGACAACCTAAAGAGTTAAATGATGACAATTAACTTGGGTGCGAACTATTTTCATTGAACATATATGCATGTATGCGTGGGCCTTGAGTAGACGGCTGAAATGAATTGTAGTGATTGGGGTTAATCAAGTGTAAATTGCTTCTGGGACTGAATTTTTCATCTACATGTTTCACTTTTTATGATTCCTCTCATCCCCACTGGACAAGGGCAGAGTTATCACCTGCAGCAGCATCTACAGTGAATAATCATAAACACTTCAGGATCTGCAGAAGTGGAAAAACTGCTGGATGAACTGCTTAAGTTGTAATCTATTTAATAGAAATTAACGGCTAACATTTAAGTGTATTGATTAACATTATAAAGAAGAGGATTCATTATTCTGTATAAAGTATCTATATTCAAAGCATATTTCACAGATAATGAATTATATAATTTGTTTTATAAACCTGTGGCTTTAAAAAGGAATTCTCAACTCGGCATCAAAAATGTGTATAAATGTTTTCACCAAATTCAAATTTCAGGCGTAAACAAGAGCAGATTTCAAAAGTGGTGAAGTACAGACAAACTAGTTTTACATTTAAAGTACAAATATCAAGGAAACGGTACTTAATTACAGTCCAAATATTTTTATTTGGTTAAATATTCTGAGGCATAACCTTATTCCGAGGCTGTCATGACAGACATAAATGCTTTCCACCCATCCTGTCACAGTTTTAATTTGCAGGCAGTGATGGCGGCGCCGTGTCACTGTCGGCCATCGTGAGTGAAGCGTGGCGTGCGTATCTGATGAAAACTAGTCTCCTGTCTGTTGTTTACCTTCCAAGTGGCGCACAGCGGCACACATAATGAGATTTGCGTTATCACTGGAAGAACCGGGCCGATTTCGCCTGAAGCATACATCGGTGGGAACATGAAACTTGTGTCCTCATTGCAGAAATGTTCCCAAACCTGCCACGCAGATCAGCTGTTTGAGAGCGACCCTATTAAAATGAGGGGGGCATAGTTCCTCCGTCGTCACGGCAACGCAGCATTGGAAAAGTATCTCTTTCGCAGAGCAATTTTTTTCCCGTCCGCGAGTGAAGTGGCACGCAGTGGTTTGTAATCCCACCTTCACGTTGAGTGTTTATTACCTACTGAATGAGCTTTCTGTCGTGTCGGATAAATCACGATGCATGCTGGGAGAGGGCACGACCCGACAACAACGGGCATGTTCAAAAAGTTTCCTGTGATCCATGTTAGCATATCTCAACTGTTGCATCTTGTGAGGATGTCAACGCTTTAAGTGTGCGTAAGCACATTTATTTAGTAATGTGGGGGAAGAAAAAAAAACATACCTTGATAACACAAATCATCTGCAGATGATAATCTGATTTCTAATTAGCTATTTACATGATGTTTCAATTAAAATACCTCGTTTTTGCACACGAACATTCGTATGAACAGACCACGAAGTTGGATTGCAAGTTATATTGTCCCGTGTTTACACGATGGGTGACATGCAGCGTTTTCGAAAAGTTCCACCTTGGTAACGGCTTTCAAAAAAGTTTACTTCTGAATGGCTCCAAGTACTGTTGTCTTGTTTATGGGCCCTCTGCCTACTCTGGTGTCCGGACAACGTGGTGGAGTCACTCTTCAGAAAGGTTCTCTTGCCAAAAGAGAGGCGGGTACTGCAGGAAGCTCGTCGTGAAAGCACTACATTCACCTGTGCCTGTTTCAGACCCAAGACATCAAGTTTCCATTCATGTGAATAGAAAATCAATATCAACATAAACTGTCCAAGATAAAGCTTGAAGATATTCCAGTTGAAAAGAGCACCTTCTTCAAGGTAATAGTACTTACTCAGCTGGTAGGGAAAGAATCGTGGTACTTGCTGGTGAAGAGGCGATGCACCACTTGAAGGGAAGTCACTAATCTGCAGCATCAAGCCAGAGCTTCCTTTCAGCATGTCTGCCAACATTCGCACACCACTCATTTCAACTTAATTGACTGTGACAGAGCCGCTGTGGTTGGGTCGGAGCTGGAACGTGAAACAACAACAGCGAAGGTTAAGTTTTCTCTTCAGCGACCTTCAGCATGATTAAAACATACGCTCACCTTCAAGGTTTGATGGTGAGTGATCCAAAAGTTGAACGACATGCTGAAAAAGCACTATACCCAGGTCAAGAGAAGCAGAACGCCACATGCCTTCAGCTTCAGGGTAAGGGAGTCTAAATGTTATCTCCAGGGACTTTATGGAGATCAAACAGCCATGATATGGATGCTGTTATTGTTGATTTGCTCGAGTATGTGCAGAAGAATGATTTGTGCTCATATGCTTTCCAGCGTTTCCACGGAAATGCAGTCAGGCAATTTTCCAAAAGTGGCACCTTCGGAGTCATTTTAAAAGAAGTTTGCTTTTAGCGGCACCAAGCACGGCTGTCATCTAAAAGGACGCCCAGAACGCAATGAAAGAATTCTGTTTTTACTTGTCAAATGTTGTGGTGTGAACAGGGCCCAGTAGAACAGAGACGACAGTCCCTCAATGAATTAAATACCAGGCCAAATCAGTCACTTTCACTCTATAAAGAGTACTCTCAAGAAGTTCACACTCTGTTCTTAAAACATATATTATGGCAATGTTGTCATGTCGATTCAGATTTCCATCAATCGCTAATAAAATATGAAAAACTGAAAGTAAAAATACCAGTAATGAGTTTGTTCTGTCTTGATATGAGTCAATCCAACACCAGTCTAAACACCGTGATGAACTTATTTATTATCTTTCTTTAAGCCACATGCAGGGAGATCAGCAGATGGAATTGGAGTCACGCAGTTATATTAAGCTATGCTTTCTAATTTTCTAGAACCTGAAAACCAAAACAAAGTTTCTGGTTTTCTGAGCTATTTCTACTGTTAACCTCTTAACAAGTAGTGTCAAACAAAAGGGCTGTAAGCCAAATCCAGCCATTAAAATTAAAAAAAATATATATATATTTTTTAAATATTGGAAACACATTAGGAGCACTTTACATGACACAAGATGTATCAGTGATGCTGGCATTAAAGCTATCAAAATGGCATTAGCCCCAAAGCCATGTTGTCAGGGTGAGTTTGTAAAAACATTCATAATGCAGCTTTTGGAGGGTTTTCTTTTTATTTTTTTGGACTTTCCACAATATTTTGCACCAGAATGTTTCATTAAAATTGGAGTTATGTTGATATTGTAGTATTTTTCAATAGTCACTTTGTGGTTTTGTGAAAATAGACATTTCTGTCATATATAATCTTATATTCAAATTTTGATTTATGCTGTGGCATGATATTACCCAAGTAGCCCACTGAAGATGAAATTGGGGTGTTAGTGGCTCCTAAAATGTGTTTGACTCCCCTGCTGCAAATAAAGTTTCAAACATTCAATTCATAATAATGAAAATTGGGATTTTTAAAACTTGATCTTGTGAATTTGAAGACATTTTGAATTATATGAGACAAAAGCTACATTTTCCCACATTTCACAATGAGAGTTTTTCCAACTAAACATCATTATACTCCATCTAGCAATTTACACTTCATCGGCTCCATGGCTTCTTGGGTTCATCGTCTTACGCGTACCTGTGTTTGTCAACAGTTGGGGGAAAAAAAAAGTCAGACCGTGTGAATAAATCTGCATAACATCTCATTCAGCTTCCTCATCTGTAACTCCCTCAGCCGCAGATTCAACATTAATTGCCCTGATAATTACACAAATGTGCTAATGAATCAGTTTGACTGCCACACACGGGAAGACTGCCTGCTTCGAGTTGACTGAGAGACGAGGGAGACAATGGAGGAATCGTAAACGAGACCATTTCTAAGTGCGCATCCACGTTTGCACATATCCTCCTGATGAGCCCGGGGTATTATTATCCCATCATGCCACGGAGCACTGACAGTTATTGTCCTATTGTTAGGAGCCGAGCATGGTGGTAATTGGAGATTCACTGTTGACTGTTATCACTGAGCCGGGATTTTCTTTTTAACTCATTCATTATTTAAGATAATGAGAAGTTTTCGCTCATTCCAAGACGCACGGGCGCATTATCAGTCCGTCTCGTCTCGACTGTCTTTATTCGTTAAAGCGCTGCGTTCCCACGAATAAAACAGCGACGGGGAAATTATTGTAATTAACTTTTCTTCTTTATGTCAAGCCTGCAACTTCATGGCGATGACTGAAAACAGAGATGCGTTGTGAGCGCTCTGATCGCATCGCGAGAAGCCGACTAATTTTATTTTGCAGAAATGGGCTTCTCCAGATTAAGACGGCTACAAGTGTGTCTTCATATCCTTAAAAGATAATGGCAGGCCACACGAATGTGACATTCGGGAGCTCGGGAGCGTCAGCAGTGACTGAGCCCTGAGATGCTTACTGGTAATTACAGGCAGTGAGCTGTGAGCCGAGGGTGCGCTGGATGCAGAAAGTAAGCCAGCCCCCCTGCTGACAAATTCAACTGACGGAGCAAATATATACTTCCTCTCATCAGTCAATCCCTTCATCCTTGGTCCAATGTCTTCTGGGACAGCAGAGGGTGGATTTTGCCCGATATTAGCCAAGGCCCCGGCCAGCAGGCCTGGGGGGGATTTGCGAGGGTAAACCTCTCGCTTTGATGTTTCCTCGAATATCCCGGCTTGACACAGTGAGACAAGGGGAGAGCGAGGAAGTGAGCGGACGATCCACAAGGAAGATGCCCCTCCTGACCTTGTTGGAAACAAACACGTTGACCGTAAACAAACAAACCTAAAAATGAGAGACGGGATTGATGAATAAAGAAGCATTAGGTTCTCTTTCACATGCATCAGAGAATTGGAGAATTAGTGTAGCAATGGAACTGGAACCACAGTTCAGTTTAGTGGAGTCAAAACATCTTCATGTGCATCTCTATCACTGAAAACTGAATTATATACACACTCAAAACATATAGATGGAAAGGTTTTAAGCATTATTGAAATCCCTTTTGTCATAGGCTTACATAAAACAAAAAATAAAATGCCTGATCTGGTGAAATATTCAAATACTTACAAACTAATCTTTTAATGTTATTTACTTTAAAGCTATCAATCTAAACCTTGAAATACATCTGTACACTGCTCTACAGACTTGAATCTAATCTGCAGACAAAATGCCAAAAAGCACTACTTTTCAAAACAGGCTAAAATTAAACATATTCATTTAATGAATGAAGTGTGGATTTGTTCAGTTGTATCAGTCTGAGAGGTGATGTTTTTTTATTTGGCATTATAACACAAACTCAAAGTGTTTTGGTAAGCCGTTGTCTAAAACTAAAGAATTACTCAACATTATTTCATATTTTTAGTTCTCTGGTGAAAATTTGAAAGAACAAATGGTTCTGGTTGTTTTCAGATTTTCTATACAGATGGTGCTTGAATGATTTAATACTGTTTGATTCAAGAGAGTTTTAAATTATGTTTGTAACACTGCTAGAAGACTACAGTTAATTTTAGGTACAGATGCATCCAGATTGAAACTCTGATTGTCAGACTGTGTTTGTGAAGCTGACTCTAGTATCAGTGCTGAAAAAGAAACAAAAAATGAAAATGAGCGATGCAGAGGAAGTGTTATCCTCAGTCACCAGAACAGTCTGTGCTGCACGGGGGCTCGGCTGCAGACAGAAAGGCCCTGCAGAGAGTCAGAAACACTGCCCAGAAAACTGTGGGCTGCCCTCTGCCCTCCCTGGAGGAGCCTGCCAGCTCCAGATGCCTGAGAGGGACCGCTGCCATGCTCAAGGACCCCTTCCCTCTCAACTCATCACCTGTTCGAACCTGAGCCTTCTGGCGAACGCTACAGGTCAATGAACCCACACATCCAGATTATCAGACAGGTCTTATCCGTGGGTCAACAGATCATTAGATAACCATAGACCTGGACATTGTTCTATTTTTTACCTTTTCACACGTTATATTATGTGCACAGTTTGTGTACTTTTTTGTTGTTGCACAAAGGGAGCAGCACCAGGAATTTAATTATAATTTAATGACAAAGCTATATTCTATTCTTTAATATTACACTCAAGTAAAAAGAAGGTTCCACCCATACTTCTCTCACAAATACAACTTATCCCGAAATTTACAAAAGTAAATGTAACAAAGTAACATGAGTTCAATATTTTCAATTATTAAAATTATAATGTCAGAAAAAGGAGTGAAGTAAAGTAACGCTGCCTGGCGAGTACGAACTGTCAGTGTGACACTTCAGACCTGTGACAGAGCTAATTGTCCTGCATCTCTGTGCTCAAAAAGCAAGTCAAGACATCTGAGGAACGCACAAAAAAAGATTATTTCCTCCCTTCTTTGCACCGATATTGAAAGGCCCGAGGGAGACGTGGGGGTGGCACGGTGACAGGGAAACAGTCAAACACATTCTGACGCTAAACTGGTTCAATACTGAGGCACATTTCAGTTTATGCACCTTTGGCGAGCTTCTGCTTCACCTCCGGGGAGCTACGCCATGCTAAATGAAAAAAAAAGACATCTGGGAATTCAAAAAAGCAACGGCGCAGATGAGGACAATAATGAAGCCCCTAAAACACAAGAGCGGATCCTCATCGCCTTCCTGAGATGAGGAAGGACCATCACACAGGGAGCATTCGAGCCGAATCAGATTCCAATCGGATGAGAGCACCTCGAGTTCATAAGGCGGCGGCGACGGCGGCGTGTATGATTTATCTGCCCGGGAGGTGAAATCGATAGCTTCTTTTTGAGCCGCATCGTCAGTGCGTGATAAAGTGGAGCGGTCGTTAAGGTAATGCTCCACATCGACTCGGGACACAAACAACGGGCGCCGCGCACATTTTTTAAAGTCCAGTCTGGAGGACGGAGGGGCTAACAGGCGGACCTGAAGGGAACGCTCCCGCAGGTCAGGGGGAGACCTGACAAGGTTTGATTAATCGCTGAGGAAAACCTGATCGAGAACAGGAGTGACTAATGACCCGTGTATGGCTGTTGATTTAATCAATCAGGAAAAGGCTCTAACCTTGCCAATACCTGGGCGAAACACAGCCACACACCCGCTGGTGCACTCCCATCGGTACAGAAAACAGAAATATAAATGTGCACAAAGTAAGAAGAACATTTAAGTTAAAATTAGACGGCAAGCAAATTCTGTTTTTACCAATTAAGTCTTATTTCATGAGAAATTATCAGCGTCCTCACAATGTGCCACACTCCTCCGTACGTATAGAAGATAAGATCAGAGTTTTTTTTTTTTTTTCCCCAGCAGTCTATTAGTACTTTTATGCCACCACAAAAAAGGGCTGCGAGGCATTACTGTGCTGCCATTACCGGCTTTGCTGCAGTCGAAATGAGAGCCAAGCGCAGTTCTGGAGGCGTGCTTTTATGTCTACACTGCCACAATATGCAATACATTAAATGATGAAATATGGGGATGAGAAAACAGTTTCATGACTTTAATGTTGACATCGACAATGCATTATTTAGGAAGTTAACTGCAGAGACTTTGGGCTTTTAAAATCCCATTTTCTGGTTCCTGCTGCGCTCGGGAGAGAATCACTTTTCCCACAGTTCAAACATCGACAGAAGCACAACAACACGGAGCCCGGCCTCCGCGTATTAATCACACCGAAAGACTAACTGCGGAGATTTGGCTTGCTTTGCTACTAAAGATCAGTTTTCCAGTTGAATAGTGGATTCTCTGAGCGCTTTCTCAACATGGAGATTCATAGTACGACCGCATCAAGATGAAGGCCGATGACTGCACCTACAGCGGGAGCGCCGCTAATTAAGATCATTTAAACTCGGGCTGACGTCGGGGTAATATAACCCAATTAACACTCCCAGTACTTCGTCAATACATCAAATCACTGCTGTGGAGGGTGTGTGATTTGTGCTGCTGTTTAAGTGGATCACAGGTCATCGAGTTGCAACACATAAACTGCAGCTGCAGCTACTTTTGTCGTTCAGAGAACTTGCACGCTTTACATTGCTTTTACTTAGTTTCCAATGCTAATAAAATGCTTCCTGTAGATTTTTATTTCAGACTTATCAGGTGTTAAGATGATCAAATTGATAATATCTACATGTGCACGTCAAAAGAGGAGAAACAAATACAAAGCGACATTTTCATGTTATCTAAATTTAGTCTCCACAAACTGATAATATATAATAATATAATGGCCAAAAATGTAAAAATTTCACTCATTGACAATTTTACCGTTTTAGATAATTAAAAAAAAGTCGGTAAATGTACA
Source organism: Salarias fasciatus (assembly GCF_902148845.1). Taxonomy (NCBI): domain Eukaryota; kingdom Metazoa; phylum Chordata; class Actinopteri; order Blenniiformes; family Blenniidae; genus Salarias; species Salarias fasciatus. Next base: position 12,463,402 of record NC_043765.1, on the reverse strand, counting down.
AATAAATCAGTATTTATAAAAAAAAAAAAAAAGTTTTTACGTAGTTTTCTTATTAGAAATACATTTTGGGACATAGTTGTATCGGTTAACTGAAGTTGAATATGCTCTGTAATTGTTAGAAATTAATTTTTTCTATTTCATTACATGTTTTTTAACATTTACAAGGAAGCTGCAATTTCAGTGATTTAGTTAATGTTTGGCGAATAGATGGAGATTTTTATAAAAGCATATCTATTTCAAACTGGATGTCATTTTTTTTTCTTTGTCCATGCATTATGAATGGAATAACATTTTTGATGATGAATTTTTGGAGGCATTCCAGTAAATTCAAAGTTGTCACTCAGTGAAAAGTGGACCTGTGTAAGCAACTGCTTTACCTGTATTATATTTAAGGTGTGCTGTGTTCACGTGGTTGACCATTTGCATCGACACTTTAAACCTTTTAATTAATGACAGCAAATGGTTTACATTTCAAATTAAATTTTAAACATAACACCTTCCCATGGCACTGGTATCTAATGGGTGCAATATACTCTCCACATTCTTGGTAATAAAACTGAAAATCAAATACTGGTGGGGGAAAAAAAAAAAAAAAAAAAAGAATATTTGAGTCAAACAGAACTGAGTGGGCTTATTATTTATTAAAGCTACATTGCGAAGCTTATATTTGCATATATTTGGGTTTAAACATGAATTTAAATGCAAATTCAAGATGTTGAATTGTTACTTCTTGGGAAGTAATTTAGTCCCAGTGTATTCAGTAAACTCTTAATCAGCTTATAGTTTGCTGCAAAGAACACAAAGAGGTTTTTAAATTTAAACTAACTCAATGAAGAGCTGCAGCAGAGAGGAAAATGTTTCAGTCTGTTCCATCCATGCATCACTGATACCTGATTTTTCAAGGAGAAGGTTGTGGGATCCGGTCTGGAGTTGACCCCAGTCGGCACTGGGTGAACGCAGGCCGCACCGTCGGCAGGTCGCCAGGAAATCACACAAAGAAGACGCAATCAGCCACATCCGCGTTCACATCCTGGAGGTAAGAACATGCAAACTCAAAGCAGAAAGGCCTGGAAGCAAAGCCGCAAACCTGGCTCTCCTCACTCGGAGAGCGCTGTGCCTGCCACTGCACCACCGTGTCATATCACATTACCTTCAAAACAGCTTTTGTGACATTCCCGCGTCACAGAAGTGTCAGCGAACAAATGTCAACTGACATCCCGGCGTCAGTCGGGGTGTGGAGGCGATAACGGGTGAGGATGGCAGGTGGGGCGCACACACATGCATCCTGACAAAGGAATAAAGGTTCATCCCGGTATATAGACACACATTTGATTCTGACATTCTGTCCCAAACATGAGAAGCTGCATGTAATTACGTATTTTCTCCCAGTGGCTGAATATACTTTCGCAAGATAAGCTGATAATTACGGACTGGAGGCAATGAAGTGATGCATTCACCAGACACTCAAAAAGTAGGTTTTATATTTTATTCCAAAACCTTCAAAATAAGTTTCAAGTTCAAGAAAGTAGAATAAGCTTAGACACAATGCAAAGCATCATATACAGACGGATAAAATACATTTTATATATTGCAGACAAGCCATGGTGGGTCTTACATATGTACAGTATGTATGTAAATTTTTATGTACAATCTTTTTTACACATACAAAAAGTCTGGTTTCTATTTTTCTTTGTATATATTTATATTTATATATATATATTTATATTTTTTATATATATAGAGATTTTTCATATAGTCCCCACTAGCATTTGTACTACAATAATGAAAAAAAGAAAACATTTACATATATGTCAATCCATTTTTTTCTTTTTTATATTACAAATGTATTTCCATAAAAATATATCTCTGTACAAAAAACTTTTTTTTTTTTTTTTAATTCATTAACATACTTGTATTCTCTTTTCTTAGAGACACGTTTCCTCTGCAGTTGCTCTGTCGTCTGCACCGGTTTAGTCCGTTTCTTTACAGGGTAACCCTCTGACTGTACCGCAAGACGTTGACGCTAAATCTTTCCCTTTTGCTGTTTTATAGTTGTGTTGAGGCGCTCGGGGGCGACGGTGATCTTGCAATAGTTTGCTGAGGGGTTGTTCTGAGTTTTAGCCTCAAACAGAGTCAGGATGAAGGATCTACTGGACCGGTTTGAAAAAAAAAAAAAAGAAGAAGAAGGAAATAAAAAAGGACCTCATAACATACGGAGAGTCTCTTGTTAACAAAAGCAACTCTGTAAAATATCCTGCTGTATCATAACCCGAGATAAATTGGACATTCTGCTTTTATTCCGAGGACAACATACACCGGCAAGATATCTTCCGAGGAGTTTTGGGATTGCAAACATTGAGCACAGCATAGATAGATAAATCCTGTTGCACTCAGTGAAATTAAATACATTCAGTAGTTTCTCAGCGAGAACTGTGATTTGCCCACAAATCATCCGACTACCAGTCCCTTTCGTATTTTCCTTTACAGAATAAAATTCATCTGAGCTCTGCAGTTTTTTGTCACAAAATATATCTTTTCCCCTCTTCCCCGAAACTTAAGTCTGCTAAATGCACTGATATGGGCTGAATAGTGAAGGCAAATTGCATGAAATGGGCCTGAAAAACACAGCAGCGAGTGCGGTTTTCTTTTTTATTGTCGTCATCATTGTCAATATGCGGTGACGGTGAGAGATGGGAGATTGTAATGATAGCCGATGCGGGAGATGTCAGAGCTGACGGCTCGCTCGGGTTTTCAATGCGTGCACAGTGCGGCCTGTGCAGCACAAAGACGGAAAGAAAAAAGTGAGATCTCGGGCTGCTGAAGGAAGTTTTTTGGTCTAATCCCTGACTGCGAGGAAACTGGAGTGAACTCAGAAGACTATAGAGGAGATGTGTGTGTCTCGCTGATAACAAAAAATGAACCAACAGAGGGAGTCTGTTTTTTTTAAATATGCAAAGAGAACCAGGAAGTATCCAGCTGCTATCAAGAGAGGCTTGATTCTTAATGGCGGAGAGCTGCTCTATGGGGAACTCACTGCTTCACTTCTATTCACATTTCTACAAAGTCAGGGCCCAATAAGTGCAAATGACGAAGGGACAATACAAAAAAGAATATTTGATCTTTTTTTTTTGTTGAAAATGTAATTTGGTTGGATTTTGGAAAACGTTCTTTGGTTGGAGAAGAAACACACATATTGCAAACACTCATCTTAGGCCCCGTCGAAATGATGATTTCACGTGAAAAAAGGAACATTTTTACGTTACGTTTTGGGTGTCCGTTTGCATGACAGCGCTGCTCGAATGTAATTGTTGATTACAGCTCCAAGGAACACTCGGGCTCCATCTGTCCAGCCATCGAAAATAATTCTTCTGCACATGCACGTGCAGATCGACGCCAACACCAATGGCGGCCTTCGGAGTGGCGTGACTTGGTAGCTTTATAGTAGAGTCGCCCGTCATAGCGATGCAACTTTGTCATCTCTCTATACGAATATCTGTTTCCTCACCATTGTTAATGTTTACAGCGCATTTATATCTATGTGCCTGTGCATCCACATTGTGCATGTGGTTTTATTCCAAAAAACAACAGCACCCACTTGTGGCCCCAGATGGAAACTACATCATTTTCAGCGTTTCTGCCATTTCCATGCAAACGGACATCGTTTTTAAAACGTTGCTGTATAAATGCGAAAGTTTGTGTTGTTAATTGAAACATCGAATGAATGAGGCCTGAACGTTTAGGAAAGCATATAAAATCTTGGTTAATATCCATTACAAATTAATTTTCAAACCCCTTTTGACTTTAGGAAAGACGGGGAAAAAAAGAAAACAGCTAAAACAGCAGGTACACAATCCTAACAGGCTCCACTTTTTTTTGCAAGATCAAAACCACAGGTGTACAGGCCTCTTCCATGTGTGTCTGGGTTACTCAGGAATTGGTCCTTTTAAGAGCTTGACTCAAAGACTGAAACGGGCTTTAATTGCTTAAAAATGCGATCGATCGAACCCCCCCTCACCCAAAAACAGAAAAAAACTAAAGAAGGAACAGCTGATTCATGCTATCATGAGGTTGTTACAAGGCACTGTAATGAACATAAAGTGCTTATTGGAGACTGAAGGGTAACAAATAACAAATGTCAACTGAAAGGTAAGTCTGGCCCTTTTGAATCCATCTCTGAACGTTTGGAGCGAGCCCTTGTTGGTATCAACAATCACACTTGTGTGAGCTTCTGCTTCTGTGTTGTGTTTGCCCAGATCTGTAATCTAAATCCAGTCAGATAAAACCAGGTACCTCTGGGGGCGTTTTGTCCTCCTGCACAGAGCGACTCACATCTATTTGTTTAATACTCAACCAGGTTGAACAAAGTGTTTGTTAAATGTTGTCACTGGAGGGATGAATGAAGAAAGAAAGGCCACCTCGACGCAGCTTAACGGGAGCTAACTGGAATGTAATGAAGGGGCCCCGCTTTGCCGAGATATTTGAAGTGGCTTCAAAAAATAAAAATAAATGAAATGCGCCGCGCAAACAGCCGCATAAAACTATGAGAACCTGAGCAGCAGTGCCTTGGAGATAATGCGAGCGCCACTGCTCCTCTCCCCCCGTGAAATCTCCAGGGTAATTCAATCGTTTCCTTTTCCATCAATTCACGACCGGAGCGGGCACGGGGCAATATTCTATCTGTACTGTCGAGATAAACGGGAGCTTTAAAAGTAATAAAATTGTAAAAGCAATTACCGACCCACAGCGAAACTGATTGAAGGAACAATACAGTGATTGGTTTCAAAGGCCGGGATTTCTGAGGGAAATTATGTACTGTAGGTGCTTTTAAAGACTTCATTAAAAAAACCTGTTGGTACGGAAGGTTGGCTTTAACTGTGAAAACCACTTTGCAGCATAATGTATACTTTAATGTACTAACACAAATCCATGCAGGTTAAGTTTCTTTCCCCGGTCCATGGCGGCGTTAGCACAAAAAAAGAAGAAGTGGACGGTGTTTCGCACGGGTATTTTTGGAGACATGGATTACATAATTGAGGATCTGTCCTGTTCGTGGTAATGGCGAGATGAGTTCAGCATTTGGAATGGGTTCGACAATGAAGCATGGCTAAATTAAAGCAAATTGCATGTAATGGCTCAATTTGCTCCTGTGAAATCTGAGCACTATTCACCCCACTCAGCCTCCAGCGGATAGACAGGTACGGTGACAGTAAGTGGTAAATAACTGGAAGCAGGGTGCTGGAGATCCACTGGCTATTCCTGCATGTCTCACACACACACACACACACACACACAGGATGAGGGTCACACAGCATGAATGTTTCAAAGCCTCTCCTCTCATCACATGTCATTCGCCAGCAATTTCAAGCCTCGATTTCCTGTATATCATTCTCTGCTTGCCACAGATATAAGGGCCGTTCGCATTAGAGGCATAAACACTGGCTTTCTCCACATCCTATTCATCATTTTCAATTCAATGCATGGGAGTCATCAGTATGCCGGCGACTCCCCTGCTTGTCACGGCTCCGAGGAAGCCTCCCGCAACATTTTCACGACAAGCGAAGACAAAACAAAGCAACGCTATTCTTTTTCAAAGGGATGGAGCTGTCAGAAGTTAACTTAGAGGAAAGACCTGAATGTAATCCAGAGGGAGAGCATCACTGACTCATCCATTCTTCAGACTGCAGCGCCTTCATTTGAACATTTCCAGAGACTCAGAAACATGGCCACACTTTGATCTTTGTTTTCCTGAGGCCAAGTTTAGGGGAGCTACTACTGCAAACTTGATCTCAGAGAGAAACACAGTGTGTACCACTTTCAGTCCGGAGACAAACTTGTGAGGGTGGATCAAAAAAAAAAAAAAAAAAAAAAAAAAAGCCGAGGCTGGAGCGGGGGAAATCGAACCCCGGTTTAGTGGTTCCTCGGAAGAGAACGCACCATTAGTTAGTGCTACAGCTTTGTTTGGATGTTTGGAGATGCGATGTGGTCCCAAAGTGCTTGTACATCCATGAAGATGAATCACAGTTGCCGTCTTTGCCTTGACAGAGCCGACGTCGTCTCCTCCAGCGCCTCGGAGTGGCACCGTGGTCGTCACACATTTTTTTCCCCTTCTTTTTTGTTGAACATTTTTAATTCAGGTGCATCAGTTGAGAGTTGCGTGTTTTTCCACACTTCGTTTTAGTCTTTTTCAGACATCAAATTGTAAAGTGACTCAATGCAAAATCGCCACAAACCAAAAGAAAAAAGAAAAGAAAAGAGTGAAAGTTGGAGCTCAAGTGTAGCTGTAGATTGTCAATAATTGTTCTGGAAAACAAATATAATATACGATCTTCCGTGTGGAAAATGCAGTGACACACCGAAAATGTCAAACTTAGCATTTCTTAAAATAAAACAGGAAATACTAAGAGTTAGGTTGAACCTCCGGGGCTGAAACAGAGATATTTCCGGCGGTGACTGCAGATGCAACCGTAAATGTGTGCAGAAACACACACATGCACACATACTCACATATGCACATGGTCTCACTCTGCAACCTTACTAAGTGCTTTTTTTTTTCAGCAGCTCCAGCTACCTTTTAACCCCTGCTCTGGACACAGCTGCCTCTGCAAGCAGAATCTCATCCCTGCTCCCCAAAAAAAAAAAAAAAAAAAAAAAAAAAAAAAGAGGAGTGAGATGAGCACAAAAAGTAGTGATAGAGTATGTGTCTCTAACATGGCCTTCAAAGCTCACTCAATTTTTAATTCATCCTCCAGAAACTCCGGGGCCTCCGATGAGACCTCAGTGGCAGACGGTTTAGGGGAAAGAAGAAGAAGAAGAAGAAGAAGAAGAAGAAGAAGAAGAAAAAATAAAACAGGGCTCCCGATTTCTGATCACATTAAACAAGAAGCCTGGAAAACAAACGAATGGAAAACAGAGAAGACGATGGATCGGAACAGTCCAGACTGTCTCTCTGACTCTACACGCTGCTGTCGGCCGTGCAGTTCACCGGCACCCAGATCTCTGTTAGCTACAGGTGAGATTTTTCTTCAGCTGAAAGTTGACGGTAAAATTCCCTTTGGGTTTAGGCGGAGGGCGGTGAGAGAAGTCCTCGCAGCTTGGCTCTCAGCAGCTCCCCTCACATCGGAGGCTTTTTCCTCAAAATGTGGGAGATTCATCAAGAAACCATGTAAAGTCCCCCCCCCGCCCCAAAAAAAGCATGTTGTTGTAGGCGTTTGTTAAAGTTGCTGTCGTCTTCACATGGTTTCTTTTTTTCTCTGGTCTCCCGTCGGGGGGTGTTCGCCACTGGAGATGTTTCTTGAAGGTATTTCAGGGAATAAAATAATCTTTGTCTTGCCCTCTGCTGGAAGGACGTATGGATGTCCTCTGCTGGCAGGCGGGCGGGGACGCCGAGCGACTCTCCTCTCCTAACCGAATCAGGGATGCAGCAATGGATGGTGTGTAGGAAAGAGACAGTATGGCGAAAGAAGGGCATGGAGAATTAAAATAAATCATTTACCAGAAGTTGAGGTCAGGAAAAGGTGGTTGGAAAGGAAAAAGGAGAAAAAAATCACAAAGAATGTGAATGGAAAGAAAAAAGAGGAGAGAAGCATTAATGCAATATTCTCATTTGTGGGGAAAAACATGTTCCTACATATTCTATTTAGTTTCAATAAAGCAGACAAACCAAATGAAGTTTATTAATAAGAGCGCTTGGATCAAAAGAAATGCGATCTGGAAAAAATCAATCAGATTTTTCTGTTTGTAGGAAATTCTTTGGGGAGGCTGGAAGGTTTCAGCTTGAACTTGAATCCCTGCGTCTGCAGTTTTCCTGCCCTCAGATGTACAATTAGCTCGAGTTAACCGCACGGCGAAAATATCATCTATTTCCTAACCCGGTAAATCTCCGACGGCGTCCGGCTCCTACCTCTGGAGGAAGCGGCTGCTATACGGCTGTGCACACTGTGCTGACTGTGAACTCCGTCTCGTTGGCGATGATGTCGGTGGGCTGGATGTTGCGGTCGTACATCGGGTTCTCGAACGTGGCTCGGCCGTTGGTGTTCTCGTGGCCCACGTAACCGTTGAAGGGGACTTTGGGTCTTCTTCTGAAATGAGATGAATCAGCGCGATAATTCCTCCAGTCCCTCAGTCCCTCCTTCAATCAGTCTCATTGCTATGAAGCTGTTAAGTTTCCTAAGCAGAGGAGGCTGCGCCACTCTATCACAGACGATGCTTTTCTCCTATTGATCCCAACATGTACCTTGGTGGTTTGAAGAAAAAGTCAATAACAAGTTGATGTAGTTTGGAGGAAGAATACGAAATCTTTCAGTGGGGATTTAAGACTCCCTTTTAGAAAGTTGTCTAGTTATCTGATGCGAATCGAGTAAAAATAGACTTGAAACTGCAAATATCACAGTGTCAAATGATGTGTGTGTCATTTTATTGCCTGCAGATGAAGTGTTGGTGTGAAATAGAGCGGTGATGTAACCCTTACCTGTGTTTGTAGAGGTACAGAGCGAAGCCTGCAATGATCATGGCTATAAAAGGCACTAGGATGGCTGCCGCCACTGAACTGCTGTTGGAAGCAAAGTTGTAGCCGGGGTTGTCTCTGCTGGGATCTAAACTCTCTGGAGGAAGGAATGAACAAGACATCAGGTCATCGCTGCGGCATTACTTCAAAACGCAAAGAAACAAGTCAAACAATCAAACTTTGAACCGGCCTTCTTATCTCCAATGACTGAAATTAAACAAACAAATATGATAACAATGAAATAAATGGATCGTTACGGGCTGTAGGCTACCAAGAAGACTCCATCAGTAAACAGCAGACGAGGAGCCAAAACTGACTTTTTAAAGTTTTTCCTTTGCATTAATTTTAGATCCCCCACGGGAATGTCAAATTCCATTATCCTAACAATGACTCTTAATTACTGTCATCAAAGGCCGACAGCTATTAACTCATTTCACATTCATTCTCTAATTTACGGAGGTGTGTGTGTGTGTGTGTGTGTGTGTGTGTGTGTGTGTGTGTGTGTGTGTGTGTGTGTGTGTGAGAGAGAGAGACAGAGACGGTTGGGGAGTGACAGCCCACCTGTTTGCTGCACAATGCCAAAAAAAAAAAGCTCCAATAAAGGACGAGTGACAAACAAGCAGGGATTCAATTAGTGGGTTCTGCCGTGTTTGCCAATCAGCCCCCCGCTGCACAAACCCAAGCAGACACACACATCTGCGACCGACACACACCGGCACACAAGCACTGGATTTAAACAAAATGTGAAATGTCGTCAAATGAAGTCGGGCGATTTTCAGGTGGGATCAAAGCGCCTCCGAAACGCACATGCTGGTGCAGAAAAGAGCTGTTTGCTCCATCGGTGTGTTGTTGCAGGGTGATGAGGAGGGGAGGCTGCTGCACCTGCTGCTCAAGCACCTTTTTCATTACGGCAGATTTTCACAGCCACTTTTACTGTGAGCGCACACACACACACACACACGCCCTTAATCTATGTTAACGCAGCGTATCCTCACACTCAGTTCCAAATACCTGCTCATATCAGATCAGTCTTTGAATCCATACGGTCTGCTTTTTAGTTTGTTTTGGCAGCCAAAATGTGAGAGTTAAAGCCTGAGACCTAAAGCGCTGGAGTTCCAGTAAAAATATATCGCTATGGCAAAAGTTTATAAACAAAGTATTAGAAGCAAAAGGCCTGCGGGTCAACTGTGGCTCATGGTTCATTTTTAATTAGACTGCAGAAAATCCAAACGTTATGGCCGAACATGACCAACTTAGAAAACTTGTACTTCGGAGTTTTAACACGATAACATCTCAGCAAAACCAGGTTTACTGAAGAAAAATGGTGCAGCTGGTGACCGAAAGTCTCATGGGGGAGTAACTCAGGGCAGAAAATTCCCCCCCGGTACACGACCCTGCCCTCGGTGATGTTCTTGGCAAACACCAACAATAAACACAAATCAACAGCACTTTAGTCACATTATGATAATGCGATACATTTTTGTCCATGAACATTATAGTAACTTCATATGGGGTCCAGCAGAAAGCTTCAAGGTAATTTTTTTAAGCTATAAATCTTTGGGGGGGGGAAAATGACAACGTACTATGTCTATAACAACGTAATTATAATGTATTAACTGCTAATATATTTTTTTATCATAATTCAGAGAGAGTGCTGTTCAGTATGTTTCCTATTGAAAGTGAAGACTTTGCCACACATTACAGTTATATTTGATAAGCAAGTTACAAAAGCAAAACCTTCATAAAATGCTTTTGTTTCCAAGCAATGCAGCTCCTCTCATGTCTTCTAACAATATTGGCTGGAGTTATCACATTTAGAAATGCTTTGTTTTAAAATGCTGGTCTGTAATCTAACAATAAAGTGACGTGTTATTACATTACTGACTTTATAATTAATTTTTTAAATGGACAAGATTTTACAAAAAAATAAAATAAAAGCTTTAGAGCAAAACCATCAAACTTGCAGATTTTAGATGAAATCTTATTTTCAATCCGCAGCAGATAAACGGCATCATTTCTTTTTTGGCTATGGTTGTTATCCTACATGAAAAACAGGAAGCTGGACACCTGCTCACCAGAAATAAAATTCAGTTCAATTCAGTAAATAAATAAATTAACATAATATGGTTCAAACTCTGTGAGATTCACTCAGATGGTAAAAAAAAAAAAACTTCTTGTCTGAAGCACTTTGATACGTCTCTTGCACACGTGCGTGTTCGTCCTTTCATTCTTTTTCAGGTAAATCTCATTTTTGAAAAAAGGAAAACAAAGCGGTGCGTGCGTATGAGTCACGTCTGTGTGACGCACAGTTTGACTGGAGCAGGGATTCACAGCTCGGGAACGAGGCTGCGAGGATTTGCTGCACACTAACTGGCTGTAATCACAGAGAGCCGGATCACGTGGGTTACATTTCTAGGTCACAAACATTGAACGCGCTGTATAGATAGCAAAAATAAATAAATAAAAAAGTGCAGTACCTCTGACAGCACAGCCGGTTACTGAAGCAACCGAAATGACAACATCCAGGCAAGAATTAATGATATTTACTGTATCAAAACACGGAGATGTTGAGACACTCCGCAGGCGTCGGCGCATATAAATCCCGGAGGAGAGATTTTTGCGTGAATGTGTGAGTGCAGTGTGAGAGTGTGTGTCATTTTCTGACTATTAACCACGTTTGTGAAGTGTGTTTGCCTCTTCATGCTGCTTCAGAGCCGCCATCTCCGAAAATGTGCTCGCATTTGTAAAAGTAAATGAATGTCAAATCCAGCGGCGCTGAGAAAGCCGCTCAGCTTTAGGACGTTATATGCAAGAAGTGAGTTTCTTTTTTTTTTTTTTTTTTTTCGGGGAAAGAAAACCAGACAGGAGGCGGAGGGAGAGAAAATAAAAATAAAATATAGGGAGGATTTCCCAGGAGACCACTTGACCACAGGTTTCTATGACCGAGTGGACAGCTCACTCACCCAGTCTCTGGAGACCAAATTGGCCAAAGCCTTTTCCTCTGACAAATCCCTGGTACACAAAGGAGTTGGATGAAGAGATGTAGGACACCTAGGGAGAGAGGGGAATGGAAGACAGACACTTTATGTGTCACATCCAGGCTTTACAAAGGAGCGTATCATCAAAGTGTCAGCGGCTGGTGCACGCAGAAAATGAAATATCATGTCAAAAAGAGCTGAGAGGCACTCTTATGGCTGACATTTAATATGACGGGTCTTTTTTTTTTTTTTTTTTTGCTCTCAGCTCAAGAACACAAACATAAACACACTCAAACGCTGCGCACACACACACACACACACATTAAGCTGGAGGAACGTTCAAGACATTTTTTGCACGGTTCATGCTGAGAAAACATGCACATTAAAATACACCCTATATACTGTGACCCGCTTTTTTTTAATTAAATCGGGAGTGTGTGCATTAGAGGTGCCTGAGGTTGAGGAAGGGGGGGATAATTCTCGTGGGGTGAGGAGTGAAGGGGGTCTGCAGAATCCTGATTACCAGGCCATGATTTAACTGACATTTTAATTAAAGAGAAAACTCTTGCTGGGCCTTCCATCTCCCCAGAGTGACAAGGTAAGTGTGCGTGTGTGTGTGCTCGTGCATATTCAACAACAAAGGTGTACATGTCTGCGCCACGTGAAACGCCTGTGCGGGAACAAAGACGGAGCGTGTCGGGGTTCCTGACCCCGGACGTGTACTTACATGTCCATCCAAGGCCCAGTTGTCTATTTTGAACTTGTTGACAAAGATCTCCACGGGGCCTCTTATCTGGTGAACCTGGAGCAGCAGCTGGGCTTCCTCTCTCTTATAGGTGCCTGTGGGAAAAAAAAAAAATGGAGGAAAAAAATCCAGTTATTACAGCTTACAGGGCAGGAAAGAAAAAAATCCAAAGAAATGAACCTGGAGTTATGATAATTCTGTTATGAATTGTAATATTGCAGGAATATTTTCCATGTGATCAACAAGTCTAACTCTTTGCCTCCATTGTATTATTAAGTGGTATTTATTTTAAAGGATATTTTGTTGATTTGAACAGATTTTCTCCATATTTATTATTCTTTGGCAGACTAATGAAAAACACATATGCAGATAAATAAATACACTTTTTTTTAAGTATATCTGATAAAAAATCCACGGTAAATCTAAAATCAACTTAATACAACTGGAATAAATCTATATGTAAGCCAGTTTAACAGCAGGCTTTCAGTCATATCTTTATCTGGACAAAAATTAAAGTCTGGTGGATAAAAGTTTAAACTCGACAGAAAATAGCCGTGGGGAGAATCCATTTTTCATTTTTGGTTTGAGGCACATTTGTTTGAATTAAGAAACCTGTAAAACATTATTATGAACCAGAATAAAGGAAACGTGTGAAAGTCGTCAGCAAATAAACATCATAATTAGTCTTCTGAAAATTTCTAAATGTCACTGTGATTATTAATAGTTACTGTATAATCCAGTTTATGCTGGGAGATCAGCATCAAACCAGCTGAAACATGAACGCCTCTCGGAATGACTCGATGGGCTTCACCTGCAAGCTTGAGCTCCACTCCACTGTGGTCGATGAGCGTCCCGTTCACCCGGTTGCTCAAGGGATCAAAGGCAGTGATGCTCAGCATGGCTGGCTGTTTCTTTCCCAGGTACTCATAGGAGCCCCTCCACAGGGAGTTCTTGGCGAACACGCCACCAGGGACTGAAAGACGAAATGACAAAAGGTCAGAGAGCGAAATACAGGAACTAATAACCTGAATACATCAGATTAAGATGTCGCGGGTCATTTTAATGTGAAGTGCAGACGGGAATAAACACAAGCACCAGCAGCTCGGCTGCTGTGTTACACAACACTTAAGCACAAAGATGAGAGAAGGACTTTATCAGATGCAGACTGTAGATAACAGCGGTAGATGAGACTTTGTCCTTTATTCTGTTACATACTGTAATTGAGATAAATACCAATAAATCAAAGTCATCTTGGAGTGTGTCTCGCTCTGAAGGTGAATTTAAATTCAAGAAGTACGTGTCCTACCTGGTAGTTTGGAGGGTGGCTCCTGCACCGTCCCCACTGGGCTTTTACCGCTCGGCCGGTTATCAGCTAGAAAGCACAAACAAAATTAGCAGAGGAAAACACCGAGCATCCTGTAAACAGACACGGAGCCTGCCTCGAGGAGGGTGCTTTTTTGTTGCTTTTTTTTTATAACTTTTAACACAACACCTCTGAGGTAGCTGCAGTGGGAGGATGGAGGATCTCCCTATCAGCGTTTCTTTTCCATGACTAATAGCCTCGGTGGTGGCCTGAGTGAAGGCTGACTGCGACAGGACTTCTGGACCGAGCGTCCCTTCCGGGGGTCTCCGGCTAAATCAGAGACGCGGCTTCAATGGAAGCGCTTTAATTATGCCTCGCTGCTCGTCGCAGAGCCGCAGGACCACATCGCAGTAGTAAACATAACACCCCCACAGGTAAACAGACCGAGGAGGGCTTTGCTCACAGCCGCGGACAAAGACAAGTATACTGATGGTAGTTTATGAGCACAAATATCATAAACGCATGCGGACACAAAAGGACACACACACACACACACACACACACACACACACACACACACACACACACACACACACACACACACACACACACACACACACACACACACACACACACACACACACACACACACACACACACACACAGACTCTCCCGCTGCCTGGTGCTTTATTAGCTGCCATTCTTTTGAGCTGCCCTTCTATCACGGCGCCCACAGGCACTGTTAATATCCTGTATGTGCTAAGGCCAGGTCTCTTTCTTACTTCCACTCCTAATGGCAGAGTCTTAAAATCCCCATCACATTTCAACAACATCCTGACACAGAATCCATCACATGAAAACCCCTCTCTCTCTCTCCGCTCCATCTTTTATCTTTCGCCCATTAGCATTCCTCTACCCCAGATAATTGTATGTCGATTACTCTATTTTTTTCCCCCCCTCTATATGTATTTAGGTCAATGCTTGCGGGTGTCTTAATGGCAGTCTATTTGTCTGCTACACCTTGTTAACACCGCCTCACCATTTATAAGAAGTACTTCTGCTAACCCAATCAATGGGATGCATTGGCCTAATCAAGTTCTGCACCCTTGTTAATGTTTCAAAGCTTGTTGCATTTGTGTGTGTGTGTGTGTGTGTGTGTGTGTGTGGGTGTGGGTGAGTGTGTGTGTTGTTGGCGCCGAGTGTTCGCCACTCCATGCAGTGTAATTGTGTGATGGATGGGCCACTGTACCCTGGCATGTGTCTGAGAAAAGGCGAGTGTTAACAGAGCTATTCATCAACATTAGCTGAATCCCTGGTTTCCCAACGTGACTCAACCACTGGATGCTGAGTGAGAACAAGTACCGCCACATTCAACCAGCGCCGATTACGGAGAGTGAACATCGTAATGACGGGGTGCGGCCTGTAACGAGCTCAATACATCTGAGTGTGCCCAAGGGGAAATATGTGGCCCTGTGCACACATCTTTAGTTGTATAACTTTTTTTTTTTTTTTTGAATCTGCATGCTTAAACAAAACAATAGTGAGACTTGTTGTGATGCTTGTTTGGAGACAGTGACAGGAGGCGGAGCTGGAAGAGGGCGAAAATGAATCAGGATAGACAGGATCGTAGATGAGCAGATCACAGGGACAGCTCATGTTAGGCTGCTTTGAGATAAAGCCAGAGGGACCTGACTGATGGACTGGACAAGAGGGGCATAGAAAATGTTGTGGCAACAGCAGAGAAGTGCAAAATACAATGCAAAGATAAAAATAAAAAAAACAACCTTATATCATTGTTGCATGATGTACATTTTTACAAACTCATCCTGACAACATGACTCGAGCAACAAGGTATCTATCCTTCATGACAGCATCACCAATATAACAGCCTGAGTTTCAGTGTTGTTTATTAAAACAAACACAAAAAAAAAAAAAAAAAAACTCAATTTGCTTGATTTTTACAATCTTCCTGGTGGGCCGCATTGGAGCCTCTTTTGTGGACCAGTTTTGGCCCACGGGCCTTATGTTTGACACCCCTGCTCTACATAGCATGAACGATTTCATTTCATCGTTGCATTCCCCAATGTCCTCTTTTTAAATCAAATACATGGTAACCGTGACTGTACCTGCACAGAGTGGCGGTTTTCCTGACCAGCTGCCGTCGGACCTGCAGGTCCGGTGCTCTGATCCTCCGGCCAAGTAGAAGCCCGGCTGACACGTATAGATCAGCGTGTAGCCAAGTGATGGCAGCTCAATGGCCCTCACGTCGGACTGGGCTGGCAGCTCTGGCTGGCTGCAGTGGTGAGCTGGAGGCGGGGGGAGACGAGATAAAGAGAAGGATTATATATCTGGAAAGAAAAATGTAAAATATGAACATACAGATGGCAGATTCGCTGTAAACTAAATCAGAGCTGATAAAAAGAGAGATATAGAGATTATAATATATAGGGGATGATAAATGATTATCATGCTTTGAGTAAAGAAAACTTTCAGCAGAGATAACATCGCCCACAGCAGAATAGAGGTGAACCATGTTCTTACCAATGCACTCAGGTTGAAATCCACTCCAGGTGAGGTTGGGCAGACATGTGCGGGAAATAGAGCCCTGCAGTAAGTAGCCCTTTCTGCAGCTGAAGAACACAGTGCTGCTGATCTGTGAGACGACACAAAGCGAGGAGGATTTTACGTCGACATCGGATATTGTTGTATTTAATGTGTGACAAGAAAGGAAAGCATGTTTCCCGAGATTGTAAACTTTCCACATTTTCATGAAGCCTAAGCTGAGCATTTGGATAAACCATGTGGATTCCTTTCATTAACCTCTGAACAGAATGCAAGAAAGGAGTCCAGACAGAAAAACATCAATCTTTTTTATGATATCAAAGACACAACTGTTTTGTGCTGCGCTGATTATTTTTTTGTTATAACATTGATACTACAGTCGTCTTTGATTTAACCTTGCAGTTCACTCTGGCAAAATAAAGAACGGTAATAAAAACAGAAAACACATTGCGCTTTGTGAGTAAATAAAAAGAAAAAAAAAAGTCTTCGGGAATATAATTTGATTTTTGTTCAATGTATGAATTCAATTTCCTGTGAGAACACGTTTCCTCACCTGGTAACCTTGACTGTTGTTCTGATTTCCAAAGAGTGGAGTGCCGGGGTCTCCACAGGCAGTGTGACTGGGGTCTGAAACAGAGGCGTGCACAACAATCACTTCTAAATAATCCCACTTTAAAGCAGATCTCTATAAATATGCACTGTGCAGAGCTTGGATACAAATCCATCCCACTTCAACATCGGGTGGGTCTTACGACAAAACATACCGAAAGACAGAAAGATAAATGAGTCCTGGGACGGATAATGAGGGCCACACAAAAAGCTGAGTCAGGGATTTCTTGGTTCAAAAATACTGAGATGTCCACAATCAATGGAAACACTGTGAAAAGTTATTTGAAATGCAAAATACCAACAGTTTGTTTATCTTGGACAAAGGAACCTTAAAAAAAAAAAAAGAAAAAAGTTGGTGATCATTCAGAAGCAGGGGGTTGAAATAAGGGGCTGCATAGCCTTGTAAAAGAATGGAATAAAAAAGAATAGAAAGACTTAATTCCCAGTGGGAAATTATTTTACAGCATTGCTCAACACAGGATGGAAAACAGAAGAAATAGAGAAGAAAGACAGAATAATATCAATATAGACAAGAATAAGATATGAATGAACATATGGATGGATGATGTTTATCATTAGTTAAAGACTTCTGCATGTTTTATCCACATGTGATTCATGGAAATCAGACATTACATGCCAGACATTGTTTTTCACACATCTAGGGAAAAGAAAATGTTAAATGTTGAGCCATTGTTTCTAAATTAACAGGCGCCAACAATAATGCAAACATGAATATGTGAAACATACAAACACCAAACAATGGCTTCATTCAACCATTGATGTGTTTTACTGCTTTCCACATATTGACGACCTTGCAGGTCTTATCACTTCCCGTGTCCTGTTAATCCGTGGGCAGCTGTTTTACAGGAATGTGCAACAATGATTGTTTTTTCTCCCTTTCAACAGATACAATCTAATAAATGTCCAGATTATCTATATATGTGGGACTCACCTAAAGAGGTCACTACTGACAAAGACATTTTGCCTCCCAAAATTTATTTAACCTCCAAAATGAATGAATGAATGAACGCTTTTGGTTATAAATTTCAAAAGAAAAGCTTCGGGCAGGTGATTTAAGAGGATTTTAATACGTTTTAATTGAAACGATTTTTAGTTGTTTAACATCAAATAAACAAAGATTAAAAAAAATAGCTCAAGATTCGGGGCTACCTCTCTGACCCCGGAGCAGAGCATCACAGACCCAAACTTCAGACATCAACTCTTTTGTCACATATCGTAAGTTTGTAGTGACCTTTCTGATCACAGAAAGTTGGCTAATGAAATAAAACTTGAATGAAAACAAGTTTCTGACAGTCACCTTGGAGTGTACGGGCTGAAAAACGAGCCACAAGGGGCCAGTCTTCACTGTAAATTCAGAGGCAAGCCAGTGCAAACACAAGTAAGGAAGAAGCAAAGTCAGCAGCTGCTCCAAAACAATAAATACACTTCATATTTTTAATTGATTGAATCGTAGGAAATTGTATGAGTTCTTAGCCTTTCCTTCACGCCGGGCATTCCGGCCTCTGAAGCGTGGTTACACAAAGTGGCTGATAAATGATGCATAGGTCGTGGAGTCGCTGGTGACTTTGGCTATAATGAATGAATGTTTACACTAAATGTTACTGGGTCAAAGGTTTACAGTTGCGCATATTTCATGGCACTTCAAATATCAAAGCCAACCTGGGGGCTGGCAAAATGTGCCTCGATTTATTATCAGCGTGTTTGTGACCGCAGAGCTCGACTTCCCTGAGTGCCTTTAACTGCAGCATATGCATTTATATCTAGTGCTTCAAATGACATTACTCTTCTTCGCTTAGGTATGCTTAAAAGATGTTTATGGCAGCAGGACACAGTTTTATTTTTCATGGCATGTGTCCAGGCCAATAGTATGATGTTTGGTGAAGGGGGGGGCGGGGGGGGACGGAGCTTTATGCCAGCTCTGCTGAGCGGCTAGTTGCACATGATGGTGGTGTTTTTACACTGTTTTTATAAATCAAATATGGCAAAAAACATTAAACAAAGGGAATTGTTGGTATTGAAAATCAGAGCTTGTTTATTACTTTGCAAAATGGGGCTTTGGTGCTGAATCTCATTTAACTGAAGCAGTACCTACAGTCCTGCAATTTGCTTAATTGATAAGTCAAAAAAAAAAAATCAATGTAGCTTGTTAGCAAGGTCAAATCATTCTCTATGTTTTATTTGAAAGCTGCAAATGGTCATCAAAAAACATAAAAAAGTCTCAACAAATGAAAGCTCCACTTAAAGCTTTGGTTACTGCATGATATAAAAATACTGATAAGAAGAAATAAGGCTTGTGATGTGAAGTGATTATGAATTTATGGCCTCACAACCGCTTTATTACACCAATCTACACTGCATGCGATACATCTATCCATCAATCGTCTTTACATGTCCTGAGCTGGACTGTATCCCTGCCAGCAGAGTGGGGGCACGGTGAACAGGTCACCACTTCACTGCACTACACACTGTTACTACCACAAGAGAAGGAGCGACGGCAGCCCTACCTATGCATGAGGGCTGCGTGCCGCTCCAGGTGCCGTCGTACTGACAGTATCGCCTCGGTGAGCCAACCAGGACGAGAGGCGGGTAGCAGGAGAAGGAGACTGAGGAGAGGTACGTGAAGCCTCGGTCCTCCCTCCTGCCCTGAGAGGGCATTCCCGGATCTCCACAGAACACCGCTGCAATGAGCAGGAAACTCTTTAATGTGCGTTTTCTCGAGAGGAAGAATCATTTCAAAGACACGGCATTCAGATGCCAGGAGTCTTGGCGTCTTGTCACTCACGGAAACACTGCGGCTTCTCTCCACTCCAGTTGCCGTTGCCCTGACATGTCAAGACCGTGGGCAGGGACAGCTGGTAGCCTTGGTTGCATGAGTAGCTAATACTCGAGCCCCAGGTGAAATCTGTACCGACGACCTGTCCATTAGGGATGTTGGGCGGTGGACCACAAACGATCGCTGCAATGAAACGAAGAGGAGAATTTCGATACTTCCAGTATGGCGTGAGGAGATATGTGGATCTATGGCTCCAGACTATGCCACGCAAATATACCTTTACAGAGAGGCTTGGTGCCGTTCCAGGTGCGGTCCTTGGTGCAGATGAGCGAGGACGCCCGGTCGGCGTCCATGGTGAAACCCGGAGAGCACTGGAAACTGACGGTGTGATTGTACGTGAAGTCGTTTCCAAACCTCACCCCATTTGCGGGCACCCCCGGATCGCCGCAGTTAATTACTGCAAAAATTGAAGGGGAACAGGCGGATTAGAAAATGACAAAAGTTGAAAATTTATGCTGGGAGGTGTCAAATACAATTTAATTCAGGAGCCACACACAACAATTTCATCTAGAGTGAGCCGGACTGGTGAAATAGTGCCGTAATAACCTTTAAATTTACCCTCTAGAGTGTTTCCTTGTTGTGGCGCAGACTATGAGTCTTGAAAAAGTCGATGTTTGCCAAATCAGAACAATTAGGTCCAATAATTACCTTATTGCACCAATTGTAATGATGCAAAATTCAGTGAAGTATCCAAAAAAAACATCGATAACTGTTGAATTTTACGGACTCAGTCTGGCAGCATGGTTAAAACTGTCATGCTTTTGCTCGGGTCTTATGCTCGACACCCCTGCTTTATGCTACGTCGTGTGGCTGTGTGATAGCTCACTGAGCCCAGAGACACTCTTAGGAAGAAAGATAAACATGTAAAAACCTATTTAGAGGTGGAACATTAGAGTTAATGTACTGTTATATGCACTTGACCCAAGCAGTTCACCTCACAAACAACTACCTTAAAAAAAAACATCAACAAAGTTTATGCGTCGTCATGGCTAATTAGTGCTTTGGAAATTTATGGACAACCTGTTTCAGAGAATCTATGTATACAGTGAATATGTTTAAACCTACTTACTATGCAAATTGAAAACGATGATCGTATGAGTCAGCGGTTTTTTTATATGAAAAAGTGTCCTTGTACTTTGATAGTTTCCTGTAAAGAGCTTTGAGAATGCAGAGACACTAAATCTTGTGATGAGTATTCCACTACAGTCGCTCCCCAAAGCTGCGAAATGAACCGCGCTTCTCCTTGATTGTACTTTCAACATCCTGCAGGGAAAACGGTGCGATCGAGGAACAACGGGGAAGAATTCCGCCGTGTGACTCGGCAGCAGCTCAAATCGACTGAAAATGTCTCAAAGGAAAATCCAGGCCCCATGACCACCTGTGTTAAGTTGCTTTGGGACAAGGAGATATTGTTAAACATGGACATCAGGCATGTTTCAGCAAAGAATTGGTGCAAGCTGAAAAAAGAGTACAGTCTCTATGAGCCATAGTGTGACTCAACTTGACTGGAAAAAGCACTTAGATTTCCCACCGGCCCGGTGAGATCATGCAATGTGAAACAGTTATCTGTGACTGTTGGTGCCGATACCTGCGGGGTGCGGATACACCGAGATAATTTCGCTCCTCGTACAGCAATATTCTTGCATTGTCACTGGCAAACACCTGTTCCCCTCCTCATATGTGAGGTATGAGATCCCCGACTGCTGCTCAAACACCTCACACAGAACTTTTTTTTTCAGCTCAATAGAAAACGATTCAGTCAGTGGGACCCTGTTTCACACGCATCTCTTCCCCGCTGAAGACATTGTGCTAAAACGCTCCGACATGTACCCTTTCACTCCTATGGATTACAGAGTTCTGAAATCTATAATGGTGCTGCTTAGGGTTTTATCCTCTCCATTCAGAAGGGGCTGGTTCCTCCGGTGACCTCTATTTGCTCGGGTCTCCTGGCTCTGTACAGTAGCTGGGTGTCTTTTGTGAGACATGATGATAAAGGGCTGCCAGTCAGGCTTGTGCTCTTTGAATGGACCATGAATCAAACCCATTTCTTCTCACTGAGCCAAGGAGCAACACCAACGATTCGTGACTAAAGCGGTTGCCCTTACAAACATAAATTCATGTTCTCTTGCTCTGATTGTAGCATGCAAGACCCTCCATATAATGGTCAACAGTCTCTTTCTGAATGTGACAGTCTAGAGGGATTGGACACGTACATGAAAAGAGAAAAAGAAGAATACATTACCTGAGCACTCGGGCATGTTGCCGGTCCAGGTGCCGTTCACGGTGCAGTGTCGGGTGAGCAGTCCAGTGGAGTAGTAACCCTCCCTGCAGGAGTAAGTGATGGATCTGGAGAAGGTAAGGCCGTCGTGAATGAGGATCTGGGCATTTCTTGGAGTTCCTGGATTCCCACAGGATATTACTGAAAAGAAAGAGGACACAGATCAGGGGACAGTCTCTAACCGCGTCAATTCAAACATGAACAGAGGCTGAGTTTCATTGTACAGAGGAAAACGTGGTTATTGGCATGGTGGCAGCATTAGATGACTGTGACTCAGTTGGTAGAGTGGCTGTCTCTCAGTCGGAGGGTCGCAAGTAGGATTCCCTATCTGCCCTTGTTCACATGCAGAAGTATCCTTCAGTAAGACACCGAACCTCAGATTTCACCCAGCGGATGGATTGAGTGCCTTGCAAGGCAGTCGCCTCCAATGGTGTGTGTGAATGGGTGAAGATGATCTTTGGGGATTGCTCAAACAGTTGGAAAAGTGCTACATGAGTGAAATTCATTCACCATCTTTTTCCAGATCAAAACTCAGTGCCACCCTGTCATCTAATCCAAACTTTTTGTCCACCCTAATATATAAAAAATTAAAACATCTGATTCTACAATATGGATACATAAAACTTTTGTTTGGAGACCATGAGAAAGTTTTAAAGTGATATAACTGTCTTCATAATAAACATTTTCTCTTCATCATTTTTACAAAATCATGCTTTTTTTTATATTCCTGAAACTTCTTCCTTATTCACTTGAGTATTCTTAAAGTGACTTATATGAATAAAACATCACGTAATTCTATTTTATGTCTTGTTTTTCCCTTAGATCTGCTTGAGTGTGAGTTCTTCTTAACTTTCCTTTGTTTTCAATCCAACCATGCACCCTACTGCCGCTCTCATGCTCCCCTGCATCCCTCTTCACATGTGACTCCACTTTGATGGACACGTCCCTTTCCCTCAGAACATCCCCGCGTCTCAGTTGGGCCGCCAGCGATGGTTCTGTTCATTACCGTCTCCAGCTTGCCCTGGGCCTGTGCGGCACCCCATGGGCATCGCCCTCCCGTAATGACCAGATGTGGCCTGGCCCTTGAAGTCTGTGCCAACTGAGAACAGGTGGGCAACCTCAGCTTGTGGGCATACCACACACACACACACACACACACACACACACACACACACACACACAGCGGAGAGAGACACCGTGTGAGGCTGGAGGAGGTGGAGGTGGGTGGTGGTGTGAGGAGAGGGGCTTGTGTGAGTGGGTGGGTGGAGGGGGTGCTGGGAGTGCATGTGAAATCAGCCTGGGAGACAGAAATAACACTGGAGAACAGGATTACTGGAGAAAAGGGACTCACTGATATGGAAAATAAGACACAAGGAAATAGGCTGAGGATACTCTATGAGCCTGAAAACCCAAATGTAGTGATGGTTTTGCTAATTGTGACAAGCAAAAAAAAAAAAAAAAAATGTAATAAAATATAGCTAAAAAAACTAAATAGACAAAAAATTAACACATTGCTCACACAAAATAATATTCCTGACAGTAAAAGCTTCGATGATATCCTCATATCAAAATCTCAATAAAAGTGTTTTTCTCTTTTGGAAGGAGAGCCGTACTTCACGCTGTGGAAATCCTTTATCCTGTCTGAGCAATAACGATTAATAATGTTGACCTGAATCGATCAGTCTTGAACAAAACTCACTTTTAGAGAATGTGTGGGATTTATTATTTTTTGTTTTATCTTTTTTTTTTATTCTCGGTGTCTGCAGTACAGTGGATGTAATATCAAACATTTTAAGAAAGTGCACAAGGTTGCTCAATTGAAAAAAAAATCTTCTAAGTGGACGTTGTTCTGCATTCTTTCATTTAAAGTCAGAGACAGGCACGTAGTTTTTCAATCAGTGATCATTTCAAAAGCATTAAATGTGATTTCTATTAGAGGAAAAACTTAAAATATGGTGCTTGGTGTGGTTATCAAGTGACGTGAGTCAGCTGTTCTCAAAGTAAAGGGAGTAACAACAAAATGTAAATGAGTGCAGCACTCAGGTTCAAAATATGTAACTTCGCCTTTGATTTTTCCATCCATTCAGTCACAATTCAATTGTTGATGAGCTACAAAATTGATACAAATAGGTACAAAGCATTTCAGTCGACTTTTTTGCTTTCAAACTTCTACAAAAAAAAGCAGCTGAGGAAGGCCTGAATGAGCTCATCAACCAGTGAAGAAAAGTGTATTCAGTGCCATTCATAAAACATGGGACGGCACCGGAGAAGATCGAACCTCATCAACTTGATGAATAATAGCCAATCAGGTGTCATTATTTGCGGCTATTGTCAGATTATATTTAGCTGTTACAGAGAGGATTACACTCCATGTTTAGCATTATATCTTGAAGTAATTCTGACAAAAAAAAGAACAAAATAAAAAGTTGCTTGTAGGAAAGAAGTTCTCTCTGACTCAATATAACATGATCCAAGCTTTGCTTGAGATCAAAAAAGAAAGACTATAACATGGTGGCCTATTATTACAAATTAATTGAGTGTTTTCAAAAAAAAGAAAAAGTAAACTGCTGTGAGTACCCTTTGCTTTCAACCTGGCAGCGATGTCCAAATCCAGAAACCCAGCTGTTCTGGCTCCCCAGCCAGGAGAATTATGTAATCCCTGGACCATCGTCTGGGTGTGCTGCGGGATCTCCAGTTGGACATGCCCAGAATATTCCCACAGTACAGTGGAGAAAACATCGTGATCAGACTGGTGAACAACCTTAATGGGAGCGTCTCGTCTAATTCCAGCTCTGCGATGCTATCCGCTCAACGAAAATCTCCCAGCCGCTGGTGAGATTCCGGACCTTAAAAAGCTTAGATAGAGTTAGTGCTGAGCTTCTATTTCTGCAGAACTTTGGGGATGCCACGCCAATCCGTCTATTGATCTTGTCTTGCTCTCACCTCACAAAACCGTAACATTTTTATGTCTTAATGCTTCGAGAAGGGGGAGCCTTGGGATTTACTTTAAAACAGTTGCCAGCAGTATCTCCAGTAATAGTTTGTGAAGTACTCGACTTCGCCGAAGATGTTCATGACCCAAATCGAAGCTGTGAACGTAGCTTGATGCAGACGCCACATCAACCCTTCCACGGTTTCTGAGAGGGTGAATGAGGACAATTACCATGACACTCAGGCTGTGTGCCCAGCCAGGTCCCGTTAGCCAGGCACGTTCTCTCCGGTGAACCTTTGAGCACATAGCCAGGCTCGCAGCTGAAACGGACAACGCTGCCCACGGTGAACTCTTCTCCGAGGCGGATACCGTGCACGGGAACGCCCGGATCTCCACACAGCCCTGCAGAGTCCCCTGGAATAGGAAACAAAGATAACATACATACAGTATGTGTACAAATCCAGTACTGAAGGGCAGCACTCGTGCGTCTTGCTTTAAAAGGCAGTCGTCAACAACGCTTTAACAGCACATGGCTAAGAATGTCGGTAAAATCTATATAAACGGGTTGTTTACTGCCTGTTGTGAGAACACGCGCAATCCAGGAGATATATATGAATGTCATGAATTATGACATTAAAATGTCAGAGTGCGGCTTTATTGTCGCATCGTTTGTGTGTCTGGGGGTTTATGCATCTCTGTTTGGGCGCTCGCACATGACTCCAGTTTGTCCTTAAGGATATCACTGTTGCTAGAGGAGGGGGAGTAAAGGGAGTGATGCCTTTATAGTGCTTCATAACCCAGCGGAGGTACGGCCAGCGATGGTCCTCAGTCTAATATGGGCAAATTAAAACAGTTTCATGGAGGACACACTATTCGCCCTTGAGGTTTGTGGGGCTACTAGGAAACTATCTTTGTTCCACTTACTTTGCTCCTCATCTGTTACCTGCGGCCCTTCATTTTGGTTCACTCACAGATCAATCCCATCATGAATATAGATCCAAGTATTGTTAGTATCCAGCCCCCTATTGTTCCTGCTGATTTTCTGTTTCTGAAAATACTGTGCAGCCCCCGTCTGAGTAATCAGACCATCTGAGTGTAGCTTTCCATACCGGAGCAGTGTGGCGGTGAGCCGCTCCATTGCCCGTCCAGCTGACACATTCTCGTCGTGTTCCCGATGATGCTGCGCTGGCCGATGCAGCTGTAGCGGATGACGGAGCCGACTGTTCGACGGTCGCCGGAAATCTGGGCGTAGGGAGGCATGCTGGGGCGGTCACACAGCACCACTGTACAGAGCAGACAAATCACAGAACGAAAAATGATTGATGAGGGCGAAAACTGGAGAACAGGTGTATATATATATATGTGTATGTGTGGGGTTTTTTTTTTCACTTTTTTAATAAATATTGATGATTGGATGCCTATATGTGCTTGTTTTTGTGCTTGGGGTAGGGGCGGCAAACACACTTTAGTTCAGGGGTCACATACAGAAAATGTTTACCTTCAGTAGGCCCAACTGGTAAAATAGTGCCATCATAATATTTACATTTAAAACTTTAATTCTTTCTTTGTCGTGGGACAGATTAAAATGTTTATATTTTGGTAAGATCAAACAATTACTGTGAAAAATTACTACAATCTCAACATAAAGGTACCTCCTGGTGCAAAATGCAGTCAAATGTATAAAGTTCTCCTATAACTGTCGCATTGGTCATGTATTTACAAACTTCCCCTGCTGGAAAGGCTTTCTAGCAACATCACTGATATTTCATGTCAGGTCTCAATGTCGTGTTTGATTGCTATTCT
Organism: Salarias fasciatus; assembly: GCF_902148845.1. Taxonomy (NCBI): domain Eukaryota; kingdom Metazoa; phylum Chordata; class Actinopteri; order Blenniiformes; family Blenniidae; genus Salarias; species Salarias fasciatus. The sequence goes on along the minus strand of NC_043765.1, from coordinate 12,436,835 downwards.
TAAAAAAATCTGTGTTAAAAAAAAGTATGTTCTTTTTTCAATTTTTGCAATTTCATGATTTGGCAGACCAGACAGGAACAATTTGAGGGCCAGTTTTGGCCCACATGCCTTATTTTGGACACCATTGTGTTGGAGTGTCCTTGGGAAACACTGAAGCCACAGTTGAACCGAGTATGCAAATGCGCTGGCCGATCTCATAACAAAACTGTTGATTTATCATTTCACGCGTACCAAAAACAAAGATTATCTGTTTTTCTTTCTCTAAAAAATTGCCAGCGGGGTTTAGGAAAATTACAGTGGATATTTTTCACACTTATTTGAGATTTTCCTAAATGAAGAAGCAATTTAACTGTAAAAACGAGTGGGTTTTGTTTGTTTGAGGTGTATTGTGAACTACTCACAGAGGCATTTCGGTAAGGAGCGGTCCCAGGTGCCATCTCCCTGACAGGAGATGGAGCTGGTGCCCAGCAGGTAGTACCCCGGGCTGCAGCGGTAAGACACGGTGGTCTGGAAGCTGTAGCGGTGTGGACCGCTGGGCAGCACCTGCCTGATGCTGTTGTCTACATGGCCCGGCTCCGTGCAGTTCACAACTGGAGAAAAGCAGAGATTAATATCAAAAACCATCATTTCCATAGGTGACGCTTATTTTTTTGGGGGGAATTTCACAAACAAATGCAAAGCCCCTAGAACTAATGATGAATAAAAGAAGATGTCATTGCTTTGAATCTGATCTGAGTGCCTCAGAGAAGATGCCCATTTCACAAGCAGCCTTGACTCTCGCTGTAGCGCCATCCATTACTCTCCTCATCCTCCAGTTAAACCTATCCAGCCTCTATTCATCCACCCCGATCCAAATGAAGTAGGAGGCAGGCTCCGGAAATAAACATTTGCTTCATTAGAGGAGCAGTCTCCTGCTGGCCGTCCTGGTGCAGAGACGGTGATGGATGGAGAGCTCTCAGGAGACGAGGCGCCACGTCAGTTTAGCACCAGATGGAGGGGGTTAGGGAAGAGGGAAATGAGGAATGGGCGAGGAGCGAGGGATGGCAGTGAGGAACAAGGCCCTGACGGCGGAGAATATATTAGAAATCATAAAAGAATGTCAGCCAAAGATGGCTGCTCACATCAATCCATCTTTTATGTCAGACGCCACGCACAAAACAAAACCTTACATCGCCTCGACAAAGTCGGCACAGTGAGCAGCAGTTGCTGCCTGGCCCGTGCTGGCCACCAGGACCAACTGTGTACGATGATGCCAAAGTTCTAATAGCTTCTAAAACCGAGTCTGGGAGAGCCCACGCAGCCATTATGCCCCAGTTCGCCTTGCCAGTCTCGCCCCCATGAGTGCTCCTTTGCCAGCCCATTGTATGCTAATGTGCCTAAAAGCTTGCTCATTTTCATGCTCCTGAGTCGGCCAGCATGGTTAAATCACCCCCCCAAATACCTATTATGATATATTCCTTCCAGTGGAGCGCTGACCTGTGGTGCCATCATTTACAACTTGCCGCATAATAACACTACAAAGCGCATTTGAAGCAGCGGAGCTCCTTCACTGTGAGACTTCCCAAGCCTGGAATTCAGTTCTGAGCAAATGTGCTCGGGCGACACGGGCTCCAAAAAGTGATCCCGAGCAGTCCTCGAAAATGACTGACCTCCTGGTAAAATTCTAGTGTGTGGCCCGGTGGGCACAAAGAGGGAGGAAGTGAAAGGATGAAAGTAAAAGAAGAATAAAAAAAAAAGTGAAAGAGGAAGAAGGGCTGAGGTAATTCATCTCCGCGCCACTCAAGAGCGGGGACACTGGTCGCCCTCGTCGCAGTCTCTCTTTGGCATCCCGCCAAGCAAAAAGCCCTCTAAGTGGTGTGTCACAAGGTGTTTTTTTCCCCCCACCTCTTTTTTGCCTTTTATTGCTGAAAGACACATAAACACAAGACTAATCTAAAGGAGGCGGCGTTGCTACGACTTAAATTGGTGATTACGAGGGTGAAAAAGGCCGGCTGCACCGGAGGTGCTGCCATGCTTTCTGCATTATTGATGGCACCGACGGATTTCTCACGGCTAAAATCTAGACTTTGGAAATCATTACCTCTGTCTGACTGACTCCTGCACTGCCCTCACCTCTTTCCCTGCCCTCAGCATGCATCCCTCACCTGACTGCCGAGGTGGTAATTTCTAAGTTTAGCTGAGAATACATAGAGCTGGATAAATCAAACCAAATCAAATCGCAAAGCAGTGTTTACGCTCAAAGAGGAAGTACACACACGAGTAAGACGGCAGTGCACGCTTCACTAAATATTCCTCAATTGCTGTAATTAAAGTTCTAAATCTGATTGACAAAAAGACCTCTAAGCTACTTATGTCGCCACATCAACACTGAGGATAATGGCCATCAAAACAGACGCCCACGTGTACCCACATGCGGCGGAGCGCTCTCAGCGTTCGCACCGCACGCGTCCCGGAGTCAGCATCTGCATCGAAACAAGGCCAATGCTAATGCGGTGTCACTACTAGTGCGGAGAGATTTAAGTTGTGTGTCAAGAAGAAAATCCCGCCTGCTTATGCATGCAGCAGCCAAATGTAGCTTCCACTTACTTACTTTCTTTTTTATAACAGAAAAAAAAAAATCCTGGGAGAGCAGAAACCTCACCCTATCCCTTCAGACATGTATAAAAAAAAAAAAAAAAGAAAAAAAAAAAGCCAAATCCTTTCTCTCCTCATTTAAAACAATCTCTTAAGTCACTCAGTCACTGGTTCTGTCACTGGCTTGTCGCGTTCAGGACCCGACCTTGCAGGCAGTCCCTTTCTGTGCCTGTCACCGAGCCTTCAGTCGGCTGAAGACAGATGCAAGCAGCCAAGTTTGGGCTGCCTGTCACAAAAATAATGCCAAATTAAAAAAAAAGAAAAAAAAAAAAACCCTCCTCCCCGAGTTCATTCAAAACAGACCGGGGTGCTTCTTATTCCGAGCCAAAGCCAAGACACGGGTCTCCAAAGGCTGCCGCCTTTCATACACGCTCAAGGAAGGTGTGATTATATTTTAGCTGTCTCTGCGTGGTTATGAACTGCTTCCACTGACAGACAGGTGAGCCTCAGGGTAGCGCAGGGGTATCTAGGCTAAGAAGAAATATCACATGTAAATATTATCGAGAACCTCCGTGGACCGTGCGGTTGAAACCGTGGTAATTAAATAATCCAGGCTTCTCCTCGGTTTTTCATTTCAATCTTCCCCTAATGTGAGTCAGTTAAACTCTTCGCGCACTTCGGGTGTCCCTGAGCCTCATCTCCACTCTGTCTGTGATTGGGGTCATCTACGGTCACAGAAGAGATGACCTTGTACAATACAGCAGGTAATTTAATACCCCGAGACAGAAAAAAAAAAAAAAATGAAAAAAAAAAAAAAAGAGTATGACCTACATCAGCGACAGTGAGAGTGATCATATGCACAGCTTGTTCACACAGCATGACATGAAAAAAAATACTCTATGCTAGACATCATTTAAACAATGTTTTTGTGATACTTATTGACAAAAAAATAAACAGCAGAAGTATTTATCTGCATTTACTCATTAATCTGAAGGAATAAACCCTTTTCAGAGTGCAATTCAAACTTACTTTTACACCTGGGCAGGGCGTTGCTCCACTGCCCGTTCGCCTGGCATGCGGACTTCACAGCTCCTTGCAGCACATATCCAGTGTTGCAGACAAAGCGAACGACGTCATTCAGGTTGAACTGGGTTCCTTGCGTCACACCAAAAGTGGGGTTTCCAGGGTGACCACACGTGATGGCTGCAGGAATATCAAAAGCAAAGGGGAAGTGACAGTGACTCTTTTGTTTGAGCTGTTCCACAGATTCTAAAGATATGAAATCCCACGAGCATCTGAGTCATTTAGGGCACAATAAGAAAAGGAAGCAAAAAAGCAGACAGAACTATAACTGAGACGCTCCGTAATGATCCACGCCGCGAAGCCAGGGGCCTCACTGCAGCAACACTGGCTGCATATCTCTTTTCATCTTGGAAAATGAGTTGTATTATAGAGGAACAGTGCGACTTATTTTGAAATAATAGTCCTATCTTTGATAGTAACTAGATAGAACTTATGCAAGATGATTGGCACCGTTGAAAGTCATTGGAGCAACACAATGGGAATGAGATGAGGCATTTTTAGCTTTGTTAGTTACTCACAAAATAAAAGTCTAAAACGTACTTCGGATTGTCTGAGCACTTCATGGCTGTTCTAAGCGAGCACTTACGGACACAGACAGGGGTTCGTCCCGACCAGCGGTGATCCTGCTCACAGATCCGTACTGAAACGCCGATCAGACGAAATCCTGGATTACACTGGTACACAACACTGCCTCGATAGTTGTAATTCTCCCCAATAATCTGGCCATTAACTATCGGCTCGGGTGTGCCGCAATGGCCACCTGTTGGAAAAATGAAGTACAAAAAAAAAAAAAAAAAAAGTCATGATTGTTTAATTATTAACGTGTCGGAGTTGAATTTCACTTTTTGGGTTTAACTCTCTCACCAAGACACTGGACCTGCGTTCCACTCCAAAGCCCGTTGGACATACACTCCCGTACCCTGGAGCCCACTAAAGTATATCCTGTGTTACAGGAGAAAATGGCCGTGGCGCCGTACACCGTCAGTGTTCCAATCTTGTTGCCGTTTGGCGGAGTCCCAAGGTCCCCGCAGGAGATGACTGAAATGAGGAAACAATATAATATATTACAATCCCATATGGTTCACTGTATAATGAAGAATGCTGATTCCCTTACTTTGGGAAATGCTTTTTGTTTGGCTTTTATTCAATTTGTTTTGGCAAAATGAGCCGAGCCTGTTTAGATCTGTTCTTTTCTTAATGAAACAGTGGAACCTTGAAAACCGTTCATTTTTTTCAAATTCGTTTTGTCGAGCAGAGATTTCCATCTGTCTCAGCACAAATAAGGACGTAATGGACCTAAAAAACAATAACTGCTCACGCTTACTTTCACAGGCGGGGCGGGGATTTGGATAGTTCCACGTGCTGTTGGCCTGACAGCGGATCACTCTTTGTCCCCTGTAGTAATATCCTGGGTCACATATGAGCATCATTATTGCATCATATTGGTTTTGAGTCCCGTAGATGAGTCTCCATCTCCCGTGCTCCACTGCGGAGTGGCTGATGTCTGGGCAGGTGACGGCTACAGAAATCACAGAAATAGAATCCTCCCGTTTTTGATCCGTCTGCGATTGCACACCACATGTTGAGTTGCATGCTGGTCACAATACTCACGGACACATCTAGGCGGGGCCTCGATGGGGCTCCACCTCCCGGATTCAAGACAAACCATCGACGTGGTGATGGGCCCCGAAAGTCGAAATCCGGGATTACACTGGTACGTGGCCCTGGCTCCGAGAGAGAAGTCCTGGCCAACGATGCTGCCGTTAACAGGAGGCACCGGCATCCCGCAGGACATGACTGGAAAAAAAAAGAAAAAGCGGGATGAAACCGGTGAGTGGAATTAAAAATGAGAATGCACCGGTAGCAAAGCATTTCCCAGTAAAACCCTCTCGGTATGCAGAGTGCGCCGCCCACAACAGGTTTTTCTGTACAAGTACGTTTCAAAAGCCTGCATCGATGGGAAGCAAATATGAGCCGAGTCCACCATCTGCACTAAAGTAAACTGTGGAGCCGAGAGAGAGCGCATGTGATTCATGTGGAGATCACACCTGGTGCTGACTTGACCAGACACTGAATGGCTGCCCTGCTGTTTTCAGTCTTCAGCTGACAGTTAATAAGGCTGGTTAGAAACCAGACTGTGGAAGTAAAGCTTTTGGATTTACAAACACATCAAAACATATTTTGCTAAAAGGGTGAGAGGATAAACATCTACACAATTTTGGTATATCAAAAGTCAAAATGATGGCTATATTCCACTTTGTCTACTGTGAGAAATATTAAATATAGAAAAAAACATCAAAACAGATTCATGCCATGTGGTTACTTCCACAAGGTGACACATGTCACACAGTGGCGGCGAAAGAGACACATATATGAGACAATTTACTGCTGTTAAACCCAATATCCTGAATCTAAAGCTAAGTCTTTGAGGCAGTTTTAAATAATTGTGATATCAGCTTCCTTGAAGAACACCCTGGGCTGAGGAGAAAGCTGCAGATAGCAGACTGTCACACTTTGATCCGAAGCTAATGAATCCAATAATCTCGAACATCAATTCAAATCACAATGATTCGAGATATAAAATCTTCCTCCTCCAAATCTTTTCATAAAATCTATCTTTCTCACTTGCCTCAGGAAGACTGATCATTTCGTCTCTTTGTGTCCTGCTTTCAGGACTTGACCCTCACCTTGGCAGAGGGGCACGGGGGCGTTCCACTGGTAGACCCCGACTGCAGTCCGGGTGCAGGTGGCGCTGGTCTGTCCGATGAGCCGGAAGCCCTGATCGCAGCTAAAGCGTAAGGTGCTGCCCACCTTAGTGCCTGTCAGACTGTGCACGGTGCCGTTCACAGGGTTGTTTGGAGGGCTGCAGTAAGCCGCTATGGAAGGGAGGGAAGGACAAAAAAAAAAAAAAAACAGCAAAAGGTAAAGACATGAATGTGCATACTGATAAAACTGAGTGCAACAAGCATAAAAAGTCAATAATGATGCAAGATGATGCAAGAGAAGGTGAAGGATTAATGTGATTTCAATAGCACGGGGTGCCACATCTTTTGCATTTTTCATGCCCGGTGCGGTAAAGAAGAATGTTTTAAAACAAGCACTTCAATGCAATCTCTCCAAGGAAAAACACTGTCTTCAGAAGAGGAGAATTGATTAAAGAAAACTAATGCTCTGCAAAGCAAAAACAGGAGTTTGTCAGCAACTGCAGCGGAGGATCATAACAGTGATGGATTTATAATAAGAGGAACAAAGCATTTGTTTTTGTTTGTCAGTTAAATTGGTGGCAGCAAATCATTTGTCATCTCAAATGGAACCAGCGAAAAAAAGGGTCCAAGGTATCAAAAGACTGGAGGAGTCCGAAGATTCCTCTGTGTTAAACTTGTTGGAGAAAAGGGAGGTTTAAGTAAACGACACTTATTGTGGAAACATTTTAGAAATTAAGGGGGGCAGTAATGTGACACAGAAAATGATGTTTACTGAGGAAAGACAATCACAATGACCACATTACATTTCAATAAAAATGCTAATTTACACTCAAAGCTCTCAATGAATTTAGCCCCTTTTTCAAAGTTAGTGAGATTTTTTTTTTTGTCGTCATTGCACCAACCACATTTAGCTAAACCTCCCTTAAAGCCGCTCCTCTCATTGAACCAAAAAAAAAAAAAAAAAAAAAAAAAAAAAAGAGCGAGAGAGAGAAGCAGAGAAGAGATGTTGGATAAAAATGGTTTTACACTGAATTTGAGACTTTTACATTTCTGACAAGATGATACATAGCAGGTGCACTCCAGGCTTTGGTAAATTTGTCAAGAACAGCACTTCAGCTTAAGATTGAGATGCTTGACATCTCTGCTGTCAACGAGAATGAACTCCGATGAATGTTCTTTCTTGATGGCTGCCCGGCTCAGAATCAGGCACATCTTTCTAAAATCAACACAATATAGCAGCTGTACGCGTTTTTTCGGTGAGGATCCGTCCCGGCAGTCACCGTGACTGACAGCTTCTGAACCGCGTTCAAGTTCAAATCCCTACTAATACTCATGACGAGCTCATTTGCCCTCCTTTGTGTGCTCAAAGAAGCGCCCTGCTTACTTTTACAAGTTAATTTGTACAGCTTGTCTCCGTGTAATCAGACCTGCCGCCCGGAACGAGTCGAATATAAATGGATGTGACAAGACTGGAACAGATCAGGATCAGGACAATAAAAAGTGAGAGGTGGTTGAACATCTGACCTCTTGCTAGTCAGTTAAACTAAATTAGTGTTTTATTTATATACAGGGCTGTATGACTGTCATACAGCTACCACTCAGTTTCAAATCAATGCGGTGGGGAGTTTTAGAAATGTCCTCTCAAAAAAAAAAAAAAAATCAGCACGGAAACAAAAACAAGTTAGCATGTAGGCTGTGTCAGCAAGAACTGGCGTATAAAGCTTCCACTGAAGCAATATGAAATCCCATTTACCTCCAGCGTTTGATATTAAAAGGAAAAGAACGGCGATGATAGCCACACTCAGGCCAACTTGATACCATTCACCCAGAGATGTTCATCACAACAATGACCCCGCAGCGTAAGCATCCACCCAACTTTGTTAAAGGTAAAGGCTTCGGGAAGTTAATGGAATACTATAAGCCTCATTACCGTGTGACAGGAAACAAAATGATTACTTCAAAAGTGCTGCATGGCGCAAAGTGCCCTCAGCAGGACTTTAAATCCAATATGGTTCTTAAAGATTTTGACTGAAGGATTACAAATGATCTTAATAAACAGAAAAGTTTCTTTTCTGACAGGCAGACTAGACTTAATTTTGTTTCTTTTTTAGTTCACACAGAAAATGGTGATATTGGATATTCCTCGTTATACATGAATAAGGAATAACAGGTAATGAGACAGTTTGGTCAATTGTAAGCTAACTGAATGGAAAGGATGGGGTGGCAAAGCGAGATGTTTTCAAGTAGTTAATAAAAGATCTGCCCTTGGAGATGAAACATGTGATTGATTGGGAACATAGCTGAAAACACCAAATGTGCCTGAGCCATCTGTCACTTCCTGCCCACCCAAGGTAGTACAGAAGGCAACTCCATCTTGACCATGGCAAGTCTGAGGTTCACAGGCATCACTAAGACCGTCTGTCACTTAACCTGCTCTGGCAAAAACCCTTTCCTACCAAGAAAAATATGAAAGAGGAGAAAAAAAGGTAAAAAAAAAAAAAAGCTTTGAGAGGGGAGAAAAAAAAAGGGGCAGAGAAAAGACTGAACATCCGGTTGGGGAGATAGAAATCTCCACTGAGACGAGGAGAGGGACGATTAGTCAATCTGGCTGAGTAGTGTTGATCCAGAATGGAGGGAGCCTTTTAAATATTTACACAGTCATAATTCACAGGGAGTTCTGCAGGTGTCACACACCAGCAGATCCTTCACGGGAGCGGGACAAAACAGGGGGACTAATAAGCAACACAGGGAACAGCATTCACTAATTCCCAGGTCTTGCTTGGCAGCGAGCGCGGCACATGCCTGCCGCCCCCGTCAGGCCGTCATAGAGATGGGTCATATTTCCAGACGTTTCCAGTGAAGCCAGCAGTTTAGGCATCAAACCCGTTGACAAAGCAAACCAGACAAACCACTGACGGCATCAAATGTTCGGCAAGTCAAAGCTCGCATTCCTGCGAGGTCTCAGTCATACAGTAAAGGAGCCCCTGCAACATTTATGAAACCCTTCTCACCTGAATAGCGTATGCGGAAACCTTTGTGGCTGGTGGTGTGATCAAAGGACCAGTGCAAGTAGACTTTGTTGCTGGAGCTGGTGATGCTCAGGGGACTGGAATAGTTACCACTGAGGGTGATCAGGAGGGGGCTCTGTCTGGAGGGGCCTGGAAAAGAAAGAAAAAAAAAAGGTATAAAGTCGACATCAATTAAAATACAACTGATGAGAATCCCTCACTGGGTTTACCGGTATGCTGGACCACTGAAAGAGTTCACTTTGAGAAATTCAGTGTGACAGATTTGTAAAAAAAAAAAAAAAATCACTCACTGTGATGTACTTTATATATATAAATTTGCACAAAAAAAAAAATTTCAACCCAGTGAACTTTGATAGGATTGAAATTCAGTAGAGAACACAGTATTGCAGAGCTCCAAATTCGAAGGAAAACAGTCAAGAAGTTGCACCAAAGCAATGATCAGAATCATTACTGTATCTGATCACTGCTGACTATAAAGACTGTACCTCCAATCAAATGGATGTGCACACAGCAGATGGAGGTATTGAATCACCATTAGAGGAAGACTGTGTTTGATATCTTGCTAGTGGAGACATGTGCTACGTCAGAATTAGTCAATCAAACTGGGTCACTTGAGTCCTTAAAGCGATACTTCAACATTTTGGCAAATTGGCCCATTTAGCACAATGCCTTAGTCATTTCAAACAGCATACTTACTTTTATTGTGAGGGCGAGCTGTTGTTTATTCAGAGGTGAGTCGGGGAAGGTTTTCGGGACGGACACAATGGAGGTGAACGGTATTTTTGTTCCCCCTCGTCAAACTCATCAAATACACAATCCAACAACGCCAAAACACTTTGGTGGACATGTTTTAATCTGCACATTCACTACGCTGTGAAATATTAATGCAAAATTACCAGATTGAGTTGTTTATGCGAAGATTGCTAAGACGGAACTACTTACTAAATATGGCGTATGGATGGCGTAGTGATTTCAAAAGAAAAAGTAGTTCCCAGTACTGGCTTCAGTGCCGTAATGCTACAATATTATTTGTTGGTGCTTCACAGCGTAGTGAATGTGCAGATTATAGTTTTCCCACCAAAGTGTTTTGGGGTTGTTGTATTGTGTATTTGATGAGTTTGACAAGGGGGAACAAAAATACCATTCATTTCCATTGTGTCCGTCCCGAAAACCTTCCCCGACTCACCTCTGAATAAACAACAGCTCGCCCTCACAAAAAAGTAAGTATGCTGTTCGAAATGACTAAGGAATTGTGCTAAATGGGCCAATTTGCCAAAATGTTGAAGTATCGCTTTAACTGAGAATACATGAAAAAAATGAACCCATTATTGCGTAGCAGAAGGCAAATTTGTTCAAAGAAAGGACAAGCTGTAAGTTGTAAAACGTAACTATTGCATTATGTTCAGCTACTCGTCACTCTCCCCTGGGATGCACTGACTCACCATCGAATATTTCCAGCTCATCAAACTGCCGACTGGTTTGAAAGTGCTCAATGGTGAAGGTGATGTTGTAGCCGGGCTCGACTTTGACCACCCAGGAGCACGACTCAAAGTGTGGGAACCCGCTTCCTGGTGACTGGCTCATGATGACCCCGGTTGAAGCTGTTAGGACCTCATTCATGGGGCAGGTCACTGTTGAAGGAAGACAGAACAGAGATAGGAAAAAAAAAAAAGGTGTTTTTTGCAATGTTTTATAGTTGCACATTCCAAAGCACAGTGTTGAGTACAGAGTTGGTTGAATTTAGATTATTACTGGAGGGAAACTCAATGTGGCCAAAGCTTAGCTGATGGACATTCTGGAATAAAGCTGTCAAGGCTGAGACACCTCACAAAACAGCTTAAGAATTATATAATACTGACTTCCCATCAGCGAATTCCCTCCTCTTTTGCCAATTGTCAGCGTGTGACGGATGTGATGCTCACATCTGTCTGAAAGCCCGACTGCTGTGACACGTCTGGGCAGACCACATCCATCCGCCCATCTTGTACCCCCCGTGTCGCTCCCGTTCTTGTGGGACGTCTCCATGACATCCTTTGGCATTTTCAAGTGGTTTCAGTCTGAGACATCAGACGCTACGCAGCGCTCCTGCCTTTTGTGTTTTCCGCTGCAGTGCTGTGAAGCCAACCTCATAATCTGCCAGAGCTGTCTGCATACGCAGCGGAGCCCCCACCAAAAAAACAGGCTGCGACATGACAGGATGCAACATGCGGTCGAGGCAACACAATGCAACTGTTCCTTTGTTCTTCTTTTAGGCTTCTGTGTGGCGATGACACAGGGGATGATACGGTTTCTCACTTAGCAATACCGTTTATATAAATGATCTCTTTTAAAGTGTTTTACATCTTATATTTCTCGACTTCCAATCGTTTCTTCCGAATCCTGTGGTTGAATCTTGACAAAAGAGCACTTCATGGTTACAACCAAAGTCGTCTCTGCTGGTTTACAATCTTGCAATTAATAAAATACAACGTCAAACAGTCCATTTAGCTTGTCACGTTGCAGCGTAATATTTAACTTATTAAAAATAGCCACCCCATAAATCTATACGAGAAAGTGTGACTTTAATGCACATACATACTCATGTCTGTGTGGACTTGCTGTACACAATTTTGCTGGGGGCACAGACGGCCCCTGCAGAGTGCAATTTGAATGCCCAAGCCTGTTTTTGCCTGAGGGTCGGTCAAAAATTGGCACTCAGTTTGTCGTTACGTAGTGGGGAAACAGTGAATCCTCGGAATCATGTTCAAGCGGCACTTTGCAGAGACCAACAATGTGAATATTAACTTGTTTTTGAGCGAGCGGAAGAGCTCATGTGTTTTCACAACTGTGTATGCCTTGGCTTGTTCGCCGTCCTCTCAGTGTGCTCATAGAAAAAGAGATTATTAAATCTGCAGGAAAAAAAAAAAAAAGGATGGCAGACAGCCCTGGCGAAGCAGCATCTGTAAACATTTCTCCACATTTGTTTTACCGTGCTTGGCATGTCAACTTAGTGGGGTTTATTGCCTCAGGAAACCTCAGATAATGTCAGGAGCGTTGTCAAAGCCTGCATGTTAAAGTACTCTAAAAAACATTTTCCTGTTGAATATTTTTGCCCCACAACTTTTATACCGTTTTTTGAATTAAAATAAGTTTTAGAAACACTAAGTAAAAAGAAACTGCACATTCCCAAATATTCTTGACTACACTTCTGTAGCAGTTGCAAAAGCTCTTACTCCACCCCCAAACATGAACGTCCATATTAGGAATCAGCAACGTATTTTGGACTTCTAACTTTGGAATTGAAGTGACAGTAATCTACCCTGATCCTAAATTCCAAGTCGACATTCACCGAGTGGGAGAAACTATTTACAACCTCAAGCACGTCATTGGATGCGAGCAAAAGGCTTTAAATCCATCAGTGGCAGTGAAACTGATTGCACCTGGAAGTAGCGAATAAAACCTAAGAGTAAAGTTCATTAAACGATCAATCCCTCAAGGATGGGGTGTGTGTTGTCCGTGACCTTTCGGGAAGCGCCGCCGAGTCTTCAAAAGTACCTTCGCCTTGTCTTCGAGCTGATGGGAGGAGATGGGCAGGGTCTTTTATCTATAGGCTGTTACTTATTAAACTAATCCACTTTGAAATGAAGCATTGCTCGGGCTGTAAACAAAAGGGTACGAGGGGACAAATCTGACAGCTCCAAAAAGGTGGCCTCAGCGCAAGGTGAGAACAGCGCTGATGGGGCTCAAAATAAAGTCTCACTTTAATGAGACACGGAACGGAATAAACGGGTAGGAGGAAGGACAGCGTGTCGAGTTTTGTCTCTGCGGCTGCATAAATTGTTCATGGTATGCAACGACTTCCTCGCGAAAAACGCAGCTTGGATTTTTTCATGCAGGCGTGCACAGATGCATACGCATCTGTATTCATACATACAATTTGTGCGCTCATGAGAAAGCCACGCGTAAATCCTTTGTATATTAAGCCGGTACTGCTGTGGTGCTGTCAAGATGCCTTTCCTCGCGTTGGTATTTAATTAGCATAAGCTAAGGCGAGCGATAACAGGCTGATTGAAGGGGAAGGGCCTCAACGTAGGAATTAGCTTGTTGATCAGAACCTAACAGCTCTGGGAAGCTCCGAAAAGTCAGGCATGACAATGAGGATGAGAAAAGAAATGATAGCTGTAATCCAACTGCTGAGAGAAAAGCGGACAGAAACAAAAACAACACAGACAGATGCAGAGACGGAGAGGTGCAAAGGGACCAGGATGAAGAAAGCTACTGTAACCAGCTAGGAAACTAATGCGATGGGTGATTACGCAGGTTTTAACCAGAAATCTGTCTGGGGGATAAACAAAGGGACTTGGATCATCGGAGCTCATTGTGTTTTCATTAATGGATTCAAACAAAGCTTTGTACCGATGCTGTTGGTGGTGGTGTGTGTATGCATGTGTGTGTGTGTGTGTGTGTGTGTGTGTCTGTGAAGCTCTAACTCCGCGTGGTCTCGGCAGACAGCAAATGTAGTTAAGGGCTGTGGGTCCAATATAAGCCGGTATAATCAAATAAAGTGCAAATCAAATGCTGAACAAACCAACTGGTTGCTCCACTGGCGGGGAGAAAAGCAAAGGCTGGTTCTATTTGCATGGCTGGCAACAACTGTCTGAGTTAACGTGTGTGTATGTGTGTGTGTGTATGTATGTGTGTGTGTGTGTGTGTGTGTGGCGGGGGTGTTTATACCTCTGCCCAAGTGTCAGTTTTTGTGAGAAAAAAACAAAAGAAGGGAAAGACAGAGCCAGAAAAAGAGACCTTGGGTCTTGACAGACACCTGAGTGGTAGAAAAAGTGTGAAAACACACAGTGCTGTGTTTTGAACCAGCCTTCGAGAATGACACACACACCAAAAAAAAAAAAAAAAAAAAAAAAAAAGGGGAACAAAGGGTACATGTGTTATGTAAGAACACAAGTCAGATGCTGGTGAGACAAGGGGGCTGAGCGAGGGAGGAGGGAATGCAGAGGATGAGAGACGATCCAGCAGCACTGCAGAACCAGTGCAGCTCTCTGGACAACTATCGCTGAATGACAACTTCCACCGCTGTGCAGCCCAGACACAAGCTAGACCAGTGTGTGGACGTCTCTCTGGACTCTGTAAGGAGCATGCAATGTGTGCGATTGAGCGCGCTGGTGTGTGTGTGTGGGGTGGTCGCTAGACGTGCAGGGAGGGTTGTGCTTGTCAGAGCTGGAAGTGGTGATTTGATAGGTGCAGCTGCAGCCAGCATGTCCCCTGCATCTCAATGAGCTGTGCACTTCGTCTCTTTGCTGCCCTCCAACTAAGTCTCTCTCTCTCTCGGTTAAACTCCGGCCTCATTCTCTCGCTACCCTTCTGCTAATTTAGCAGTTTTTCCTCCGTCTTTCCCAGCCCAATATTGGCTTTTTTTCCTCAGGAATCCTGCTTATTCAGAGTTATCTCAAACTGCTCTCATCCTATCAGTTTATCTTTGACCTTCTTCCCTCCCTACCCAATCCTCTACCCTTCCTTCAAACTAGCATAACTCTCTCCCTTCAACTTCTCTTGACTTTAACTTTTTCCTACTCAACTCCTCGTCTTCGCCAGCTGCCGTTATCACTGACCTCTCCCTCACCCGAAGTCTCTGTCTCCGTAGGAAAGTGACAGGGAGTCAAAATGGAGAGGTGAGGAGGAGGTGTAGGCTGGAAATGGGGGAACAAAGTTTTGAAATGTGGAAGACCATGGCAGCAGTTTCAAAGTCTGAATCTCTACCCAACTCAGAATTTCAAAATCGTTGTGAAAAATACTTTTATTTCCAAAACACATCTTTCAACCTTTACTCTTTTGTGCCTTAACTAAGTGTCCAAAGTACTGAGTTCAGAATCTTTATGATTAGCCAGTAAGTAACTCCTCTTCTCCTTTCATTGCCCTCTTATATTTGTCTAATTTGTTTTTATCTCACTTCCCTTTTTTGCTTCATGCTGGGGCAATTTGCATATTTTGCCTGTGTATTACCCTAAATTAGTAGCATTTATAAAATTTCTTCTCTGCTTCAACACCCAGAACGCGACACACGAGCACGCACACACACACACACACACACACGCACACACACACAAAGCCAGAATGAAAGATATGCGCTTTATGCTACCGTAAAGCAAAAAAAGAAACAAGTGGGACCTCTGGATGCACCCAATCCTTTGCCCAGAGGAAAAGTATTGCACACAACATGATGACGATGATAATGTGGTGTGTGGGGAGCTGCGCGCTTCTGGAATCCTCGGGGACAACGACATCTCCACATGTAGGGAACGTCACAGCAGCCGCCGCCGCCTGCCTCATGGGACCCGGGCCTCAGCCGCAGAGATTGAAAGCGGCACCAAACTGAAATGTGGTGATGCTCTGTGACTACAGACCAAAAGAGAACCCATGGGAGCCGGCGATGAGGCGAAACTGGAGCTAGTGCATGCCTCCATGATTAGAAAGCACAGATAGAGGCTGCCTGTGAGCCGGCGAAGAAGAAACTCACAGGACCTCTGGTGGCAGATGGGACAGTGTTCATCTGCATTTTGATGTATTTTGTGCTTCATCATGATTTGACAGACCTTCTCGAAAATGAGTTTTTGCACCTCAAGAGACATATTGTGCAAACCGTCTTCAGCGTGATGTGTTTTATAGTGCATTTAGCACAAGCTGCAGCCATTACTTTTACAGAGCCACAGACGCTTCGACACCGGCGCGTCGCACCGCTGCTGCGCTCAGGCGCTTTGGAGGCTGCCGTTAATTTGGGTTTATTACGACTTGATCATCTGGTATTTACAAAAGAAATTTCAAGCATCGATAAAATTTCAATACTGTAGTATTCCTGCCGTTTTTACCACAACGGCCAGAACTGAACTGAACTCCCAGAGACAAGAACGAGGGCCAAACTTGACCAGTTGGTAAACTCTTATTATTATTTGTTAAGATATTCACAATCCTGTCAAAAACACAGAAACTTAAATTGACTCATGGCCAGATATTAAATTTTTAAGGTGTTTGTAGCGGTGCCGAGCTGGATAACATTATATTATTCGCTTCTAAATCTGTCATCTATGGTAATAGTGTTTCTACGGCAGGTGTTGATATAACCTCATTAAAAACACTGCTGCTAATTAATATACGCTGCTTCCAAAAGCTTCCTAAATGAAGACACAACAGAAACTGATATTCTCATATTATTTGTGGCTGATTTTGTTTTCCTGGTGTAGGTTTTGGACTTCACGGCTACAATTAGTGTCATTGAGTAAACAAATAATCTAAAAAAAAAAAAAAAATAATAATAATCTGTCTCTGAAGATATGACCTGAGGACCTAACTAGCACAACGTCTACATGTAAAAACTCTCCCACTATAATTGTCTCTGGACCTCAGTAGTGGTTGCAGCAGTTTGCTTACCATCACATGAAGGTGGAGGCCCCTCAAACTCCAAGTGGGTTCCCAATCGGCAAGTCAGGATGCTGTTTCCGCTTAACTGGTAGCCCGGTAGACATCTGTAGCGCACTATATCACCTGAACACAGAGAGAGCGAGAGGTCAAATCTATAACAGTGGATAAAAGCGATGGAAGCCAATAAGTCTTCCTTTGTTGTGCTTGACATATTCATATTATTTCTTTCAGGGAGAGACAAAGACACAAGAAAATAAATGAATCCCCACCGGAAATCCTATAGATGAAACACTACGTCAGTGTCACTACCTTTGTGTCTCTGAATAATAGGTGAGGAAGGTATGCAAATAAACACATAAAGACAATTAATCTCCACCAGTCTTCCACGGGGAATTAGAGCATCCTCTTCAAATCCCACAGGCTTTGTGATTGTTGTGTCAGAGGCATTCATTCATGCTGGTGCTGCAAAACTAATTGGGTGGCATAGATCAGTGGCAGCTGACCTTTCTTCTTCTTCTTCTTCTTTTTTTTTTCCTCTTGGAGAACTCCAGATTGCTCTGACAAAAGGAACTTTATCCTTTATTTCTACTTAGAACATTAAATTGATGTCAAATGTTGCTGGACATGCCCACTCCTATTAAGCCTAAAATATTCTCAACATTCAAGAATTTTTGGTTTTGTTTGATGTGTAAATCTCATACTGAGGGTCTCAGGCTATCCTGTGACCTCTGGCATTGCCCAGTTGAAGTCCCAGTGTTCCCAGGTTGGGAAACACAGTCACAGATTATGTCTGTATTCAGTACTATTGACTCATGGTGTACGTAGACTTGAGGCAGTGTAATCTACTAAGACCTGAGGGTGAAGTGACATTGAGAATAACTTTTCAGTTCAAAGCCACTGAGTCTGGATAATCATGATGGTGTGATTTTCCTTTTCTTTCTTTCTTTTTTTTTTGTTACAGCGATTCCACTCACCGATTTTGAATTCTTTGCTTGCCATCA
Source organism: Salarias fasciatus (assembly GCF_902148845.1). Classification (NCBI taxonomy): domain Eukaryota; kingdom Metazoa; phylum Chordata; class Actinopteri; order Blenniiformes; family Blenniidae; genus Salarias; species Salarias fasciatus. The sequence continues at coordinate 12,419,036 of NC_043765.1, read as the reverse complement.
GGATCTCAGCGTTTGGGATGATGGATGGTGGCAGGCAGTGCTGCAGTCTGTAAGCTTCATGGAGAACATCAAAGGAAAAAAGGATGTCAAGAAGAATACTTTGTGAGTCATGTAGAAAAAAAAAAAAGAAAAAAAAAATCAGCCAGGGGAATTTACATACCTTGATAGTTGATGCGGAACAATCCACCCTTCTCGGTGTTGCTACGGAAGCGTATCAGCACTTGATTGGACGTACTGCTGGGGGGATCATTGGGCTCGCCATCGGTGAACACACCCAGTTTCCTGGCCGTCTCTTGAGGACCGTCCCTGAAAGGAGAAACCATCAACCATGTCTTGAAAAGCAAAACAAAACCACCTTCTCTCCAAAGCTCCTCCGCTCACCAACCACAAAGCACCTGGAGCTTCTGCAAAGCAGACCAGTGCAAGCAACATGCCAGGTTATTGTCAAGCAGCTTCCAGCAGCGGAGTTTAATCAAGCTGCTTGCACTTCATCAAACCCAAAGCAATTACTCTGGGCTGCTTTGGGCGATTATGTTAAAATAAGGTAGAAATTACAGATAAGGGGTGGAGTGACAGGTCTGGATTGTGCTGCCCCTGCTAACAGCCATCCAATGGGAGTGCCTCTGGAAGTTGTGGCCCAGCCTTGGCAGTCCCCTGGTGTGGGCATGGCCGATTAAACCAGCTCCCAGATTCCTGCCACAACCATTCAGCTTAAAAACCATCTGTCTTTGGCTGTCAGACTGGGCATGGGAGATTACAAGCAGCTCTGGAAACGGCTGGCTGGGGACTGCTGCCTGACAGCACTCTAGCCAAGCCGCCATTACGGGGCCCATTTCCTTGGCTCAGTAGTTCAGTGGATAGATACACAGCAGTGGTAACTGGAAACGGGGGAACATGACAGTCCCCATCTTGGCTCAGGGGGAGCCGGTTGGGGAAAGATCAACTCAGTGGGGGCCGTTTTAGGAGAAACGCTGCGATAAAAAGTGGACATTTTTGGCCCACTTTTACCTTCGTCGACTTAAACTCTTCACGGTCTGATAATTTTCACAGTTTGCAAAAGCAACGCGAAACTGTTAACACGTAGATGTCATCCCGCGCCATGTGGACGTCTCGTGTGGTCGTCACGTTGCCAGGTTGGCCGGCAGTCAGATCTCCGGTCTCACTGAGAGCTGGGACCTTTGGAGGTAGTCTCAGAGAGAGGGGATCAACTGGGACTGGCAACCGCCATGCATGCAAAATCCTGTCTTTGGTGCTACATATGGCAGGTCCAGCCATGCATTATGAAGGTGATGAAAGGAGGCTTTTCCCCTTGATACTCAGGCATACTGACAAATGCCGAACACCTAAACGTCCTCACACACACACACACACACGTTTTCCCCAGCCAAAATGATATGCTTCTTTTATGTCTTGTACATAATTCCTACAGCCTACTTCTCTGATCTCTCCTCCATAGATGAATTAATTTATTTTATGCTCATGTTTGATTAAAGAACATTTCATGATTATATAATTTTTTTCCCAGTAATTGCAACTGCACCTAAACGATAAAAAAAAAAAAAAAAAAAAAAAAAACCTACAAAGGCACGTGTCTTAATTGAAGTTTTCTTGTAATTACATGCTTATATTCGTGTGATGGAAAATGCTAAAATGTATGTGGCTGGAGGTTCAGCTGATAAAAAAACAAAGTTACCTCGGCAAACTGGAAACTATTCATCAAACACTGGAAATAATTACCATCAATCAACATAATTAATCACTAATTATTTTGGTTTTAAAAATGGTTTCTAAAAGTTTGAGAATCACATGCTTCTTTTAGGTCATGTAATCTCTGGAAACACTGACATTCTTTCTGTTTTAGGTTTTGTTTAAAACATTCAACATTTAACATGTTTTGTTAAAAAAGCATGGCAGTTAAATATATGTAAGTCAAACTTTTACGAGTATATATCTTCATAAGAATGAAAGCTGATTAAATGGATGGAAAGACAAATGTGCTCTTATAGGGAGGAATTTGGAAAATGTCCGCTTACAAAGAAACAGCAGAAACGCTGAAAATGAGTAGTTTTCATGTTGGGCCACTAGTGGGTGCCGTTGTTTGTTTTTTGTGATGAAAACACATAGACGAAGACTGCAAGTACATAGACCAGCTATTCAGGCATGTGTAGAAGAACATTTACTGGAGCCTTGGCAGGGTTTATTAAAATTTGTGTTTGTCCTCATCTCCACAAAGACAGAATCAGAGCATTTTGCAAAATTTGCAGTTTTAATGGCAACCAAAACACAACAAAAACTTCCTGTTTTCACTTGAAAATGTTGTCGTGTAAACAGGCCCTAATATTTTGCCTTGAAGGTTTAAAAGATTCCAAGTATATCCAACTTGTGGTTTGGGCCTCCATCGTTGTTTGTCTTGTGAAAATCGAGGAAAATAAATGTCTATAATAAATGCCGTGTGCCTCGCTCAAGAATGAAATTACAAACTTTATTGTATACATACGATTTTGGTGTAAATCTCACTATCTTATGTTGAATTTTCTGAATGAAAAGTCTTCACAGTCTGAAAAAACAGTCGTTACTTACCATACGGTGATGAAGTCGTGCGGCCCGTGAACCTGAAGCAGGGTGAAATTGAGCTTGATGCCGAAGCCAGGAGCCACGGTAATCAGCCAGGAGCAGTCAGCCGAGCTGGGGTACTCCTCTGGGTAACCCGGAGAGAAGATGGTCCCATTCTCTGACGTGATGTTTCCACCACAGGGCACTGAGGAGGAGAGGGGGGGTGGGCGGGGGGAAGGAAAAATTAGGTCCACTATATCTAAATATGTATTTATGATATCAGTGAGCCAAGAATTTAACAGGGCAGATAATTCGGCACCAATCAGTGGGGAAAAAAAAGAGGGATTTCTAAATCCCTGGCTTCTTCTCCTTCTCCACTCAGTCTCTTTCCCCCTCTCCTTCACTCTACGTCTATTACCCAGGCGCTTGTCTGAGCTAAAGATTAGCCAGTAAAGCCTGTTAGTAAGTGGGGACTTGGATGGAGTGTTTTGCTAAGATAAGGCCTCAACCCTTCCCTGCTGGGGCGGAAGAGACGAAGTGCAGAGATGAAGCAGTGGGGTTAGTGTGGTCTGGGCCTTTGAGGTGTGTGTGTCTATGTGTGTGTATTTGTACAGTAATGTTACAAGAAGTACATATAAATGAGTGTGTAAACTTCTTGGGACAGGAAATAAAAAAACAAAAAAACAAACACGAGACCTCACAAGGTCTGACAGACTGAAGAAAAGAAACTCAACATGTTTGTTACTGTACACAGCAGAGTCAAATAAGGGAACTGTATACATGAATACAAAAGGCTGCAAAATGCAAAAGTTCTGGATGCTTTTTGGACAAATTTGCTGTATATTACATCATTAAAATAGAATTCATGCGGAATTTATAGTAATTTTTGGAACTAATCGTTCAGATTTGGAAAATTAGAGACTTTCGATCACATGTACTCCGTGCAAAGACAAACTTTGCCGTGCAAATTTAAAGGTTATGATGCCACAAGTGGGCTGTTTGTGGCCCCTGAACTAAAATGAGTTTGACAACCCTGATCTAACACAAGGGTAGAAAGGCGACCTGCAGCTTCGAGACGAACCGCCATCTCGATGACTGAAAACACAAATACACACACATACACACGCGTAGCAAAGCTAAATCAATGCACCTCTTTACCCAGAAAATCAAGATGCCCAAAGCTTGTGATTATCTTTGAAATATTCCTCTGGAACTGAGGAATCCCTCACTAATTTAACCATTTTAATTTTCTAGCGGCTCCCTCGGAGGAATCTCGTATTCAGTGAGGCTGAGCAGTAAAGACCATGCGGGAGCCGCGCCGCCGGCATGTCAAACTGCACAGAGGAGGAATTCGCCTTGAAACGCACACAGTCGGATGCCTCTGGGTCCAAAATGACTGCCAAAGCAGAAATTGCATGTTTTATCCCTCGGTCGTGTCTCTCTTTTGTAATGTTTGCGTTCATGTCTTACAGCTTCGAGCCCTCCGGTTGAGAGGCCCCTCTGCTGCTGTCGCACCTGTTAAATGAGCTATCGATCAGATGCATTGATTAAAGCCCGGACACTCCATGGAGCTGCACCCCCTGGCTGACGCATTGACTGGAGAGCTACTTAAGCATTATATGTGAAGAAGTATGTTTGTTGTAGGGGTTATGAGAGAGTTAAAAAAAAACATTGGGACTGTTTCAAGTAACACAAAAAAAAAAAGCTGGCAGGGAAGCAGGAATTTCAGTAGAATATTGACCTTTTAATTGTTCCTCATGAGGCTAGCAGCAATAAAAGTCCTTAGTTATATCTCCCACATCGCTTCATCTCAAATCACTTGAAATAATCTTGTATGTTCCATCGAAACATTTCACTGAGCAGCACTACAGACGCCTTGGCTGCATTAAATTGGTCATAAAATTTTGGAAATGCGGTACGTTTCTCCCCGAGACCTAAAAATAAAATGTTAATTTACTTCTTTGCTTCTTCTCAAAGTGCAATTTACTTTCTCCCGGAGACGATTAAACTGAAAAGTGGATTTATTCCCCCAGAAAACATGCTTATATACACAGTTATATAAAAATACTGAAATTGGAAAAGAGATGATGAGCGGGGAGAAGATGAGACAACAAAGGTCAAGTGCAGAGATGTGGCGTGGCGCGATATTAATGCCAAGACAAGTAGCGCAGGCAAGGTAACAAAAATCAATCTGCTGGCGTCTGCGCGAATACTGGAGTGACAAAGGGGTTGGGGAGCAGATTGCGCTGCTCCGAGGTCAAGTGCAGTTGTTAAAGCATGATTTGGTAGCACGCCATCATGGTTATGTATTAGCTGGAGAGGATGCGCTACAAAGCACAATACATTAACGGTGCCGATAAAAGCGGCACTGCATGGATTTCTACATAAGTCTGCTTCTGTTTGCACTACTAAAAGTTTTCCACCCCTGTGAGTGGAAAACAGATTGGAGTCATTTTAGCCTTAATGTGATTGAGTTCAGGTGTATTTATCACATTAAGAGAGACGGATCGACAGTCTCTTTATATTACCTGCTCGCATCAGGTTAAAGTAGCATTAAAGCCACTTTAATTACCTTTTGGTTAATGTGGATGGAAACCAAAAACAAATGCGTGTCATCTATAATCTCAGGGAGTCCCTGTGAATACAGCAAGTGCATCTTTTACTGCTTCAAGCAGCTCACGGTCGCCGAGGACAGAAGCTGATCTCAGCTGACTGGACATGTTGCGAGACCTCGACAAACAGAGACAATCACACGCACACCTTTATACGTGTAAAATGACTCCACATGCATGTTAACAACTAAACCTGACATGTCTAAATACCAAATTATTCACGCACCCGGGCCACATGCTGGGCTCCACTTAGCTCTGTTTAAAAGGGAAATAATCCAGTTTTTAAATGTTGCAAGACAATTTCCCAATAAAACATGTGGAGCAGAAAAACATCTGAAGTCTCCCTGATTTATTGTGCATACTTAAAATGTATATTTTGTTGAGGGAATTTGCCCAAAACCATTAATAAAGATGTATCTCATCCAATCTATTAAATTCGGTGCTGAAAACTGTAATTTGACTTTTTTTTTTTTTAATATTCTACTGAAACTCTCAAAATGTGCCAAAAAAAAAAGGAGGTATGCTTGCATTTGAAAAGATACTATAAAATTAATGTGGTGCATGAGCAGCTATTGCAACTATACAGTAGTGGTGAGTGCATCACAAACATTAAAAAGGAAAATTCACCCGGGAATATAAATCATTTCAGTATTAAGAATAGAGGTAGGCCATCCGTGTTGAACCTGTGTGAAGCTGCACGCCCACATGGAGGAATAAAGCAGTGACAGAATAACCTCTGTCCTCTGTTCCCTGTGCGTTTTTCACTCTGTTGCTCCTTCTCCCACCCTCGTTTATCTCCGCGCTCGCCCGTTCAAAGTTCCAGAGTCACGGCCATCACCTCCTCCTGTAATTTTGCCGGCCTTATTGAATAATCGACAGCCGAGGCGTGAGAATGTGGGTCAAGGACGAGGCGAAAGAAAGAGCATCCATTACTTTTCCTTTTCACCTCAGCCCCTCTTTTATTCATCTTTTATTTGACTCCACTCCTCTTTAGCACCGTATTGATTTTCATTGAGAAGTACTTTGCTTCATTAATAGGGGATAATAATTCAGTTTAATTACATTATTCTCAATAGATAATCATTATCTCCATTGCTCCATATTGCCGTAATGATGCAATAGCTCAAGAGCGGAAAGTCGCCATGTTGTTATCTTAGCTTGGGTATTTAGTATGCATTTGCTGGATGTGGCCTGACTCTCACCTTCGCAGCGAGGGAAAGGGTGGTCCCAGTTGCGGGTGGTGCCGTGCTCGCAGGTGAGGATGGAGTGTCCCATCAGCTGATAACCGGGGAGACACTCGAAGGAGATGGACTGGCCGACATTGAAGCCAGCACCGACGACCACGCCGTATCGGAAGGGCTCTGGGTCCGGACACTCCTGCAGTTCATAGGCTGGGGGGGGGGGGGGGGGGGGGGCAAAAGAAAAGTTAAACACTTTGATTTATCAGTTTCTAACTAACAGGTTGAAAGACAAAACAAAAACAAAAAAAAAAAAAAACAGCACGTTTGCTGTGATGTGGAGTCTGCTGGGGTTCAGTCAGTGCAGCGGATTATTTTCTCATCCAGAACTTGCTGCTTTAATTGGCACTTGACATGTCCGTGTGTGTAAGTATCCTTGGGAAAAACACTAAACCCTAAAGCGCTCCCGACGGAGGTCAGCTGGCGCGCATGGAAGCCATTGACTCTGCTGAGTGACCACGTGTGTTAATAAGACGAACTGGGCACCGACGCTGCCAAAGCTTTAAACATGCTGAAATGAGTGAAGCTTTTTAGCCAGTTTTTTTTGCCTCTGCACCTAAACACAGTGAGGTGGTCAGTCTTCAATCAGTTTAAGGATTCTAGATTTGCCTCAACATGCAAATGCTCTGGTTCTGGACAACAGCAGTGCAAAAATCCTCCATTCGTTTTTTTTTCTATCCATAATTCCACTTCATCTCGTGTTCGTTGTTCCTTGGGCTCAACTTCCCACTCAGCCTCCTCCACCACCGCCTTCATACAAGCTTCGAAAGTAAAAATTTAAAAAATAACTGAAGCAGCCAGAGGAAGGTTTGACTTGTACCACAGGAGAATGACACTGCAGTCGTAAGATGCAGTATGGGTAAATAGTTTTGACTTTTTTTTCACACTCTTGGATAGAAAACCAGAGCAGACAGTGAGCCTTGAAAAGCGGAGATAAAAATATAACTAAAGGATTTTATTTCTATGGATCACAGCTTTCCTTTGTAGAAGATAACTCATGAAAATACTGCAAAAGGGGGGTATTTGCAAATATAATGCTTGATTTATATGCTAATTCGCACATAATTATGTAAATGCACAATGCTACCTTTTCGATTTGCTGCCTCGCTTGTTGAATCGGGAAACACAAACTTTGTGTGCTTGTTGCGTTTATAGACGAGGACGACTTATTGCTCGCAGGCATGCAGATACGCAGTGAAGCATTTCATTGGCACGTGGTGAAGCAATCTTTGAAGTGATCAACAATTTTTACTTTGCTTTTAATCGAAAAGAGATTTCTGGAGCCGAAGCATCACAGAGCCAATTTTAAGGCTAACTTAGAAATGTTACGGCTTTACATGAACACGCCTCACGCAGGAGTGACGCTAATAGCTAATAGCACATTAATGACATTGCAGTTGCTGAAATAAACTGAAAGATGACTGACATTTTTTTTTAAACTAGATAGAATTAATCTCTGTGACTCTGGCTTTTTTATACTGATTTTGTAATTATGACACTTGAGGCAAAGCACTCTGATTATCTTTGTATTATATTAGCTCTGATGACTGTATTCAATGTACTTTAGCTGAGCCACGTCTCGGTGACAGCAGAGACGATATGAATCCCCCCAAAAGCACAACACACACACACACTGCAGTAATTACCAGTTAGATCGGGGCAGAAGAAAGTAACTCATAACACTGATATTGGCTCAGCTCTGCAATTGGCGCATTTAGTCTGGGCGATTATGCGTATTAATAAAAGTATTTATTAACTACTTGAGTCGATTTCTCTATGCGACAAGTCATAATTTTCTCCTCTCGTCTTAAACTCGGGTTTCTTCTTCTGTCACAAACTTACCTTGGTACTCAAACCGGAAACCTGGCTTGTTCTGCGAGTGGTCGCTGTGGAAGTATACGGTGGTCTCGTGGGAGGTGGTGAGAAGGGAGGAGGGAACGTCCTGGCCGCTGAATCTGCCGATCACAGCGCTCGTTTCCAGGGGTCCGTTGCGTATCTCGAGGAAATCGTGGTTGGCTTCGGTGGAGAAGTTCAGGAACTGTATGTGGGCTCCTAAAGACGAAGAGGGAGTGTTGAATTTTAAAGAGCAATTTCATCCCCACTTATCACAAGAGTCTCTCTTTCACAAAGAGCTGCCTTAAGTTCATGAATTCAATCAATATCAATCCAATGGGGCCTCTGTAAGATGTCAGATTCACAGATATCCCACATTTTAACTTATAGGTCTGTTGATAACATCTTACACCCCTTTCACTCCGTATGCAGTGGTATGGAGATGAACAAGAAGCGATTTCTCATCGACAAAGAAAAGAAGTAACTGCAAACTTAAAACCGGAGTGTCCATGTAATGTTGGCGGACTGACTACACAGCTGGTGTGCATAAAACCACAGATCGGTGCTGCACAGTTCAGCTGGTGGAGGGTTGCAGGGATGTCATACATTGCAGACGGTGTTCTGTTCTTCTACAAATCTGATCTCGTTTACATGTTGCATCGTCGCGGACAGTGGACCGATTGATCTCATAAATAAGGCGTTTTTGGATGAATTCCCACATGGAATGCCTCACACAACCAAGAATGCATGTGGAAAATAGTCACATGCAACAATACACAGCCCGGTGTGAAAGAGGTAGTAGCGCCAGATACCACAGCACACCTTCAGCGGCCGAGTGGAATCCTCAACAGGTCGGGGGGGACCGACACATTTCTCAGCAAGCGTTCATAATGTTATGGCTGATTGTTGAATCGACAGGTACAAACACTGTCACTCCACAATCTGGCGCAATCAAAGCTTCTTCGGTGTGAAAGCACTCGCGTGATGTGCTGAGAGAGCCTCTCGTGTTGCTCACCGTAACCGACTGGCAGGTAGATTCTCCAGGTGCAGTCGCTGTTGCTAGGGTAGTTGCCAGGGAAACCGGGACTGAGAATCATGCCCTCCATCTCCTCCCGGATTCCTCCACATTGAGCTGGCGGAGCGCAAACAGAGCAAATGCTGATTCACCCACAATAAACCATCACAAATATGGTTCAAATCGATTCTTTGATTCTATACATAAACACCGAGGCTGTTATGGCGCAGCAGCACGAGTCCGAGCTGCAGAACGACATGTGCTTTCTCGTTAAGGTCACACCATCAGCTGATCTGAGATACACTTTTAGATTTCTTTAGGTGTCACGGTAAGACCTGTTAAACTGTGGGAGCTAACTTGAAATGCATCGTACATTTGAAACAGTTTAAATTGGACTAAAATTCATTTGAAGACAACTTTTTCAGACCTGAATAGCAAAAGTCAGCCAGGTCTGATAAATATTTCTACAAAATCCGAAGTGCTCCATCACTTCTTTGAGTTGGGCTATGAATAAATAACAACAGAAGCATTACATTCAGTATTCTTGGTAAAAACCTTGTTTTTTTGTTCCCTCTCACAATTGCTGTCTTCTGTAGCAGCGCGGATATGCGATGACCTTATCTTATTGTTATGAGTGATTACAAAGACGACAACATGTGGAAGACTGGGAAAATTTGCAGAACTTGCTCTGCCTTGAACCATATATGACATTAAATAAATATGGCATGGTAGTATAGACTCAACATAGAGACATTTTGCATAGTTGGAAAAATAAAAGCATGCATTAAAAACGTAAAACTGCATGAGCACAAATACAAAATGGATGATCACACTGTGCATGAGCAATGAAGGACAACAGACATTTTTGTGGATAAAAAGCTGAGCTGAGTTCAGGAACCGTGTGCGTCTGTTAACTGAATACCTGTTTGATATTCTTTTCAAATTAAAACCCAACTGTGTCCTATTTGGTGTGTTTGCATTCATCTATGAGTAATGCAAACACTCTATATACCATTTCAGATTTAGATTTGAACTCAGACATAAGCAATTTATTTTCAAAGAAGGACCTGATGCAGTAAAAATTCCATACCGATAATGTGAAAATCTGCCGTTTAAACATGGAGATGAAGCCGCTCATCAAATGGGGTATTTTATTCCCCCATTAAAGAACTTTGAAGCTCTCCGCTTCCTCCTTATATCACATATATATTATTCAAGGTACATGACATCAAGGTGCCAAAGAGCTGTATCTTTTGCTGCTCTTCACCCTTCTCCTTTCATGTTGAACCACTGATAGATAAATGCATCTGTGTGAAATCCAAGCCTAAGACTCAAAGGCGCTAGAAAAGAGGTGAAATCAGAAAAAAAAAGGAATGGAAATACAGACTGAAAAAGGTGATGGGATCAAAAAAGATGAAAAGAGCGAGAGATTCTGAGACCAGAATTAGAGAGATGAAAGGACGCTGCAACTAATGGCAAAGAATTATCTTACTCAATAAGAAAAAAAGGGAGTGCAAAGGGAAAAAAAGAGCAAACACGGGGAAGAAGATTAAGAAATAAATGAGACAAATAGTCTATATAAGTCAACCGAGAGACGAAGCACGGGGTGCCACGCCATTGTGCTCCGTAACGACTGAGGAAAGGGTTAAATGCTATTCTGTTGTTGCAGAGAAAGCCTAGGGTAATCAGGAAACTGCTGATGCCTGTAAACACGATGAATCTTCCACCGACTTCAACCAATCACGGTGTGCGATGGAACTAATTAGGCAATCGTAGGTTGTTCCAATGCGTGCAACTTGTTTGTCACAGCGTTCTGAGGGGGGGACACTTCGGGAAAAGGAGAAAGAATCTGATGGCATACATGCAGGTTTTCAGTTTGAGATGGTGCATTCATGTGCATCTATTCTTTGATAATCCAGCAGACTCAGCAAGATCGTTTATGGCGTGTCAAACATCAGATCCTTAGGCTAAAACATGGTGCCGAACCACAAAACATTTTCAACATTTCTTACCATTATTTGTAAAAAATGTCATACTACAACAACTAGGAGAAGTCATTTGGTGTAAATATAAAAGTTATTATGTCACTGTTTCACCGATCTGGCCCACTCAAGATGAAATTGGACTGCATGTGGCATCTGAACTAAAATGTGTTTGACACCCCTGATCAATACAATTGAGCCTGCACTTGATGAAACAGTCATGGAAAGATAAATATATTGTTTTTTTACATTACTGCTGATAAAATATCTATAACGATCTAGGTCACTGCCGCAGCGATGGCTGGAAGTTCTATATATAATGTCAGGAATGGCTGTCATGAGGCAAAGGCTCCCAAAATCTGAAAAGACTCAGGAGAGATGTAAAAAGGAAAACAGAGAGGGCAGGACATGCAGAGCACATCAAGTAAAAAAGAAAGTTATTTTTACCTATGCAGAGAGGAGGAGGGTAGTTCCATCTCCTGACAGTTCCTGGCATGCAGGTGATGTGCGAGTTCCCCTGCAAGGAGCATCCATGCCCCGACGTGTGCGCACACAAACACAGAGACAAAAGAGGCAGAGAGAAAAAAAAAAAAACCCGGCAAAGATGAATTAACTTGTTTTCCGAACTGTCACTCATCTGTTGCTCCAATTATTTGAACCTGCTGCCTGTCTCCACATGACTTCATGTGGAGACTAAATGACTAAATCCATCTGAAGTGACAGAGGACAACACAGAGGCAGCTTCACAGACAGATTAGGATGATCACACGGAGACAAAAACAGAAAGGGAAAGATTACAGACAGTTCATCGCTGCATTTGCTGTTGCGCTGCCAAACTAAGCAGTCGTCTTTATCTGTTCGGTTTTTAAACACTTACCGTCAGCATTTATGAAAATCTAAGAGGACTGATGCAGATGACCTTTCTGGAAATGTGTCTGTAGTTGTAGCCGGAGTCAGATAATGTCAGCATATTTGCATAACTACAGTTCTCTGATTAGCATAAGTGAGTGTCGCACTCCGAGTGTTTCCTGCGAGACCTCTTCAGGAAATCGTAACTGGCCGGCACTCGTGTGCTGAGAGGGGCTGGGACCCTCCAACCCATAGGCTGGCATCGGATGTCCTTCACGTCTCCCGGCAAGCAACCCCGGTTTCAATGCCTCTTTATCCGGTCTACTAATACCTTCGACCTGTTACTATATCACTCTTCATGTGACTATCAACACCCTCCACACAGGCGCCGGCTGCTCTGGCCAGGATGTGCAGCAAATATGCTGGAAAAGGCAGAGGAAGGCTACTACCAACTGGCAGACATGATTTTAACAATTCAAGATTTAAAAAAAATAATACTATTTGAATGTTTTATGAGATAAGAGATATGCTCAGATTGCAAGATCTCAAGGATATGTACAATGTGTTTGGTAAACAACCACGAGTGCCAACTTTAACTTCCGTTTATTTGCAAGAAATCTCAGCGGAAACATCGTAGGTTGTGTTATCGTGAAGTGGAGTTGACTGGGGAGAATCTAAATAAATCATGTCTTTTTTTTCCCTGTTAAAATCAGCTTTTTCTGCCCTTGTCATTCACAGTTTGAGAACCTCAAGTGACAGCTGGTTGTAAACTGGACTTTATCACATATCAGAATGAAAATTCACCAGCAGCCAATAGAGGATACCTTCTGGAATATTTAGACTTATGAAAGCTGTACATGCTTTTTACATTTAGCAGAGTGAATGCAGCTCAGCTCAAACTAGTGCAGATCCCTTATTACTTCTGCCGTTGTATTAAACATTAAGACAAAAATCATATCATCATAAGAAAATAAATAAATCAGATCTTTTTCAAACAAACCTAAAGTGCACTAAAATGTCAACATGAGGCAGTCCATGTAGTCAATCCCAGTTTGTGTTCTCTGACATTTCGCTTTTACCAAGCAGCTCGGTACAAATCCCTGAATGAAGGCAATAGCTTACAGCACAACGCTGAAATATTAATGTGATTTTTATTGTCATTTAAGGCCGAACATGTCTGAGGGGTATGTTACCTGTAGTGTGTATCCAGGCTCGCAGTGGAAAGACACCACGTTGTTCATCTGCAGTCGCTCCCCGACCTTGATGCCGTTCATGGGAACAACAGGCTCTGGACAGTTAGTTAGAGAAACGGCTGAGGAAGAGAAGAACAGAGACAAAAAAGACGAGTTTTATTACGTCTTACTTTCACGCATAATGTGACTCACAATTGTTGCACATCCCCCCTCTCAAAAAAAAAAAAAAAAAAAAAAAAAAAATCCTGAAATACTCAACTTGTGAGTATATCTGAGACATGAGGGATACACGATTTCCTCACTTACTTTTATACTCCAGTCTGAACCCGGCAGCTGACACGCTAATGTCTGAGAAAAAGTGGAGGTAGAGCTGGTTGGAGGTGCTGTTGAGCAGAGCCGGGACTGTTGTGCCTTGGGGAAAAGATTAACAGTGGAGTTTAGCAATGGTATCTCCTCGATAGGCCGACCATAACTAAGTGCATAAGCCAACGGCAAATCACTGGAGAGCTGCTTCTTTTTCCCATCCGTTGACTTCAGCGTGCGTGTGAGTCTGTGTGTGTGTGTGTGTAGGTGCGCTTGTGCACAGAAAGGGTGGAGAATGTCACCCGATGATGTATAGATGCATTAAAATATTCGGAGAGCAGTTGTGTGATGGATGAACATTTAGATATGCATTATGCCGACGGAAAAAGCCGTATAAAACCGAAAAAAAAAAAACAAGTTACACAAACACATGTTTTCCAGATGTGACCAACAACAGGTTTTAGTTTTTAAAAGGTCAAATTCACGAGTCTCACATTTCTCTTTCATGTCTTTACTTCAGGGCACATCTAACATTTACCTGTCTTGTACCAAGCGCGAACGCACACACAAACACACACTGCACTGGGGAAAAAAAAGAAAAACCTAGCTTTTGTACAAATATTATAAGATCCTTCCTGGGCAAGATCAGACATGTGAGCCTTTTCCCACAACTGAGGCAGGTGCTTTTGTGTATACTGAATTTAATCTCGCAAAGCAACACAACAAGAGCCAAATTAACCCCCTATTTTTAGCACTTTAATTGTTCGGTTAACAAAAAAAAAAACGATATGCGTTCCAAGTCATACTTCCACTTGTCTGAAAGCTGTTAAGACTTCGGTGTTGGCTTTTGGCAGGTGCACATGATCTGAACGAACCGTTTCACATCCAAGGTTGCACACATTTAACAGGTGCACGCATGCACACACACAAACACACAAAACTGGTATCCAGCAATACCTGAGAAGCTGCCAAGCATGGTGTCTGTGTTGTCTCCTCCATCGAATACCTCCAGCGAGTCCCAGTTCTGTTCTGTGACAAAGCTGATTACCTGGATCTGAGACAGGGCAGCGGCGGTGGGCGGGACAGAGGAACACGGTTAATGAAAAGTACAAAGAAGCCTAAAAAAAAAAAATAAATAAAATAAAGGAGGACAGAGCTTAGGAAACCGATCAGTGACGGTCGGGTCAAGAAAGTAGGTGGGCAGCAAATCAAAATGTGCTTTTAATGAGATTAATGAGTTGGAGAGGACATTAAAAAGATTTATCGGTAAATGGCACAGGGAAGGACTACGAGGCACGCTCCTTTGGCTGCTGAATAATCCCGGCTTACATGTGGCGGGCGCTGATACTTCTGTTTGTTAAAATAAATGCGGGAAAAGGAAAACAAAACCTGATAATCAACCATCTCTGTATCTAATGGATCTTATCCATTTAAAAAAAAAAAAAAGAAAAGAAAAGCAAAACAAACAAAAAACTTTCAAAAACAATTAAAAAAAATAAATATTTTACTCAAACTACAGGAAAGAAGAGATTTGAAAATACATAAAAAGTCCATATTTAATATGAATTTCAGTTCCTTTTTATCTTAGTTTTGAAGGCTCACTAAGGATGTACTGTTGTTACTGATGAATATTAAATTACATATTAAAAAAAGTCAGACACCTTTGGAGACTATGGAAGAGGACTAGGTGTATTATTGATATTTTTTTTTTTTAAAAAAAGTCAGTATTCTGATTGTGAAGTCAGAGTTCCTCCAAATTCTGACTTTAAAGGCAGATTTTTTTTAAAAAGGTGGCCCTAATCCTCTCTGGCAGAAGGCTGCCAGTTTTCTAAAGTCAGACAAACTTTTTCTAATGAACCCACTAAAAAAACCCTCAAAGATACATAGATGTAGTCAGACACATCAAATGTTTGCTGTTGAATTCTGACCGAACAACAACAAAGCTATTCCCAAAAAAAGAACGTTTGAAACTGGAGGAGTATTTCTGAATTGCATGACACCGTCCTGTTGACATCTCTCCAAAACAGTCATTGTCTGAAATCTATTCAATCATGCAGCATTCTGTGTGTCCTCCATTTTTTTTCTTTCTGTTCTCTAGCTGCGCCGCCCTGACTGTTCCCTCTTGCGTTCATTCCTGCGCCCTCTCCTCTGCCTCTGATGGTTATAGATCGGATATGAGCCAATTAAAGGGGCTGTAGGGGCTGCGGCGCACCGGACTCCTGGGGAGACGAGGCAGATCACAGATTGATCTTTCATTAGAGAGCCGCGGCGAATGTGCCAGCGCGGCACCTCGCTCCTTTAAGTTCTCTCCTGGATCGTGACACTCCAATCTAATGTGCCTCTGGTAGCCGGTACAGGGCGGCGACCGCGAGCGAGCGAGGCACACCGGCGAAACGATACGACGGTGTTAAAGAAAGAGAAGTGATGACGGTGGTTTTACAGTTTAGACCCACAGCAGGAAAATCTCTGTAGTGGACACTTTGTGTTTTCGTAACACTACCGGTGACTTGGTCGCAATGTCAACACAAGCTTACGTCTGTGAAAGTGATCCAAAGGGCGTAAACTGTCACATTTAGAAATATATACAGCTGAGGGTGATGCCGTTTGATTTTCAGGGGGAATTAAATTCAGCTCTTGCATACACACTCGAGGTCTGCTCCGCCCGACGGTGTGATGAGCGGCATGCTAAGTGCGCCTGTGGGCCGTCCTGTGTGTTTGACCTGCAAGGACAGTCGGCTGAGGCGGGGGGGTGGGGGGGAGCTAATAGCTGAGGGACGCCACTGAAGTCATTAACTGGGGAGGCTGAGGCGTAAGCCGAAAAACTTTCTGTCAGGCACATCCGCAGGGACCCCAACAACGCTCCGCGAGGCGTCGTAACACATGCATCAGCGGACGAGAATATGCACGAGGAATTCGCTCCAAAGAAAGACAAGTGAAGTAATTGAAAAGGCAATTTGATAGAAATTGATTTGGGGTTGTAAAATCTTCAGTTTCGTCTACAGCAACCCGGCAAATTAAATTTTGAGCTTCTGTAAAGTCAACAGAAAATCACTTCGCTGCTCTCCTGTACTGGGAGAAGTATAAACACGATAGCTTGATAAAGTGCAAGGTAGCTCAATTAATTAAACTGAAAACTTACAACACAAAGCTTATTAACAAAACACAGAGAGCCGCAAAAGGCTATGGAGCCTAATCAGACAGTTTTACATGAAGGAGAATATTACAGCACAGCCTTGAAGATAAGAATAATAAGACAGATTATTGGAAAAAAAAAACAAACAACAGTGACATGAATGTCTTCAATCAGCTCTTTATCTGTCCTGTTAAGCATGTAAGTGAAGCTGAAAGGGCGAAAAAGCTGATCTTATGTGGTCTTATGTCTGACAGGAAGAAGGTTTTGAAGAAACAGCGTGAAGCTGCTAAGAGGTAATACATAAAATATTTTAAAACACAAAAACACAATCTAAAATTTTGACTTTACACACATAGAATGAAGCAATTTTTTAACTGGGTTGCAGTGACACTGAGAACAGGTTGTTCTTCCTTTTCCTTTTTGAACTTGACTTGCATTTTACAACTGAGCTTTCCAGCAGGTATGTTGAAAGCAGAAACCGTTCCACCAACCTGGATCCCTGATCCCTCAGGAACGGTGATCTTCCACACACAGTTGAGGCTGTTCAGGTAAGGCTCGGGGAATCCAGGAGAAAGGATGGTGCCAGTTCGATGAGTCAGATTACCTCCACACGGAACTGTGGAATAAAAGGAAGAGGCTGACTGCTCATTCATGTCCACAATGTACAGAATGCAGCAGAGATATAGATTTGGAGTTTCAAGGCTGCTGAATGCCCTCCTGCTTGGAGTTCTCATGATCAAATTGTCTGAATCCTGAAAATCGAATCAAAACTTGAATGGAGAACACACCAAACACCGTCCACCTGGCCGTGCACGTACGCAAATAAACATTACAGCAGCCATAATGAGGAATATGTTTCCCAGACTTCACATATTCTCTCCCCAGCTTGCCGTGTGCAGTTCGCATCTGGTGACAGCCGAAGAAGCATCTGCTTCAGCTGTATGCTGTGTGAGAGAGAATGTTCCTTGGTATATACATGTGGAGATCTCCGTGTCTGTGAGAGTGTGTGTGTGTGTGTGTGTGTGTGTTTGCGACCCTGAGCAGTTCCAGCCACCTGCGTACCGCATGGCTGAATCTCACTGTACCGCTAGAGGCGATGGCTGACAGCCCACATCTGTGTCAAGACAAGAGTTTGACACTCAAAGCTTCAAGTGGAGAAGCGACAGAGGCAGGCTTGGAAGGAAGAGGAGTGGAACCACAAACTAGTGAAAGGTAGAGAGGAAAAACACACACTGGGGCTGGCGGAAGCTTCCGACGTAGAGTGTGTAAGACTTTTCACGTCTTACCTATGCAGCTGGGTATGGAGCTGTTCCACTGTGCCAGGGCGTTGGGAACTGTTAAACATTCGATGGCACTCGGTCCCTCGAGCACATAGCCTGGGCTGCACTCGAAGCGGACCACTGCGCCCACCGCGAAGTTGTTACCCATGCGGCGGCCGTTGCGGGGCTCGGGGACCGAGCTGCACTGGGTGGCACTGGTCCGTGGGACAGCTGTGGAGGGAGGGAAGGGCAGGGGTCATCACAGGTGATCGCTGCATTATGGTGGGTCAATATTCGGTGAAATTTCAGGGAAAATACAGGCTGCTCTTTCATGGTGAAACAGAGTTAGCGACACTGGGCCCTGTCCCCCTGACCCCACCATGTCCTGTACAGTCCACCCCTCCTAAAACCTGATGGCATTTCTTCATTTACTAATTCCAGTTTCTTTATTATATTCTGGCTAAAGTTTTCGGCCTTACACACACATCTCAGGATGTTTGATGAACTGCTGTAGCTTCACCTTGCATGGTTTCATCCTTTCATGCCCCTGTTTGTCACCACAAAAGACGCACTCAGCTCCAATTCTGTTCATTGGTTCTATGGAGTCAAACTCTAGTAACTCTTGGTGCTTCCTGTTTTTCTCTGACGGAGTCCCCTTTCTCTTGAGCTGACAGGATGTTCATGTTGAAAACACTGATGTCCTTGCAGTTTTTCAAACTTTTAAATAAAAATAACTCGCTGTAAACTTAACAAAAACTTGGCAGCTTTGTGACATGAAGGAATTAAATGTTGACTCATCTATATGACATAAAAAAAAAAAAAAAAAATACACCCCAAAAGGGATTCACAGTTCTTCACAGAAGAAGTTGAAACTTGCATTTCAAATCATATATTTATTATTTTGTTGAATACTGACAGCTGCTGCAGTTTTATTTTGGACTTGTGTGGAGATGTTTTTGTCTTAAATGTATTATACTATCCAGTGTGCATGTGCATCGCTCCCATCTCTTTTTAAAGAGAGTTTTTGACCTCGGAAAGTTTTTTATGCATACATAACAAATAACTTCATACAAATGCGTTTCCCTCAGGTGAATCGTGCCACTTGATCAGTTGAGGAAAGACCCTATGCGTGCGTCCGTGTGATCGCAGTGCCTGAAAAGTTATGCTCTCCAGCTTTTTCTCTGCCTTAGCAGTCCTTCAGTTTACTTACAATGAAATGCAAAACATGAATTATTTATTCATTAAACATTTTCCGGAGATGCCACGGCCGCTGGATATCTGAGGCAAATGTCATTTCTAGTACAAGGAAACTAACGATTAAAAGGAAAAGTCCCTCGTAGGGAAGTAGAAGAGCAGGGGAGCTCAAGCGCAACCTTTTCACGAATTTACTGCAAACGCACACACATACACACACATACACACACACACACACACACACACACAAAAGCACATCACAGCCGAAACTGTGGCTGAAGGTGAATCCTTGCAAAATCACTCAGCAAGTCATCTATTATGAAGGGAGAGCGGGGCTGCTGGAACTGAGGCGGGCGGTGGATGTGTCTGCGCGTGTGTTTCTCACACTCACCCTGGTAGACCAGATGGAATCCTCTGGAGCTGGACTGGCCTTTGGAGGTAAAGCGGATCAGGATTTGGTTGGAGGTTGCTAATGGCAAGGACTCGCCTGAGAAGGAGGCAGTTATAAACACAGATAAAACAGTTAGAGACACAGTTTGAGATGTTTTCACTCGAGCTGCGCCTTCGGTTTATTTCTGTGCGAGCCTGTACAGCTGTTTTCTCAGTACCTAATTGCCATCTAATCGCCTACAGCACTAACCGGCATGTTACTTCTTTCTTTAATGTGCATCTCTGGAATTATCTCTTGAACATCTGAATGAAAGTGGACACATTGCAAATTTTTGAATATGGATATATTAAGAAGTGCCGTTTGCGTACTGCATTGCAGGTAAGTGCAAAAAAGAGGCAAAACCGATCGGACTGAAATCTGCTTGTTGACGTCACGCTTTCACAGCAGAACCTGATGCACGCTTACAGAGATTACCGCCATCTGTGATAGGCACACGTTTGTACATGGGTGCGTTTTAATCATTTAGATTCATCTAATACGTTAGCCTCATGTTTATCGTCAGTGCTTGTGGGATCTCCAACCACTGCGATGTGGTTAATGTTATTGAGAGCATCTTGTTGCGGGTACAGCCGAGCCTGGGACTGCAGTCTGCATTGAGAGCTTCCAAACTGCTTTTCCCCAGCATGCAAGTCATCATCTCTCATATTCTTCTTCTTCTTTCTTTCAAGTTTGTTTTGAAGTATTTCCAATGTCAGGTTAATTTCTGTGCCTTTCCCCAGCTTCACTCTTTCAACTCTCATTGCAAATTGTAGCTCGCAACAGTTCTCCAATTAACTTTCTGGAGAATCTGCAGCTGGTTTAAAAATTGTGCTCCTAGATTTCCAAATGCCATCAGCCCAGCTGCAGAGACCACGCCTCCCCCACTGTGGCTCTGCCAGAAAGGCTGTGTGTGAAATACAGAAACAAATTCAAGGTCTGACTTTTTGCTTGCTGTTGTACGGCTGTCTATAACCAAACTCCTGCAGGACGCTGTGGAAGCAGGACTCTCGGGTCAGCTGCCAAGAACACACGGGGCTGTCAAAATCCAAGCCTGAAGGTGATCAAGCCGTCTTGTAACCCGAAGGTTTTCGAACATTCCGGTTTTAAAATGCCACCTGGGCTTTCTTCAAGTGGTGAAGATGCTGTGCGCCATCGCGAAAACAACACGCCCAGTCTCCTGCTCCCCTCATCAGCTCATTGTGTAATTACACCCAAGGACAACCCCCATGATATCTCCACTGTGGTGGAACATTTGTTGACTGACACAGAACATGATACAATGTGTGAGCGTCTTTGTCTCTGCCTCCGTCTCCTTCTCAGTGTGCTGCTGACTGACTCTCTGCAGCGAGTCTCATTACTCCGTGTCTGCTCGCTGTCACACTGTTGTGGGAGGCAGACGTGCTTAACCCCAGAGGCAACATCTGTGTGTGAGTGTTTGTTAGACTCTCCTGCCTATCTCGCTTTATTTTTTTTTGTCCCCTTCATTCTGGACTAGGATGTCTGCACCTTTAAAAACACAGCGTCCAATAGCACGGTTTCTCTAACGTGTCGTCACCGCGATTGTTCGAGTTCCACTGTCGGGCCCCCAAAGGCCTGCTGGGTAGTTTATTAAAGGAAGCGCTGGCTGTGTGCTGTCATGGTGACAGTGTTTCATAATTTGCAGCGCAGGGCAGGTTTTCATCCGGATAGATCAAACATGTGTCAGCATGCAACTTATCAACCCTTTGGCCATTTTCCAGCTCCAAACTACTTTGCCCTTAAAACGATCTTCTGCGCCGGCACGCGGGAGACTCGCAAGGACGGATTAGTCTTCGGCTGGAGGTCAGCGGTTAAATTTCAGTGGAGGCCGCTGGTTCGGTTACAGCAGTCGTAGGGGAACAATGTCAAAGTTTAATGCCCCAGCTGTTAAATGATGACTGCAACAGGTTTCGAGTTAAAAGGAGTCGACCCCCAGGGCAAGGCAGGAAGTGAATTTTATGCTTCATGAATGCATGTACAGCATGTCAGAGGTAAAAAATAAAGTAGCAAACGAATATTAGCAATAAAAGTGGTCAAACTTTAATGGACTCCCAGGTTACGCTTAAAATGACGGTCACAAGAGTGACAATTGCTTTCGCCCCACACTTTCAGTTAAGAAATTAGCATTTAGATAAGACTCCTAGATTTTGGGATTCCCTTATAATGTCCGTCCTGTCTGCATGCTGTCTCTTTTCTAATTTCCACCTTTTATCGTTCATCTACTTTCCTCTGCGAAGGAACTTTCTTATTTCACCCAGTTTGCCACCACTGCTTCCAATAATTCACAATCGTTGCCTTTTCTCCTCAAAAAGAGCGATTTGCCTCAATAGAAATGGACAGTAATAAAAACATACCATCAAACCGCTTTTCTGAGACGGTTTTAATGTGATGTTTTCAAGGTCAGCATAATCACAGCGAACTGCCTCATGTGTTGAATACTGCGGTTTACCATGATGGCGAAAACTATCCTGCTATTAAAATGCTCATTAAAGTGAATATTACTGTACATCTTGACAGTATGGGACACATTCTTGTCAGGACAAGACAATGTAGATTTTGTTCAAACCACATTGGAGAAATTCCACAAATGTAACAACATAGTGATATACTGTACTCTAAAAACTTATGAAGTTGTAGAATTTGGTAGAAGATTCTAGTTTGAGCCTCATTCCTGCTAGTTAGGCACTGTGTGGGCCTAAACTCTCCCTGCCGGTGCCAAAGTGTGTCAGCTCTGCTCTGCCACGCCTGGTTAGATGAACCTGCCGCCAGGAATCCACAGTTAATACAGCGTCCCGTTTATTGAGCTGTAAACAGGGTTTTCTCGGGCTCTCCTGGACGCAAACCAAAGTAATCATTTTGCTTTTGTCAAGCCACGGGGCCGGCACAGGCCGAGATGGAAGGTTGCCCTAAAACTCTCACACCTTTACACTCAAAGGTTGATCCACGCCTGCACCGGCGTTTTCTCTCCTGGCATTTATCGAATTCGCCAGCCGAGATGATACAACGCAAATTCTGAATTATCTTTTCAATCTCCGCTTGCCACCCTTCTTTCTCATTCATAATTTATGTTCACATTTTCTATATGGGGATGTATTTGCTGTACTTCTGCTGCACTCCTACTCTTATGTGTGCACATGTATGAATAGCAATGCCTTTAAAAGTAGTCCAATGTTCCCAAAAAAATCCAATTTCTTCATTGTTTTGATATTATCAAGCATTATAGAACTGAAATCTGAAAAAAAAAGAGATAAATCAGTTTTCTAGCTTCTATCATCATTAGTCAAAACAGTGTTTGGATACATTTTTTTCTTTTTGCTATTCTACATCATCTCATTTCATACAAACGTAGCATGAATGCTGTTGTCACATCGATAATCTACATAAGAGTAAAACCATTGCTGCAATTTGTGACAGTAAGTGGCCATCTATTCTGAGCTTATTTGAGATAATTACTGCACGTTGTGTCATAAAAAAGAGGATCCGTGCGCGCACGGGGCGTATCCAGCTGTTTCAGTGATTTCAGAAGTGGGGAAGTTGAGAGCGCCGCGCGGATAAATGACTTGATGCTGATGAATGCGGCAGCTTGTCTATGAAACTCCATGTGCCGATATCTTGACTTTTTGGCAACAGTGTTGGGTAATACCAATTTAAATGTAGGGACATGCTCCCCCGGTCTGCCTGCTGCTTTGTCATCGCCGTGACTCTTTCAGCAGTTGTTGTCACTATTGAATTGTGTCACAGCTCACTGAAGCCCACCTGCAGCTCTGCCAGCTCCGTCTGTGTCAGCAATTTGCCTCTGAGTTTAAGTGGATGCTCATGAAGGAGATAAGGCAAAAACAACAATTCATTTAGTCCCGTCGTGTCAGACATAATAACTGGGAGATCCAATCTGGGAGGTCAAATTGCGTTTAATTATAAGACAAAAGCTGGTTCTGAAAACGTGTCAAAGAAACCAGGCAGGTGTGCATGAATCCTTGCAGAACTGGAGGAGTGGAAAATGAAAATGTCTGGTAAATTCAGCAAATTCTTCATTTGGTTCCTCCCTGACAAACAGCGCATTATATTGTTTAGTATAATACAAGTAAGACATGTTTTACAGAAGTACAAAGAGAATCGATCATATTTTCAACTGGAAATGGTACAGGAGCTTTGGTTTTGGCCAAGTTTATACTTTTCCCAAAATAAAGAACTCGGTATGGATGATATTCCCGAATAATTCATTCAATTCAATAAAGGGTTAAAATGTGATTCCTCTGCCAGCTTCTAAAACTATCACTGGCCCTGGTTGTTTCCATTCTTCAGACCTGCGTTTATAATACATGAGTCTTCGGGAGCTCTCAGGTCTTCAGGTGTTCGGCCTCTTAGTCATCCCTAAAGCTGGAACAAGCGTCCACGATGAGACATCCTTTTATTACTGCGGCCCACGTCAAACCGTGGGCAGCCTGTAATGTCAACATGCTCAAAACAAACTCATGAGCAACCCGTTTAAATCAGGCTGATGATTTATATTTATTTATGTGATTCACTTTGGTTTTACCGTTTTTTGCAGATATTGCTTGACACTACTTTTTCTTATATTTTATGAGGTTGTATTCACCCTTTGCATTGATATTTATAGATCTAGTTTGCATTCATGTTTAATCAGAGTTTCTTCATGTCAATCCTTGTTTCTTTTCCTCTTTGTTACATTTTCTGACTCAAGTGTTTCCTCACTGCAAATGTCAGATTTGATGGATCAGTGTCAGGCCAGTTAAGAGTTGTTGAGAAGCTTATTTCATTAATCTCTCTTTGGGTTTGATACCTGCATATTTTCGGGTGTTTGGATGAGTGTGTTTGTGTCGAAGTACCTGTGTGTGCTCCAGACAATGAGCTGAGGACTCGGGAGTGTTGTGTTGCTCCATCATAAACCTCCACAATGTCGTTCAGAGCTGTCTGGAAGAAGGCGAATTGACTGAAGACCACTGAAAAAGATTTAGGAAAAAAAGAAAGAAAAAAATGACATCAAAGACCTGAAATTAGATAAAATTAGCGACAGCAGCAGCCGCACGGATAGCTCTACTCTTCTTTTCATTCCGAAAATCCAACGGGGAAAAAAAAAAAAAAGTACTCTTTGGTGTTCGCATTCAAAAGAATATCATCAACGCCAATTTCAATCAAAATGTGTTCTTTAAAGCAGGGCGGATAATACCACCAGTTATGACAACACAACCCAAAACTGATATTACAAGAGCGATCAGCAATCCTGTCTGGGCTTGATGGCCTGTCAGTAGATGAAAGGCTTCATAATGACAGCCAATCTGTTGTACAATGCACAGCTAAAGCTCCACTATGGCGCCTTCATCCTTTCAACCCGTCCCTTTTTCCTGCTATTGCGTGAACTCATTCAACCCTTTCACACACAATCTTCGTCGAGTTTGCTCCTGGAAAATATTAGAGGTCAAAGGAGGAGAGCAGAGGAGACAGGGGAAGAGCAGCCGGGGACAAAAGACCGGTGCCGTCCATTAGGTGTGGATGCACGGCCCCGTCGTCCGAGTTACTCTTAGTCAACATGACTCCGCGTCTGCGCCGACCCGCTCGTCTTTGACGGCCGTCTGTATTTGGACATGTTCTTGACTGCAGTGACACCCACCGTCTCGTCTGCAGCTAAGGAAAATAGCCCGCCATTAGGGCTGGCGCATCAGTCTAATGAGAAGCGGCGGGAAGAGAGGCGAGCGCATTTGCGGCCTCGCACGACGAAGTGAGACGCCTAAGGCCTCGTCATTTTCCAGGAAAATGCTAATGCGGACTCTAATTATTACAATTTCCTGTCATGCTTCGAGTCCATTGAGTGAAATCCACTGCCAACAGGGTTCAAGAGGGATTTGTGCTCAGTCCTGTTGGAACATCACTTGGGCCTCTTTATAGGCGTCATGAGTTTAACGCTGAGAAAGACTGGGGTGAAGTACCCCAAAGTCAAACATGACCGCCACTGCTTTTTGGTATAATTGAACAGTGATACGACTTCAGCTTTCTCTGAGAGAAACACGCTGCTGATAATTCATTGAAAGAGCCAGAGGCAGGGAAAAATGAAGCAGGAGATAAAAGCGGACACAGACGAGACAGGAAGGAAGTGAAACATGCGTGCCCGTGAATTTCCGTGTCTGAATCGTGTCACACTCCCAACATTGTTTTGCTTTCTGAATAATTCGCTGCTCCTACAGTATCGGATCACATATTGGAAGCAAACTGTGACCTTTAAGATGGAAATGCCAAAAAGTAGCGAAACTCCAAGAACTCGGGATGTGTTAGACACCAATTATTTCTAAGCCTGTGTGTGTGAGTCTGATAGAAATATTGGATGTCTAGTGTGTAATATTGAGATTAAATTGCTCTAGGAAAGTAATGCGAAAATATGTATAGCGGACAGACTGATATGAGGACTATCAATCACTGTGCTATTTTACTATGTGCAAAAAAAAAGAAAAAAAGATGAAAAATGCATTCAGTGAACCTCTGAAAAACCACCAAATAACCTCATTTGCAATTTTAAAAGAGTAGAAGTTTGGCAGCTTTTACTGCTTTAAAATAAAGTTGCTTTCTATCAAAAATAATATCCAGCTATAAACAATATAATCGAAGTTTTTGGCATTTTCAGCAGCGGAAAGGGTAGAAGTTTGGCATTAGGACGTAGAACATGCGGTCTGATGAAATCCAGTATCCTGAAAAGCACCTTTCACAAACATCGAAGAGAAACACTGTTGTGATATTGCAGGATTTTATATTGCACATTCAGTTATAGGGAATATTTGGATAATTCTTTATTACATGTAAACATTATAGCAATGCAAAGCATTTTGTCTGCACACCTCTGTACTACTGCATAGTTTGAGCCTGATAAACGCATAAACTATCCTACAGAAGAATTGGATCCGAATGAAACTTTAATACTTACACAAACACAATCATGCAAATTTAAAGATCCGTCAAGGAAAACGGCTTACCGTAATCTTTAGGCACAACTACAGAGTACAAACAGGTCCGAGCACTGCTGTAGTTTCCAGGGTATCCGGGAGACAAGACCACTCCCTCTAGCCCAGAGTACTGCCCACCGCACGGCGCTGCAGAGGGAGACGGTGATGAGACACGAAGGGACACCCGTAAAGAGGATATAAAGAAGAAGGTGTACAGCCAATAGTGAGAGACTCCATTCCAGCCCCACTTCTTGCTTTTCAATCCTCTCCGTTTCTTCACTCCTAAATTACTTTTCATGTCTGATTGGGCCGAAGGTGGGAGATGTCCCCAGTGTTTGCCGTAGTGAAATTGCAATGTTTTCCAACTATCGTTCTGGGTTAGCCTGGATGCTGTGAAGCCTGAACCGTCTCTCATGGCTAAAGCCTTTTAAAGAAAAAAAAAAAAAAAAAAAAACTATGCTTGTATCTGAGGAATCCATGCATGTGAGGGTGTTTTTTTTTTTTTTTTTGCCGGTGCGAGAATGTGTGTGGTATGCACATCTTCCACCTGACAGTGAACCGGTGACACCTGCTGTGAGAGAGCCCGGTTTCTGTGGAGTTGGGGGATCTCTTATCAGCGTTCCAGGGGTACATGCGCAGCATGAGTCACAAGGAATATCAGAGAGCTGTTAGAGGGGGTTGCTGGTTCTGCTACGAGTGTGAGGAGAAGATATGCAAACTAAGCAGCTCCCTCTTCAAAACTGCAGATTATATTTAAGCTTCATTTCTGCATCTATTAATATTTGCAGAAAAGCCACACGGCTCCCTGCGTATACCTGTAGGACACGACTGTGTGGGGAGGCAACACAGTCATTTACGTGTGTTTACATGTCTATAAGCGCTGATGTGGTTTTTCTTGTTCTCGCAACCGACTCCAGATGTCAGTGTTTACCAATGCAGATGGGTTTGGGCTTGTTCCAGCTCGGCTTGCCGTCTCCCCCCATGATGCATGTGAGCGTCGGGTCTCCCTCCAGCGTGTAGCCGCTGTCGCAGTGGTAGGTGACGGTGGAGCCCAGCTTGAGATCGGTGCCCGCCCGCGTCCCGTTGCGCAGCGAGCCGGGCTCGAAGCAGGACTCCCGGGGGTTCTCTGCGGAGAGAGGTAACACAGTGGAAAATCGGCGACAGGAGGCGGCACGTGGCGGCATTCAATAAAGGGAGGTTTTTTTTTTGCGTCTCGCAACTCCGGAACAGAAATTGTTTTCTACCTGGGGTTACTCAAACACTTTGATTCCTAACTTTTCTTTCTCTGTGGATGCATTTACTCTTTTCCCCCCCATTCCCTGCAACTCTGTGCGTTCCGCTCTCAGTATATACTACATCTCGGTGGCTGCCACTTTTCTCTCCGGCCCTTGACGGTGGCTTCTCATCGGCGGCTGCCGGGCTATGTATGGCTGTGGAGACAGACAGCCAGCTGATTGAGAGTGGCGTGGCTCTGGCCCAAGGTCTGCTGACTACACACAACCGCCTCTCCCAACAACACTTCACTGTGCAGCGAACTAGAGAAGACAATGCACATACGCAAGCTTTCTTTGTGAAAAGCGCGCGCGCGCGCACACACCCTGCCAACCCCTCACTCACCAACACTCTGAATCCAGCCACATATCAATCACCCCTCCTGAGGTCTAAAGAAAGATGTCTCGCTCAATTTGCCGTCACACCGTTCTTCGGAGGAAAACGTGCACGTGAGAGGAGGCCTGTCAATTTGGCACCCTTCACACTGTCGACGCTAAAATAAACATAGGAAAACTGCCCAAAGCAATTTACCTCAATCTTTAACGCAGTTCACTCCACTCTTACAGCAAAATTCAATATGTGATGGCTTAACACACAAAAGGGAAGGTGAGTCGAGTCAAATGTTAAAATTTGAACTCATATTTGAGTGCCTGTTCTTAAAAAGCCGAACTGCCTCGACAATGCAAATATGGCACATTTTTAACAACACTCGCACACAGAGCATTTATCTGGAAAGGTTCACTGAGACGCCATCAAAGAGGAATATGCTTTCCTCCGTTCCAAAGGTATTTATAAAAACCATCTTACAATGTAACTCAGAGGTGAGATTGTGAGGGTGCCGGAAAGTTCGCATTGCTTTTATGCGTTTGTTTGACATCGAACTTCACTGAAAAGAACCGACACAATAAAGGAAAAAAAAAAAAAAAAAAAGAAAGTTAAGATTGCTTGGAATTCTTTAAACACTTTCTGAACTGCCTTCACTGAAAATTTCTTTATTTATTTAAACAACAACTGAGTTCAATTTCTGATTCAGCAGCTGAATTTCAAGCCAGGTTTGGGTGATGAAACCAGCGGCTCTGCTGAGCAAACAGGAGGCTGCATTTCAGGGCTTAACAAGAGCGCCCCTTTCTGCCTGTCAGTCAGGACACCTGTTTCAGACAGGCTGAGCCCTTTTATGAGCCGAGCCTTCCCTCGCCGCTTCCCCAATTAAACCAACACACCTGAAAATGGAAAGTGTAGGCGTGATGGATGTAGCGTGCATTGTGTATGCACTGGACCCGGACGCCAGCTTGTTGGAAGAAGGTCGGCCGCAGCAATGAAGATGACCGATTTAACAGCCCTCGCTCCAGGAGGTTTGTAGGTGTGAAAGAAAATGTAAGAGAGGCATCATCTATTTTGAGAAATACACAAAGGGGCTTAGGTGATGTGATGTGATGTGAAAATGAGCGTTGGGCTCAGTACAGGTATCGGAAAAGACAGTTGCGAGGATGGGGTTGCTTGTATATGCGTGTTTTTCCACGTATAAACGTCCTTGTCTGTGTCTGTGTGTGTTATTCAAATGTGGCTCAGGCACGGGAAGTTTTTAGCCCGTTATATTTCCCCAGAGAGGCCAATCAAACATGGCCACGGCTGGAGAAAGACATAAAAACCGCTCGGTAAAAAGGGCTGACAGCACCTCGGGCAGATCCTGTAATGCAATTTTCAGTGGCGAGCTGACCAAATACGGACCGGGCCAACTCGTCAACTCGCCTCTTCCTCACCAAATAGGGCTAAACTCGCGGCCAAACACGCTTTAGTGCCACGTTGTTTGTCTGAAACTGAGGAGGTAATTTATGTATTATTTGGTTATGGTTCATTAGTGTGGAGAATTGGAAGTGGGGTGAGGGAGTTTTTCTGAGCCACACACTGGGTCCATCTGCTCTACCAGATTGGCCGTACAATATCACACGCTGCATCGCTCACTCCGTTGAATATTGCTGTGAGTGAGTTAAGGCTCAGGCTCTGTGTCGTGTTTCACGCCGCTCGTGTGGAGTTTGCATTAACGGGAAGCGTTCTAATAACAGCTGACACACTCAAACGGATGAAAACTCACCTGAAAGCCGGCCAAGAGAAAAGCAAGTAGTCGATCTAGAATTGGTTAAATGTCTTCCGCCTTAAAGTGTTCTAATTGAGACTTGGAGATTTAGGACAATTTAACACTGTTCTCTCAAGTGAAGCCCTTAACAAAGGAGTCCCGTCTAATTTAGAGCTCATTGTGTTTTTGTTAGTGGGCTTCAACCTCCAGCTGCTGAGGCGTTTCCTCATGATGGTGAAAACATACATGTACAAAACACATATATGAGTTCTGGAGCCAACCGGATCTCATCTGTGATCCCTCTGCACCGGCAAATGTCTCATGCGAGGAAATGAAATGAAATTTGGGTCCCCTCAAAATCAATTTGCTGCGGTCAGCCGAGTTTAAGACGCGAGAAAAACAAAACGCCGTTTGCTCCGATTCATCAGTAGCCCTTCGTGCAGCTGGACTGATCAAAAAGAGCTTAAGCGCGCATGCTGTCAGCGTTTTATTTTCATAATTCTTTGTGTTAGTGGGCTACTGAGGGAGGTGCACATCAATAACAACACCCAGGCAGGCCGCGCGGCACAAACGGGAGGGTGGTGATCAGGATGCTGCAGCACAGACACCCCGTTCTTTCGCTGGCGCATTTTTCACACGGCTAATCTCACTCGCTTTTGGACGAGACACAAGAGAAAGTTAAAAAAGAAACAATCTGCAAGGTCGATAAGCAGCAGAGGATAAATCTCTCCTCGCCCAGCCAAAGGAAGAATTTTAGAACATCAATTGTTTTGGGGATAAAATGACAACTTACTGAAGGAGTTATTTTGTTCAGAATCATAAGATGCTCAAAATTGAAAAATCTCATTAGAAGAACTCAAGAAGCAGAGAGACTATAATCAGAGTTCACAGCAGCACACAATCAGCCATATAGTCATTTCCCAACAGAAAGTACACACCTGTGTACTGCAGCACGAATCCATTGCTGCTGAGGGAGGCGTCGCTACGGAAAGCCAAGAAGAGCGTGTTGGAGCTGCTCTCGATTCGATCGGGAACATCGGTGCCGTAAAAACTCCCCAGCAGGGGGCTGAGGGAGTCTGGACCATCGTAGATATGGAGGAAGTCATAACTGGGCTCCAAGCTGAACCTGGTTACACAGATTTAAACACACATGATGTTTGCTGCTGATACACTGTTATAGAACACATGTTAGTGTGACTGAAAGCTCACTGGTTAAAGCTCAGAGAGATGACGTAGTCCTGTGTGACCGCAACCGTCCAGTCGCACTCCCTTCCATGAGGGTACGGTTCAGGGTAGTCTGGAGATAGAATGAGCCCGCTCGGTCCCGTCAGGTTCCCTCCACATGGAGCTGAGGAGAAAGATGAAAACACATATAAAGCCACACGCCGGGGTCAATCAAACAAATTCAGCTGCCCGCCGACAGAAATTCCACCTGTTTCATTACAGTATTGAAATGTCCTAAATGGCATAAACATAAACATAGCAGTTTGATACGTTGAAGGCTGAATAACTGAGTGACCACCGTTTGAAGTGAGGCATTTGTAAACGGCGCAGAAAGCCGGGAAAAAAGGTAATTAACTCGCCGACGACCATCTGAGATCAGCAACTCAAAGGTTGCCATAGTGACGGTATTCAATATTGTTTGGCACAGCATGGCTCTCCAAGAGCTGCTACTTCTGTGTAAACTACTGCCCTTGTTTCGCATGGTGAACTGCTTTGACTCCAAGAAAAAAATAAAAGAATAAAAAAAAAGCACACATCTGTGAAGTACTCTTTTTTATGGTGCCAAAAGTTAAAGCAAATCTTATTTAAATCATTCAGTCACAAGGAACTGTAAGATTATGTTTCAGATCATTAAAAATGACGGTAAAAGACAGGCACTTGTTAAAAAAGGCATGGCGCGAATGACATTTAAAAAGCAATCACATTAAAAACAACGGGTAAAGCAGGATATTAAGCAGTTAGAAACTGTACTTAAAAATTAAATATAAAGCAAATAGAACAACAGAAACAAAACTGTGAGCAAGAGAGGGAAGCATTAAGGAGAGGACACATTCTCTTGTTTTTAATGAAATAAATAAATTGAGCACATAATGGAAGGCTGAAGGAACATTTGCTTAATATTCTTTTTTTTTTTTAATCATTAAACAAAAGTCACAGACAAGAACTGTGACTGTATCTTTAGAAGGTACAAATTTTAAAAGCTGAGATTTTCATCAGCCTATAAAACAGAGGTTTCAAACATAAGGTCCATGGGCCAAAAACGGCTTACAAGCAGCTGCAATCTGACCCGCTGAACCACCAAGCAAATAAGTATAAATGTTGAAGAAAACAATTCTACAACAACAATGAGACCCAGGCTGAGATATCAGTGACGCTGTCATGAAGGGCAGTTAACTCATTGTGAAAATGCAAACTAGCATTAACCTGAAGCTATGTTGCCAGTGTGAGTTTGTAAAAACATACACAATGCAATAGCTATAGTATTTTTCACTGCATTTTGTAGCCATTTCTTAGAATAATTGGCAATATTATGGCCTTTGAAGTAAATTGTTTGACAGCCTTGCCATACATTATAAAACACAGTAAAAATAGGTACTCCATTCACATTTTAGTTGTGAGTATATCACTTTTTTAAAGCCTGCGACTTCCCGTGATTAGACTTCTTTTGTGTCTGTGCTACATTTACAGCATCATAGTTCATATGGAAATGGACAGACTCCTTCTATTCAAGCAAGGTTTTTCTACTTGCTTGGTGCGCAACATGAATCTGACGGCAGCGTTCACAAGTCCACAGATGAACCACATTACCCCGGTAATCGCAGACACGCCTTGAGATAAGTGAGCAGCTAATGCGTATCGACACCGGCTTACCTCACTCTCACCTGTAAGTGAGACACAACTGTTTGACCCCAGACCCAAAAATGATCTCATTTAACTAAACATTAATTAAAAGGAAGCTAATTACATAATATTAATTAAATCAGTTAATTACTTAGCATTGTTTGGTTGTTGAGCAGTAGCCCGCTCGTGCTTCACAGATTAATCAAAAAAAGGGCTACAGAAAGAGTAGAGGTAGAACTGAGAGGTCTCTGTGGCCGCTGAGGAACGGGATAATCTCATCTCTGTCTGCTGCAGTGCCTCCGGTAAATGTCTAGGGGATATGGGAATTTAGTTTGCCACTTAAAATTCACTTAAGGAGTCTGTTAGGTAATTGAGTTAGGAACCTGCGTTGTCTACCTGTTCGACAAAAGTCAGAGCGGTAAGAAAAGCTATGCAGTGCATGGCACTGTTTCCACAGTTTCTTTCTCTTTATTCCGATTAAATATCAATTCCTATAACCAGAGACAAAACTGTGGTGCCTTACAATAATCAGCAAGCCACTTGAGCATAAAAAAAGTACTTTTAGTAGCTTTAAAAATAAAATTATGTGATCACTAAATGCAGAGTTTAGAGTTTAAAAAAAAAAGTAGCAGAGAAAAAGGCGAGGAGAGAAGCTGCATTAAGTGTGGATATGTGCCAGCAATTACCTGTGCATGTCGGAGGGTCGGGCTGCCAGAAGAAGCGCCCGTTGATTTCTGTGCAGGTGATCCTGTTGGCGCCCTGCAGGATGTAGCCGGGATCACACTGGAACACCACATGGTCCCCCGGCTCCCTGCTGTCGCCGCCCCGGGTGCCATTAGTCGGCATGCCTGGGTCGTTGCAGGACGTCGCAGTGGAGACTGAAGGAGCGAAGCGGAGCTTAATCAGTGCAATGTAAATGGGCCTCGGTCACAAGATGAAAAGGGTGTATTATTGCCATTGTTCACAGTTAAACCTGGGAGGGCTGCACCTTTCCCCTCACTCAGTTCTTTTCATCTAACATTTCCATCATCCTCTATTATCCTTCTCACCGGAGAACTGCAGAGCGAAGCCCTGCTTGCTGGTGAAGAAGTCCGTGGTGAACTGCAGGCTGACGGTGTTGAAGGTGCTGTGGGCGTCGGGGGGCAGCACCGAGCCGCTCAGCTCCCTCAGCAGAACCCCTCCGTCCTGAGGCCCATCCCAGATCCGGAGCACGTCGTGGACCTCCTCCGTGTGGAAGACCAGGAAATGCAGGCTGCAAAAGGCCAAAGCGTTTAGGTTTTGATAGATGACATTCTGTGATGATAGATGCACCCCGTGCCCCCCAAAGCGAAAATTAAGTGTTATATAAACCAACTTCAGGTGTACAAAAGCAGCCTTTTTTTTCCTCACAGGAAAATTATAAACAGACTTTAAATTCAGCTGCGTCCTCTTTGCATTTCATTTCATTCAAACAACCCTTGGCTCTTTGACGAAAGGTTAAAGCAGCAGAAGTCATCCGCTCTCAGCTTTTCATTGAGCAGTCAATATCAAAAAAAAAAAAAAAAGTCTATCACATAATAATCTTTCTACAAAGAGAGGATTATTATATAAATAAAAAAAACTATTGTATTATCTACTTTTTTAAAAATCAAGGTTCAGTATTTGTTTAATTTTCATAGCATTTATTACTGAAACATCTCAATTTAAAAGCAGAAAAAGCAGATGACAGAAAAACATTGGCTTTAAAGAAGAAGTCACAATTTCTAAAATGTGATGAGTCAAAACTATAATGAAAGGATTACAGCAAACCGCATATTTAAGAGAATCACTAAGTAATGACGTGATTAACGGAGACAATAAGAATAGTGGGGGGAAAAAAGGCACGGATGAAACCATGTGTAAAAGAGGAAAACAAATAACATTTTAAAGTGAATCACAGGCGGTGGAAGCGGAGCATTCAGTGGATGTTCCACAATGCCAGTCAAGCAGATACGTCTGCCACAGCATTTAATAGTTTCAGTCTAGACATCAGAAAGATGATGCTGTCAAAATATCTACCCTTCACTTTGGCTTAGACAGCTGTCAGCCAGCCGGTGGTCCAACGGATGGGAAATGCACTGTCGCGTCATGTGTGTGTGTGTGTGTGTATGTGTGTGTGAGACTGTGAAAGCCTCAATGCAGTGGATTCATATCAATATAGCATTTGGAGTTTTGTGCGTGAGCATGAGTGTGTGTGTGTGCTTCGGATTGGCTCAGCAGGACTAAAGAAGTAACAAAAAGCAATTAAAGTAAAGATATGAGAGAGATGTTGACATGGACTGCATGAAAAACTTTTTATTTGCTTTCAATATCATTTTTGTACACGCAGATGTTGGGGAAAAAAAAAAAAAAAAAAGTTTATGCCAGCTTATCCAAATCGCTGGCTTGGATATTTTGAAAATATAATAGAAATTCAGCTCTCAAGCTGTACTGAGCTGGTAAAAACATCTATCGCCGAGTTTATTTACTCAGAATGAGGACCAGAGAAAAATAAAACGTAGCATTTCTGATGGAGCTTCAATTGCTTTATTTGGATGTTGTCACACCTTCAATAGATTTCACAGAGATGGTGAGGCGCTTGAGCTCACCGGGGCGTCTCGTCTCATAGTGAGGATTTCCCTGGTTTGAGTCCAGGCTGAGCTTGAAAGTGTGTGAGTGTGTGACTGGCTGTCTCTGTCTGCTCCTGTCCAGGCTGTCAGCTCCCCTGCCTTAGCTCATAGTCAGCTGGGATCGTCTCCAGTAACTTGCGACCAGAAGGTTGACGGTTGAACTTTAACCTAACGGAGCGACCTGGCACGGAAATCATGAACGCATTAATTGGAGCCAAACACTTTCTCAACACTGTTCCTCACAACTGCATCCATCCTGGTTCATGGCCAAAGCCAGTGCAACTGCTTAAAAGATACTTCTGCACCACTTGTGTTCATCTTTTAAAGAAAGTCTGCAGAGCTCATTCTTTTTTTTTTTTTTTCTTTTTGGGAAGCTTAAGCTCTCCCATGAATATCTGTACAAATCATGAAGTCAAAAATCTGATTTTTAAATTTTATGAGTTGCATTGAAATCCCATTTTCAGTCAACCAGAGTAAATCACAGTACATTATGCGTTTTGGTACCATCATCCCTTTACACTCATCCACACACACACACACGCAGCCTTAAGCTATGGATGATGCAGAGGAGGGGCAGCGGCCCACTGGTATGTCGGCTTTAGCAACAAGTTCCCACCGTTTCTGCATAATTGGCGTCAGACTCCGATTCCCATACTGTCTGATGTGTGAGAAGCAGCCAGAGGCTACTCGACCATGTGCCGCGCGCGCGTGTGTGTGTGTGTGTGTGTGAATACTGTACATAACCCACATGACATGTTTTGTTGCAGGGGCTTGCGGAAAGAAATTCGCACTGAACAAACAGATGCAGACAGGCACGCCACTGCGCCGCTACACAAATGTGCACTGATAGGTATTTTAAAAGTGTACGCTGCATTACATTCACATACATGAGCATTCGCGCCCTGCAAACACATACACCAGCGGACTCATACATACATACAGTTCACACATTAACCTCCTTATCTCTGCCAGGCAACATATCTCCAGCTTTCATTATCCGGGCACCGGCATAAATATTAATCCTATTCTTTGTACTTACACTCCTCGTGCTAATATTCACTGAGGCAGAGATAATACCGCGTGATGTACAGAACAGTAATCATTCAAAGCTCAATGAAAACAGTCAGATGGTGAATAATAAAAAAAAAAAAAAAAAAAAAAAAAGAAAACACATGAGTAATATGTATGAGATTCTGTATGAGCGAGCAAGTTAAAACGATTCCCTGCTCCCGGGGCCTCCAAGAGGATCAATTGTGACTGTGTGGCTGCCAAGCTTAAATTAGAGGGGACAAGTCTGTGTTTTCTTCTTTTGCATTGAGAATCAAACACTCAAGTGAACAGTCTATAAGGAATCCTTTTTGTTTAGACTGGCAGCGGTCTTAAAGACCAACAAAGTGGATGTCAAACACATGCGTGTCTCCAAAGACATGTGATATGCATGTATGCGTGCAGTTCTTCTGCATCTGTTGCGCAAGCATCGATGATTGTACACATCGTTTTGCATGAGCACGGCGAGAATGGTCACGTGACGGATCGATGCTCCTGTGCTGAAAGGTTTCCTGTTCTAATTCAACCTTCAGGACTGTCAAGAACCCAGCGGCATCATGTTTCCCTTCCAGATTTATATGGTAAGAGGAAGATTGAGAGGTGGGCGGAAAGGGAGTGCTGCCTTGACGAAAAGCAGAAGGTGATGTGGGAAAGGGGTGGCGGTGCTGGTGGTGGTGGTGGGGTCGCAGCAAAAACAAGACTAATGTTCATCACTGCAAGCCGGCTGGAAGAGGTGGTTGATGGCAGGAGGATAAGAGGTTGATGGAGAGCGGAGGGAGCTCTGAGGGATGTAGGTATTGTGCCGCGCAGCCGGATGGATTGGATGGACGTGGGCTGCATGTTTTGATGATTGGCTGCTTTTATGTAAAGTCTAAATGAGGGTATCTCCATTTGTTACCCTGAGATTGACAGCTAAAGAGACGGGGTGGAAGAGAAGACGGTAAAAGGATCAGAGTTCTCCCAAAAGGTTTTAAGAATACATGTTGACGTTGGCCTATAAAAACCCCCTTGTGTTTTCCAGTCAAGGTGTCTGGACTGCACTTTTCATTTAATGGACCAATCCTCTTGGCTGGATTCATCTCTTTTTTATTTATTTATTTTTTTTATTTCCTTGCTTCGTCCATGTGTGTTAAAGTTCACACTTGTTAAAGGCTTTACGGCAGTCAGATAAAGTTGTTGTTGACAATAGTCCACATTTCGAGAAGCTTTTCCCACTTGAGACAAACGCTTCAGAGAAGTGAGGTGAAATTGGTAGAAGTGTGTGTGTGTGAAGGGCTGTGTGACAAAACACAGATTGGAATAAGTAAAATGACTGTATGAGTTGCTAAGGAAAAGGAAATTTGGGTCTCTGTGTGCACTTAACATTTTGACAAATCATTGAAAACCGTGTTTTGAAGTTTACAGCTGAGGGCTCTCCTTTACACTCGGTCCCCTCTTAACAAGATAAAATAGTTCAATCAAGTGTCAGAGGAATCGCCGCGAGCAGATGAGATGGAGAAGAGAAGGATGGGAGAGATTTCTCAGGTCTCTTTTGATTCCGCCTTAACTGTTTTGTATTCATATGAGAGAGATAGAGAGAGAAATAGAGAGTGCCGGGATGCTCTCATATGAATACAAAACAGTCGAGCTGCAATCACGACTCCTGTGGGGAGTCTTCGGAGTAGGTGTATGTGTGCATGAAGATGATAAATAAGTAAGTATGTGGGGGTGTATATGTGTGTGGTATGAGGGAAATGAGGAAGAAGAGGGATGTAGAGCAAACAGACTGCTGCTTACTTAGACCTAATTGGGATGGTTTGTATGAAGGCGAAGGCACGGCGAGCGCTCACCTCCACGGAATGCGAGGCGGTGGCCTCTGTGACTCCGGTTTTCAGGATGGGAAACATACATGCACACAACGGGCTTTGAAAACACACTGAACAGACTTGGCAGCCTTTGTGTCCGTGTTGCGCTGACATTTACCGAGCTGTGTTCAGTGATTTACTGTGAGGTACACGGTGTAATGGAATGGAGGAGGCATTGTCGGGTGAATAAAAACAAAGTTCTCAAGCATTCTGGAGCAGCATCAAAGCAACTTGTGTTGAGACTTGCATGTTTTGAAATATCACTGTCAAACTCATTCACCCTTCCACAACTGCTGAATGAATCTAACAGATGCTTAAAGCATGAGTAATTCAGGTTAACAATGAGGTGATGGATTGAATACTTATTTTGTATGAAGATTTCAGCATCGTGGTTCATACTGTCCCACAACTACCTGTGAAAAATGCGCTCAGACTTTAATTTAGTATACGTTTCCCTGCATTATACTGAAAAAAAGTGGTAATGATATAAAATGACATGATGAACACGGTTACAGCAATAACATGAATGCTTCCAAATGGCGAGATGAGCAAGGCACATTAAGTCGATGCTGCTTTTGAAGCTGACATTTATCAATTCGGCACACTGCTTTTATATGCAATGAAAGGCTTTTAGAATCTCAAATTCTTAGAAACCATCCAAATGGCATTATTGGACACTTTATTTAATGTGTTAAGCAAAGGAGTTAAGAGGAGAAATTACGAACAGGGAACTGCATTGAACACCTCTACAAAATATTTTCACAATGTGAGGTGCGTATTATAAGACACAGTTTGCTCCAAAAACTGGACGCTGACGATGAAAAACGTATGTGCGTCATTGTTCTGTATCCTACGTGGCTGAGATCAGTGATTTCACCCAAGCAGCAGCAACCACTGGATGTTATATCAGTGAAATGACTCACTTGCTCCCTGAGCGCAGCGATTCGTTTGATCTCGTTATTATCACTTCACGCCGGTATTCCACTCACTGCTTCGTACCGACGTTCTCCTTCCATCAATAACAATTGGCAAATTGGTTTGGGGCTATTAAGATGTCTGCTGTCACTCAGCCCAACTTCTGGGTTCCACATAAACTCGGCACAGTTTGATTAGTGTGCTACCTTCAGCTGCACCATCTCATACACAAGGAATCCCTGGGCTAATGCATTTGCAAATTCCTCTCAATAATGAATTGCGCGCGTAGGATCAAAGGCATGGATGTGGAGCGCGCCATGCAGTGGAGTGCCAGGGACTCCGAGTGAAGGTACTAATGAACCTAACTGAGCAATCAGGAGGGACCGGGGAATGTCAGATGTTCGTGCTGTGGGAGAAGACGCGTGCACAACGGAATCCGTGAAGACGGTGCGCATGCACGGTGTGCAAAAAAACATTAGTAACAGTACAATGAAGTGGAAAAATAAATAAAAAAATCCATGCAGCGCTTCATTTAATTGTTAGAGAATGTTCATGTTGCTCTACTGCAGCACAGTGGAACGGAATGACCAAAACACCAGTTTTACCACTGCAGTGTTACTATTCAGGTTATCTGAGAAATCAGGCTGATGCGAAAATCTATATATACTGCTACAGTAGCACAAGATTAACAGTCAGAAACGTTTTAATTTTAAAATAAAAAAAAAATTACAAAACACATTTCAACAGGAAAATCTTATTGCTGCAATGACAAGAACAATTCGACTCTTTGAAAAAAAGAACATTTTAAAGCATAGATCATGGGGTTTCCCTCCGTATTTGTAACCAAATTCCATGCAT
Organism: Salarias fasciatus; assembly: GCF_902148845.1. Classification (NCBI taxonomy): domain Eukaryota; kingdom Metazoa; phylum Chordata; class Actinopteri; order Blenniiformes; family Blenniidae; genus Salarias; species Salarias fasciatus. Next base: position 12,378,993 of record NC_043765.1, on the reverse strand, counting down.
GGTTAAATTAAAAACACAAAACGCGGGTTAGCCAAATTGCATATAATTGCTATTTACTATCTCATAGCAAGTGTATTTATGACAAATATGTGTCATTCTATCATGTATGGAACATTTCATTTCATGTACAAAAATCATGGAGATACAACGTCCCATTATGAAGTGCATGTGATTTTCGTAGGAATGCTTAATCCAATTTATGAGAAGAGAGATTATAGACATTCCACTTAAACCATCTATTGTGTCCTCTGCCTCTTCTGCATGTTCCTTCACACACACATGTACTTATGGATTTAACGGCATTCTCTCTGAAGTGTGCCATGCCCGGAGCGCCTTCCCTCCCTCAAGTGCAGAAGCTTACACGAATATTACATTAGTTTACATTGCCGCCTCGTGACGGCGCATAAACACTTTTAATACTCCGGTGTTCCATAATGGTTTCTCATTTCTGTGTTGTCAAACATGGGAGTTATCAGAGGCGTGATGATGTACAACGGACATTGGTTTTAACAAGTTGAATGTACCGAAATGGATTCATACTAAAGCGAACTCCGGCGGGTGGAAAGGCTTCGATACGCCCAAGGACATCGTCTTGTTAAAAATGTATAAGGTGTGATGGTGATACTGTGCTGTGGTCTAAAGAATTCTGCAAAGCCTGCGCATTATCTCACACCTGTATGTATAAGAAGTCCAAATGGGGTGATTACACACACAAAAGTCACAAGGTGCTCTTTTTTTTTTTTTTTTGGTTTTGTTTTTTGCTTGAGGGGCGAAGGAAACACCGGCGCTTTGAATTACCGGGGTGGGCCGAGGTGAGAGGAGGTGAAATGAGGTGAGGAAAAGAAGCGTTTCATGAATAGACTGACGACGGCAGGAGAACTGAAGGAGAAAAAAGAAATCTAATCTAATACACAAGGTGTTATCTATCAAGCAAATGCAATGCTGAGGGAAAGCTGTGGGCTGGTGTGAGGCTCAGCCTGCTTCCAAAAGTATGGCGTCAATACTTTATTTTTCATGATTCACATCATTTCATTTCTTTATGTAAACTGAGACGGGCCTGATTATGTTGAGATCAGAGACTCATGAGGGAGACGCCACCCGTTGCAGGACTTAGTAGCGATTAGCTAAATTCGTCATCTCGACCAGTGATTGGACGGAATGAGGAGTTGAATTCGTCTTTTGTGATGAAAAAAGTGGCCAATATGACGAATGAGCTTGAAACTGCAAACTTGAAGCGGCACCAATGTGAGACAGTGTGGAGGCCTAAATATTTATCCTTTATCCTCAGTGAAAAAGAACTCATCATTATAGAACATATTAAAAATAAATGTATTTCACACATAGTGTGCTATGAGGCCCCTTCTTTGTATGGAATTGTACAGGGTGTGGAGGAATCGCCTCGGTTTACAATGGTAAAAGTTTGGGTCCCTCAAGTAAACGGATGGTTGCCACAGAGCCAGACGGCTGAATGTCCACTGCCTCTCAAATCAGCTGCAGAAACCAATAACTGCTTTATTCGTGTCCCAGCATTGCTGACCACACTCGGGTCAAATTGACATCTTTCAGAGACCCGATGATCCCGGACGTCTGCGACGATGAAGCTCATCACGACCGGAACCTTGCCAGAGCTGCATCCACGCAACTTTGTTGAGCGGCTTATTTGTGATTGGGGAATGCGAGGCTGAAATATGAACTGTGTTTGAACTATGTCAGTCTCAACTTTTGTTTAATTGATTGATATTTTATTCCCTAGTTTGTAATCACTGGTTGAATGTTTAGTGTTGTTTTTCTCTGTACATTTTTTTTTTTTAAGCCAATCAGACTTCTTTTGCTGGTATAACATGATGGCTAAGTAACATTATACAACCCCAGGCCAAAAATTCAATACAAAATCCAAACAGTTTCAAATTTACTTATTAAATTATATACATTTTAATCGAAACAAACAAATCAAATCAAATGCGAATTTTGATTTGGCCTGGTCTGAAACCTGAAGGCTGCGTTTCCTCGCGCTGTTGTAACTCAGCTATTGGCCAACAGCAGCTCGCCGAAGATTGATTGCACAGCGGCCTGAGAAAGTGATGAATACCACTGCACACAAAAAAAAAAAGAGAGAGAGAGGGGGTGGGGGTGGGGCTAAATTGGAAGTATATTGAAAGGTGGTAGATTGAAAGAAAGCCCGCTCAAAGAACAAAGTAATCAGAAAAGTCGAACGCACACCAAAAGAAGGAAATCAAAGTGTACTGCTCAGACCTAATCGTGCTTCCAGGCGCCGCCTCGATGGTCCACATGCAGTGCAGGTTGTGCTCGTATGGCGCCGGGTAGCCCGGAGACAGGATCCGACCGGAGGGCTCCTCCTTGATGGTGCCGCCACACTCGGCTGCAAAGAAAGACAAAAAGAATCATGAAGTTAAATAAACGGAACGACGCAAGTAGGTTAAGACACTCGCCACAGAAACTGCACGGCCCTACTTTCAGGAAAGTGCATCTCATCAGTTCCCTCTCATCATTATTAATTATTGACAAAGCAGTCAAACTCGATCATCTCGCGCGCAATCTGAATGATAGGAGGGAGAGCAGCCAACTCAATATACTCAATGTGTCTCTTTGGCTCGGCGAAGGCAGCCCGCCACCTCCGCCATGATCTCATAGACCTGTTGACTGAACACCCTGATATTCAATTTATCAGACAGCAGTTCAAGCTCGACTTTCATAAAATATGCTTTGATTGATGTGGCAAATATTTCAGGTTATTTTTAGGCATCAATCAAGGAAGGAAAAAAAAAGAAGAAAAAAAACAAACCCACAGTATTCGTGTGCAAAGCAGATGTGTGACTGTCAGATTAAACTATCACTGAGCGACATGATAGGTAGATCATAGGAAAAGAGTGGGAGACTTGTCAAGAACCGCTGGTTCATTAGACGTGTGTCAATCACCGAGCGCGTGGTAACGGTGGCCGCAGCCGGTGTGGTTTTTCTAACGAGGCGGCATAAGCTCAGTCTCTCAATAAACTGACAACATCGAAACACACATTTCTGAAATGGCAACGCTAACTCACAGGCCAAAACATTTTGTCAAGAACAGTGGGAAGAATTGAGTTCGTTTTTTTTTCACTCCCCCCCTCCCTCGTGTAATGAATTGCTATCAGAAACACTTGGTGACTGAAAAGCAATTTCCAGGCCTCCTTCAATTACCACCTCCTACTTCCAATGAAAAAAATCTCCGACAACATCAGATTTAAAGTGTTTTTGTTCACTTTTTTTTGAAGCAATCTTAACTGACAAGAGGATGTTAAAAGTTTCTGGTTTTATTTTTGTTTTCCCCTTGAGACAAAAACAGCTCCTTTAAACAGGAGGAAAACAGTGATGAAAACTGGAGCTGAACTACAGTAACAACAAAGGGTGAAACTGAGAATGGGGAGTAGGAAACCGCCTATATTAACACAATTCGCCAGTGGAGCACGGGCATGAACAAACTCAGGCTTCTACGAGAACGTCATCGAGAACTGTCAGCTGTCACCACAATTCTTGCGGCTGCTTGTCTTAATCCAACATTCTACCTGTAACATTGTTGTGCTCTTAAATAGATTACATATTTGAACAGGTAGGTTTTCATTTCTGCTTACGAAGGAAGGGATGGCAGAAGAATATTGGAAAGAGAGTTCAAACTGAACACGCTGATCTTTCCACTTTTCCAGCTTTGTTCATCCTGTTTTTTTTTTTTTGTTTTTTTTTTTTTAAGAAAACTTGCCGTTTCATGGAGTGAGAAGAGAAGGTGGTGATCTATCACAGTAAGACAAAGCCATCTCTTTCTTCTCGCCTTATGACCTAAGAAACTACTGTTCAATGCCGCCATGGCAGTGTAACTCTCCCAGCAGCTCCAACCCTTCAATCTCTGTCTCCAGACTCCTCTTTCTAAAATCAACTCAGGTTTCTCCGTCTTCGTCTCGGTTTCTCCTCAAAGCGGCTTCAAATTGCTCTCTGAATGAGAATAGTGAGTCTGCGGCTGATCATAGAGATTCAGAGATGTGGTTTGTTTCCTAACATGGGGATAAAATATCCACAGAAATCCCAACAAATCAAACAGAAGGCATGCAGGTTTGTATTTGCTTGAGCACTGGGCATTAATATGTACAAATACACTCACCAGCCACTTCATTAGGTATTCTGTGCTTTCTCATGCTTATTAATGGGGCGATCACAGTATTAGAAGCACGGCTTAATGGGAAGCGGATAAACAGGAAACTACAACTTCCAACCTCAATGGTAATCTCAAGTAAAAACTATTATCATATATTATGATACTAGGTCGCATCAGACTGCACAACTGGGGGACGAGTGCGTGCCGCATTCTCCGCTAAAGGTTATCTACAAAATGTGTGCTAAGTATAATTAAAGTCCAAGTCTGTAAAGCCTCAGTTGTCCGCCTCCGAAACCTGCCAACTTTTTTTCTTTCCCGTGACTTTCAGGACGCAAAGTCTGCCCACTATCTTCACCTCAGGTCCTCTCTCCACGCTCCCTCCCCGCCGCCTGTTCCCGTCTGTGTCTCATCTATGTTCGGTCTGTCCTCGCTTTCGGGAAATAATCTCGCCATTACAAACGGAAACAGTCCCTCATCGGCTCCTAAATTCACTCTGGCTGTTAAGCTATCGTCTGCTGTGAAAGGAGCACGGGGAGGACAAATGTGTGCAGGGATATACAGTTTTCTGAATGTTGTTTATACCCACAGATGAAATTACCTGTCAGTTTGGGCTGAGGAGGGGAGCTGAGCAATGCTATTCTAATCACCTTGGCTGATGTCAAAAAAGAAGAAGAAGAAAAAAAAAAAAAAAAGCACCTGCCTGCCTGTTTTTCCTCTTGGTGAGTTTCAGGCTGGTTTCTGAGTCACTGTCAAAATGCCGCCTGGGAGCAGGTCTAAAAATTGCTCTGGGTGTCTTAACATGGCTTTACACAGGCAGAGGCTGTATGTGTATAAATAGTATTTTAATACTTGAGGAAAATATGCATAACACAGTTGTGTCAGCTGGCAACAAATGGCGGAGGAATTGTATTTTGTAAATGAAATAAACAAACTTGCCTTCAGCATGGCGGGTAGAGTTAATATAGTGATTTTTATTTTAGTAAAAAAAACTATATATATATATATATATATATATATATATATATATATATATATATATATATATATATATATATATATATATATATATATATATATATACATATATATATATATACGGAAAGGAGGAATTTGCAATTGTGATGCAATGTGAATACGAAGAGCTAAATGCAGCACAGTCATTTCAGGATGAGATAATGCACTGAATAAGGTGCTGGGAAGGCAACCAAATGGATGCCCCTAAAATAGCAGAGCTAAAACAGACCGCAGAGCTTTTTCCAGACCTGCGCCGGTATATTCACATTGTTATTTGGAAGAGGAACTGGGTCAGGCATCAGCCAACTAAGACTAAGAGATGTGCCAAACAGCGAAAGACACTGAGATAAATACTATAAGATGCAACACAATGTTGGCTTTTATCGTGATATTTAAGACAATGCAATCAAAAGACAACATATAAAAGCATGCAACATTATGTTAATATGAAGTACTGTGCATTGTTTGTAATGTTTCCTCCGACTACTATTAGGTACTGAGGTGTTTGTACCATGACTATCGTTAAACTTTTTGCAAATCCACTTTAATAACTGACTGAAGTTCAAATTTGACATAATACACGCTGCCTTTTCAGAGTTTTGACTCACTTTCAGTGCAGCATCGTTAGTGGACACATTCACCGAAGACGAGAGTGGAATCTGATGCAAATTTCAGATCTAATTTACGACGCTTGCGAATGCTTTTAAGTATTTAAATTGGGCTGGAATGCTATTGGCACCAATCAGATCAGAAGTCAGACTCATTACAGCTCCGCAAGACTTTGGCGCCGTGCATAACTCACCCACACAGAGTGGAAGGGGGCTGTCCCACGCCCTCCTCTCCCCCCTGAGGCACGTCAGCACCTCGGGTCCTTTGAGCGTGTAGCCGGGGTCACAGCTGTACGACACGGTGCTCCCCGCAAAATGCCCTTTGTCCTCTCGCTTGTAGCCAAACTGCGGCACACCTGGATCCTCACATTTCACCAGCTCGAAACCTTCAATCGGCAGAGAGGAGTGGGAGAAACAGTTGAGCGAGAGGCATAAGGTGAAGAAAAACTGAAGACAGGATATGCGAATGTGACTGGTAATTATGCATAAGACGCACAGTGTGTTGGTGTGCGCATGGGAGTGTGTTACTCACTTGTGAAGTGCAGTTCAAAGCCTTTGCTGGTGTTATCCGCATTGCTGATGAACTCTAGCCACATGGAGCTGGAGGTGGAGTTCAGGGTTGTGTCTAGCATCTCGTTGCCTGTAAACACCCCCAGCAGACGAGCCTTATTGCTGCTGCCATCAAAGACCTGGACGGGGGCGGGGGGGGGGGGGGGGGGGGGGGGGAGAGACGAGGGCGAGAGTGGGAGGAAGCACGTGAATTAAGGTGATCGGGGGTGGCGCGCGCGGCCGATATGCTAACAAGGTGTTCACACAAGAGATGAGAGGGAGGACGACAAACTCCCACCGCCCCCTCACTTTGACTATGTCGTCCTCCTCCAGCCGAAAGTCCCGCGCTCGCAGCTGAATGCCTTTGCCGGGCTGCGTCTGGATGGAGTAGATGCATTCGTGGTTGTTGCCGTAGTAACCGGGGTAGTTGGGCGAGAGCAGCACCCCTTGCATGCCAGTCACGGATGAGCCGCATTCAGCTAGAGAAAAGAGAGAGAGGAGGGTAGGGAAGGAGGAGAGACGGAGGAGGCGGTGGTGGTGTTGGAGAGAGCAGAGGACATGTCAATCGCTATATGCTTGAAACTCAGAGTGTATTTATTCATGCTGTCATGCACAGGGAGACGGGAAGAGGTGATGAGGAGGGGAATGTGGTCACTGACTATACCTGAATGTTGAATGGCACATCATCATAATCGCGCTGCAATCTGAATATGATTAACAGTAATTTCAGCTCTATTTGAAAATTGCTTCGTCTGAATCACACCGGGGGAAAAAGTAAAGAAAAAAAAAAAGGAGGGTGGGGGGGACAAAGTTGTCTGCAGAAAAATGCCTGCTGGAATTTAAATGACCACAAATGTACCTCGACTTTGTGAATGCGACGAGGTAAGATAAGGTAAGGTGATTGCACTGACTTGGAGGTATGCTGAAAAGTATCAAATTTCCGAAATGGGGCTGAATATTTCCAAAAAAAAAAAAAAATGAGTAGAAATAAAAAAGAATATCAAAATATGCCTTCTCTCTCATCCCACATACACCTCGATACACCCAGAGGCAGAAAAAGACCAACAAACTAAGAAATGGCAGCTTAAAGCTACAGAAAACGGAGGATGAGCAGGGAAGGCAGTAAAGTAAATATTCAAAAGTTTCACTCAGCAAATTGCTTGGCCTACTTTCACAAACATAAACATCCAGAAAAAAACCACTAGGAATATGAATGAGAGGAATTAACTAGGCTAGGTCGGGGTGGAGGTCTCCTTATGACCTGTTCACGCAGATTCTTTGTGATTGGTCCAGTTTCCCTCTTCAACCCATGACTTGTGACTCTAAATTGACAGAAAGTGTGCAACTGTCTGTATGTGTTGGCCCTGTGATCGGCTGACGCTCTACTTGGTTTTCACCGTTTTATCCCTCACAGTCAGCTGGGATCAACTCCAGTTGGCTAAAGCAGGGCTTCCACACTGCAATTGTTCTCGTCAAAGTATACTAAAAACCATAAGTAGGCCGATTATCATGGTTCGTCGTTTACCATTTAAAGCATCCGCATAAAAAAAACAAACAGGAATTTTATCTGCACGTGTAAATGCAGCTCTCAGGCTCTGCTGCATGATCGACTCAACACTGTGACCCCATTCTCTGCAGTTTGACCTTTGATGTTTCCCATGTATAAACAACAGGCTGCATCAATAATTAACATATTTCAATGTCATCCTCATTAGAGCTGCTGCACTATATAATTTGGACAAATTCGAAAAAAGCCGTTTCTGGGAAGGCGTCCAATGAAAGGGACAAAATGTTGGCGTACGGGGGAGGACGTGGTCATGAAGGGAATTAAATGGGAGCAGCCTCGTTTTCAATCACGACTGACAATTTTGCGCGTATCTTAATTGGTGGGGGGGTGTGTGAATGCGCTGGCGTGGCAGAGACGGGGAGGGGAGGGGAGGGGAGGGGAGGGGGTGACAAAAGCCAAAATAAAGTTTGTGACCACCTACCAACACACCTTGGCAGAGGGGAGCTCCACACCCGCCTCCTGCCCCCTAAGCACACCACCCTCGCCGGACCCTCCAGCCGGTAACCCGGGAAACAGGAAAAGATGAGGGCGTCGCCGACGCCGTACTGCAGGCCTTTCCTGGTGCTGTAAGGTGGGATTCCTGGATCCTCGCATGGCTCCAAATCATACTCTGTATAAACAAGAAAGAGTCGTTTCTTTCACTCAGAAATGATCACTTTATTGGTACTCATCCATCTGATTAGTGAAAAGCTGCAAACTGAATTTATTAGGACTTTTCTCTGTTTCAGATATTTAAAAAAAAACTTAGCAAATATTCCTTTGAATCTACGCTGCCATCTAAGCATCAAAACACCATATGGTATTTACCAAAGTTATCAAAGCTGTGCTTTCAAAAGGACTCATGAAACGCATTATTTCAATCATTGAGCCCCTACTGAGAAAGGTGCTGTTTGATTTTTTTTCAAACTGTCAATAACAATTTATTACTTCTGTTTGTTGGCATCTTCTTTTCATTCCATCTTTGTGCAAAAACAGAGGAAAAAATGGGTCTGCACACACTGCATGCCTTTTAGCCTGAACTTGAAAATGATCAGTCGCCTGGTTTCCTGTTTTATGACTTCAATGTACGTGATTAAACTTTCTCTGGGGACTTTTCTTTTGTCTTTTTCTGTCTTTTGGAACACTGCTGCTTGTGTGTGCCTTTAGAAAAAAAAAGATGCTTGCTTTGAAAATTTGAATTTCTAAAAACATGCGAAATACATTAGTAATAGACGTTTTTAAATGACCCACGCTGTGAGCTGCACTTGAACGCCCCTCAGATTGCACAACCCTAAAGAAGTTAATCACACTAAACAACGCGTGGCACAAACTCTCAGCAAAAGATTGTTCTGCTCAGTTGATGAAGAACAGAGAGACTGATACTTATTTCATCAACATTTCAGCACAATATCATGCAGCTCAGACATGTAACCGTCTGCTGGCAGAACATCAAGAAATCTGGCATGCTGCCATTAGCAAAACATGATTTTTCTTAAAAATCAGAGCAGGAATTACACCAGTACACAGATGAAGGATATGGCCGGCTCTTATCTTAGTTTTTTTCCTGAATGATGGGCATGGCCAAACACAATCGCGCTTGTGCTTTTCGAAGCGACTGAGTTGATTCTCACCGGAGAAAGTGATGTTGAAGCCCTCGTAGGACACGGAAAAGTCAGAGAGAAAGCGGATCTGCGCGGTGTAGTTCCCAAACAGGCCGGCGCTGAGAGGCGGCGGCAGCGTGGATCCCGTCAGTCTCCAGAGCGGCTGCGAGAAGCTGCTGTTCTCTGTCACTAGCAGGTGATCGTGAGGACTCTCCAGGTGGAAGGTGTGGAAGGTGAACTGGACGCCTAAAGCAGAGACAAAGAAATGTATCACTATGTGCATTATTCTTTAAAAAAAAAGTTTGCTAATTAAGCGAGAGAGGTAAAAACACTGACTGAATCCTTCAGTTAAAGCAATAGTTTCAGTTTCATAAGGCACACAGCAGCAATTCCCTGTCTTCCTCCCCTCTGACTTATCAAACACATTCCACCCACGCGCACTGAGCATCTGCAAATAAGGCTGCGTCAATTTGATGGGAGCGCTCAACCAAAGGTGACAAGACTGGAGAGTCATCCCTTGGCGCCGTAGCCTTAGGCCAGCCTCTCAGCACCGCAGGCTCACAAAGACGGCTTGTTCGGCAAAATAAAAAGGCCACTCGGTAGGAAATGACTTTGTAAGGGAAATTGAATTTGACTGCTGCATGTGTTGACACGGCGTTCCTTTGCTCACCTTTGCCATGGGAGGTCTCGATTATCCATGTGCAGTTTAGGTTGTGCGGGTAGAAGTCCGGGAAGCCGGGAGACAGGATGGTGCCGACGTTGCCCTGGATGTAACCTCCGCACAGCGCTGGGGAGAGAGGGAGAGAGAGAGAGAGAGAGAGAGAGAGAGAGAGAGAGAGAGAGAGAGAGAGAGAGAGAGAGAGAGAGAGAGAGAGAGAGAGAGAGAGAGAGAGAGAGAGAGAGAGAGAGAGAGAGGGACATGAATGAAGGGTGGACCGGCAGGAGAAAGAGACAAGAGAGGCAGAGTCAGAGAGGGCATGGGAGAAAATTAAAAGTATGATTTGTCTGCGCATTTACAATGCAGTGAATGCATTTCACAAGAGGTGCCCTTCAAGATAGCATAAAAGGAGAGAGTGGTATTATCAATATCATTACAGAGTCGGCAGGAATCGATACTGTCCTTAAATATAAAAGCATTTTACAAATGAGGAAGGAGAAAAACATCAAAGGGTGTGCTTACTGCTGTACATATAAAACATTTCTGATGAAAGGAAGCAGAAACTTTTAAAGTCTGAAAACAAGACTCATTGGGACAAAAAAAGAAACGCTATCATCTTATATGGATTTTATAATAACTCGGGAATATATGGCAATCTGAATGTGATGCAATATGAAGCAAAGTGCTCAAAATGATTTCTCATGTTTCATCTGTAACAACACACAACAATGAGCGGGAGCTCTAATCCCATTTAAGAGAGAGGGAGAAATCTGGCAGACGACTACTCATTTCTAGGTCAATATTATGGAACGTACCATCGCAGCTAGGCAGGGGGCGACTCCACTGAAAATTGGGTTCGCATTCGAGAGGCTCGCCGTCGCTGAGCGTGTACCCCGCCTCGCAGCTGAATGTCACCAGAGCGCCCACGTAGAAGTCATTGCCGTGCCGCTGGCCGTTCACAGGAATGCCCGGATCCACGCAGTGATCGGACTGCAACTGCAGAGCTGGAGAGGAAACAACAAAGAAGGTAGAAGGCATCAACAGCCTATCAAAGGCAGAGACTCACACCCTCCAAAATCCACCTGCTGGCAGCTTCATTAGGCCTGTGTCATTTAAAATATCAGCGGGGTTGGTGGAGGCTGAGAAAAGTGAAAGGCGGCTTGTTTTCATGTCACAATCTGGGAAAAAAAAAAAAACAAGCCACACAAATGACCCCTACTAATAGTACAAATTCTAGAGCTGTCCATGCATCATTCTGAGTGAACATGTGCTCATTAACTGCACTTCATTTACTCTCAGACAAGTTGCCAAAGGTTAAAAGCGTGGGTAAAAGCGTGTTTGCTTTGATACATTTTTTTTTTAAAACAGTACGTGTCGAAAAAATATCTGACAGAAAATACTTAACCCAACTGAATCATAATTACAGGAGTGTTAATAAGTGTGGTTTAATTTTGAAATGGAAAGGCTGTGGAAACCACTCAAACTATTCAGTCAGCAAATACAATCAAGTCCTTTTTACTGCAGCCATCTAACAAACATTTATGAACCACATCTGGGCTTTTTTTTTTTTCTTTTAAATTTATACATTAAGTTTACAGGTTCTGAGGTCTTACTCTCGTAGCGAATACGGAAGCCGATGTCAGAGTGGCTCTTGTCCGTGGAGAAGAGGAGATACAGGAAGCTGGAGGTGCTGATGAGGAACTGGGGCACCTGGGTGCCCTGGTAGCTCCCGATCAGTGGCGAGGAGGGAAACCGTCCGTCGCGCACCTCCAGGACGTCATAGTTGACCTCAGTGCGAAATCTGGACGCACACAGCACAAACAACATATCTTAGCATCAAGGCGGGGATATAATGTCCCAACACAGCATTTGATGATGAAATAATACGAGAAACTTATAATTAAAAGGTGTATTTTTAGTGTTGAATCACATCTATACAAAAACAAAGCTGGAATATAATATCAGAGGTGACTAGCTACTGTGAAGCCGTAAAAAAGATGTTTTTTTTTTTGCTGTGGCAGAAAGAAAATGTGATGTGGAATATTGGTTCTGAAGCATCACATTCTGCATGCTCTCTTCATGTGTCCTCACTTCAACACACCTGATAGTAACTATTAACTCGTTATCAGGCTTTCTGCAGCACTTCATCATGATTCATTCGTTAAATTCAGGTGATTCATTCATTAAAGTCAGGTGTGTGGGAGCAGGGAAGAATTGAAAACATGTAGACCTGCAGGATTGGAGTCCCCACCCCCTGATCTGAATGCAGCCACATAAACATATTTAAAACATTTTCTCACAAGCATATTATGTTGTTACAATTACAGAGAGATCAAGTTTTTGCATTTTTTCAATAGATATATGAACAGCATCAAATTAAAGTGAAATATACCTCTTTCAGGTGCTTTCGGCACTTTAGAGAGGGACTGATTCCACACCAACTTTAAAAAAAATACCCCTCAATTTTGGAAAAGGTTTCTACATTTGGTCTTTGTATTATGGTTGTATTGAATTTGTGCACGTGTGTTTGTGTGCATGTGCATTTCTGTCTTTTGTTGCCAGAGCCACTTCATCTTCAAAGCCATGAATAAATTGCTCTGCTTCAGAAGCATGTCATCTAAATGAAGCGGTCTGTGATATTTTATTGATGTTACATAAAAATTAAAGAGCAACAAACATTTATGCTGTATTCATTTTGCATGCCGCGCCGCCGTGGCAGCGATAGGGATGAGATGGGTTCACAAGTAGCATTTGATCCTGCAACTGTCAGTCTGTTACTCCCTTTTTGTTTTGCTAACATTAGGGCGAATTATCACCTCTCTGATTTCCAAAGATCCCCCTTGACACAGCGTTCATGCGTATTTGCATACTTGCGGATCTGCATCTGTATCTTGACGCATGTGTTTGTAAACCTGAAAGCTGGCTGTTGATCGGGGAGAGGGTGTCAAACAAACAGATCAGGCATTTCCTGAAGAGCCTCCTAAATAAAACATAGTGTTTCACTGGCGGGGGGTAAACGCTGAGATGCGTCAGATGTGCTGCATTACACCAGAAATGAGGATATTGAATGAGTTTGGATTAAAGATGTAGAAAAATGGGGAGGAAAAAAAAAAATGTTGTTAGAGCGGCCGCTGGTATGTGGGTGACTCACTTGTCGAAGATGATCTTGATGGGGTAGCCTGGAGGAGCCTCAATGATCCATTCACAGTTAAGGGCCTCTTTATATAGCTCTGGCCAGCCGGGGGAGAGGATGATCCCACTGGAAGCCTTCAGATCCCCCCCACACGGGGCTAACGGAAGGAGAGAAGAAAGGGAGGAGGAGGAGAGAACAGACAGAGGCTGAATTATGCATGTCTTTCCCAGCTGATGTACGACAATGCCCATAAATGATCCCATGCATCAGTCAGGGCTCATCCCATTTCTTACACTACCAGGGTCTATCTAATGTAAATTGGTGACAGCTCACTTCAAGGTTAACCATTTCTCCCTGGGAACAGGCTTGTCACCGCTCATGCGTCTGCGTGCGCACGAGCATGTACCCATGTATATATGCATATGGATTCTTTCTGGAAACGGCGCCGTTTTAAATATATTATCAAACCCCTTGGTGAAAAAGGTGCCATGAAAGAAAGGGGGAAAAAAAGAAAAGAAAAAAACGGAGCATCTTTGATCGCTAACACAAAAAGACACTTGAGCACACCGGCCCCTCGTATCCGTTACAGCTCACTTTGCCGCGCGTCTCTTTAACTGCCTATCCTTAACCAGAACACACAGGCAAAGCGGAGGGCTTCGTTACAGTGCCAGCTCCTCGCTCCCTTTGAAGTGGAATGATTTAATCAGCCAACTCAGCATACTGAAGGACATCTATAAAACGCATTATGCTACAAACGCAGGGGTATGATAGATGGTCTCAGAGGAATACAAAGCTGCTGTGGCACACCAGAGGGGTGTGGGTGGAGGGTTGGGTGGGGGGTGACATGTTTTAATAATGGCTTCTCCTTTGCGTATCACAAAAAGTAAACCTGATTAGGCTCCTTAGACTTGTAGCCATGTCTTCCCTGCTGGTGTCCAAAACCCCTCAGCTGGTTCATGCCTGGCTTTATCTAAGCTCTGTTGCTATACTGAACTTTTCTGATTGGCTGGAAAGAGATTCTAAATACTGCGTTAGGGAGATAAAAATGGATTGCTCAGCAGTATGTATGGGAGCACAGCACGCCGGCTGCACTGAAAAGCCAAGAGGACAAAGACTCTGGATCGTCAGCAGCCACAGTTCCAGTCTGAAGGGTGCTCCACAAAGATATTGCCTATTGATTACATTTAATTGTATTATTCAAGGAACTGAAGCTGATTTTTGAAGCTAAAAACCATCTTCATCATCATCAGTTAGCAGATAGCGAGATCAAACCTTTCCAACAGCCACCACACTGTGCACATGGTCGATGAGGCGGCACAACCACGCACAGGGGAGTAGTCTTTAGTAGTTCAGTCTTTCGCATATTTAACCTAATAATGCCCATCATTCAGCCAGGTCTAATGTAATTAAAACACTATATAAAATGTCAGAGGTTTAGAAAAAAGAAGGAATTTAAGTGTTGTAATTCTCACAAACACTGCCCAAGTCACATATAAAAAAAGAAAGAAAGATGGAATTGGAGATTTTCATTCAGATTATCTGCATCATGGGAATGATCGTTCAGTTTTTTCACAGTGCAGATATTACAGATAATTTTTTGATGAGAAAACTGTATTTTGTTAAACACCATAAATATAAATGTAAATCAGAAAATGGAGACATTTCTACAAATACTGGGCTTTTTTTTTATGTTTCTCTTTTATTACGTAATAACAAAAGAAGATGAGAGGATCTGGACACAGTTTGGTCTATTTCACAAATCCTAATGAAATTATAGCAAAGGGCATCTTTTTCTGATACTTTTTTTCCTTCATCAAAATAACATAAATTAAATGGAGTAAATGGTTTGAAAAAGTTTCGGAGATGCTTAATAAAGCCTTATGAGAATCAGGATTCTTTTCTAATTATGAATAAGAAGACATCTGAATACTGAATAAAAATAGAATTCTGAAACTTTGATCCCCAAGTCCGCTTCTTTAACCTCAAGGCAAAAAAAAAATGTGGGCTACATAGACTTTCACGAGTCACGTCAAACATCCGTTTCTTACCTTCACATCGAGGGACGGCGTTGTCCCACACCACATTCCCATCCTTGAGGATGCAGGAGATGGTTTGTGAGCCGTGGGTCTTCACGAAGCCCTCCTCGCACAGGAAGGAGATGGAACTGCCTAGCTGAAGGCTCTCTCCGAAGCGCTTCCCGTTGACTGGCACGCCGGGGTCCGGGCACTCATTGTGGCGAAAAGCTTGAGAAGATACGGAGATGAGACGGGGGTTTAGTGCAGTAAACAACCAACAAGAAAACACAATACTGAAATCAAATCAACTCACAATAAAACAATTTCGCATATCAATATAGTAGTAATCTCCCTGGAGATTGCATGGGTAATTAATTCTAACAAAGTTGTTTGAAAAAAAACAACAACTTTTGTTTCACTGTCAGCAGTACAGAATGCCAGCATGTTACCAGAAGAAATTTGTTTCACTTAGTCACATCGATTCACCCTGCCGCAGTAATTCTGGAGGGTGGGCCGCAAAAAAAAAAAAAAAAAAAAAAAAAACCTCGTGCAGAAAATCAGTGTCGAACGGCCCCGCTGTAAACAAACGCAGAAAATTGTTTTCATACACCCTCACAACTTTATCAATCAGGCCCCGCAATTAAATCCCAAGTACAGAACAGTTTAGAAAAGGACCGGGGGAGAAACGCAGGAGCAACAAGAAGAGTCATAACCCTGGAAGAGGGAGTGTAAACAAATATATCACCTGAGCCACTATTTCTCTCACTCTTGTGCACACATGCAGGTCGGTGACACGTGTAGGTGTTGATGAATCCTTTTTCTGGAGCCGTCGGACCCAAACGGAGCGCCAGCTACACCCCATCCATCACAAATATCTTATTTATTAACGTGCCAGAAATTGCTTCAATATAGTTTGGCATGTCCTTAATTAACATGAATGATGGAAGTTGCACGTTCAACCTCACAAACTAAAAAAAAATAAAGTCCCGCAGTGAGATGACACTGTTCTGGGGAACTGAACGTCATCTTCAATTAGCTGCACTTGATATTCATCCGCCGTGCCGCATTGGGTATTTATTTATTCATCTAACTTGCTAATTAATGCGTTAGTCGCCATGTGCTGTCCACATGGAGGCTCTTCAGAGGCACCTGGTTCGCTTGATGACATGTCTGCAAATGAGCTGAGCCGGGGGCAAAGAGAACTCCGAGCAGAGCTCGGCTTACCTAGTCGAGAGGTAAAAAAAAAAAAATAATAACTATAGCAAATAATAATGCCTGCTCCTCTTTGAATACCTACAAGGGGCCCTACAGCAGACATAAATGTGGGATAATATACCTTTGGCTCACGGAAATTATTTTACAGTTTTGTTTTTAATGGGCATCTCAGGATGAATCTCAAATCCTTTGTTTACATGCTCGACTGGAAACATTAGCAGTTTATGCTTCTGTCAGACAGTTTATACTTTATACACTTTCGGAAACTTTAGACACCTAAAGAAAGGTTATTACACTTATAGAAAGTGATCGAACCTAGTGATATCTTTTGTATTGATGGACGACAGAGAGATGGCTAGATATCTAGATAAATAAAATATATTTTTTCCTTTTTCCTTTGTGTATGCATCTGTTCATGTTTTGCTCACAGTGATACATCCATAAGCTCATTTCTAGGTTACCCTGATGGTTTATGGCTTGATGACAGTGGTAGCGTCCATAGACGACACACAATGCTGCTGTTTTCTCTATTGATGTCCCTTGTAGCGATCGTCACCTTTAATTCACCTTTGCAGTCACACTCGAAATCCGTGCCGAAGTTTATGAGATCCATGTTGCACAGTGCTGCATGTAATAAACTTTAGAGATGCCGAAACACCCCACAGTTTATGAGAAACTTTATAATCTGAGTGGGCCGAATATCGGCAGATGTGGAGCGATGCCTTCAGCTAAACAGAAGTCTTCACTTTGGATATTCTGAATACCAACAAACTATAAAAATAGCGCTTTATTGCCTTAATTAAATTCAGTCCCCAAATAGCATGAAATAGTTTTGTAGTTTTATAGGGTCAATGTGAGACTCTGTACAAAGATATTTATTTTAGGATATGGAAGGAGAAAAAAAAAAAATCAGGCCCACTGCACAATAGAGCATATGCAAAGACTGCAATAATCCTGCCACCGAGCCCTCACGGTACAGTATATCCATGAAAAGGGTTTACCAGCATGCAGCCGCCGTGCACTGCGTCAGAGTCGAAAACCCGTGTGGAATTTCCTAAGAAGTCAGCAGTTACCCAGAATAGAATATAATGAGCACTGCCGCAACGTATCCGTCAGGTAAGGATGCTACATCTCTGTTTGGGGTTTAATTTAGATGTCAAGTCTCTATTTAGAAAATAAAGACAGGAGTGTTTTCATTTTTCCTGTGAGAGCGCGGGAGGATGTGGGGCGCGTGTGGAGCAGTTCATGCATATACGTAGATACGGAAGATGTTTCATGAATTCGCTCCTCTTCACCTCCGTCCAGTACTCACTTGTAAAGGTGATGTTAAAGCCTCTGTCCGTGTAGGTGTGGTCAGTGAGGAACTCCAGCCGGGCCACGTGGGCGCTTGTCGTTATCGGCGGAGGAAGGACGTCACCGGAGAAAGTACCCAGGATGGGAGATTCAGCCTGAAAAAAAAAAGATTTTCTAATGAGATCGAAGGTATACCAATTTAAATAAGTCGAGTAAACATCTCCGGTGGTGCTGTAGGCGAACGCAGGCAGAGAAGCTGTGTAGCTCACAGACATAATTACAGAGGTGACTTCTCACATAATGACTGATGGACAGGTCAGTGGAGGGAGCTGCACAAAGAGCTATTCAAAGTAAGTGAGGAAAATGGTTTCTAATTGTATACAACCTTTCCCCCGTCTTTGATGGAGAGGAAGTCAAACTGCTTCTCCATGCTGAGGTCGTTGAAGGCCAGATTGATTCTGCTCTCAGGGTTGGAGATGATGAGCCACACGCAGTGCATATTGTTTCCATACTCCTGAGGGTAGTTGGGAGACAGCAGCACCCCGGATGGAGTAGTAAAGTTGAAGAAACAGGAAACTATAGCAGTCATAAAGAGATCGAAGTGGGAGAGAGAGAGAGAGAGATAGAACACAGTAACATAAAAATGAGCCTTCTTTGGGAGACCAGAAGCATGGTGCATATTCTATTTACTTTTGCTGACTACATGATTTGATGCATTTTATTGAATCTGCAGAAATCTACCACAAGTCCCACTCACTCTCGACAGATCAGAAAAACAAATCACATTTCAGACGACGCTCCAGTAATCACCAATTTATTATCTTGTAGTATAGGCACATAGACAATGACAGAAACCTTAGACTCGCAATATCTCAAAGGAAATGAAGAGAGAAATCTGTCAAATTCTCAACTTCCCAGGTGAAGGAACGTAGACAAGGCTGAATAAGGAGAGCTGTGATTTACTGGTTGCACGCATTCAACCTTTATCTGAAGGGATAAATCTTATTTAGTCAGAGAATAGGAGGAGGGTTAAAAAGCAAATAAATGCTTTGAACTGAGGTGGAAAATAAAAATTGCTCTGTCACGTCGACTGAGGACTGTGAAGGTATTCACTTTATTAGTTGCTCAGGTGGATGTCCTTAAGCAACACCACAGTATAGAGATCACAGTGTGATCCAGTAGTTCTGTTTAAACAACTCATCTAAATTAAATTAATTAAGATCGTGGACTGATCTACCATAAATGAATAAAACATTAAATGTTAAGGAAATCAGGGACAGAGATTAGAGTGTGTATTTAAAATCTGATGGTGTCCACATGACTGTAATAGTTGATCGAATGTTAACCGAATAAACAAGGTTCCCCAGAAATATGCTGCAAAAGTGGCATTTGTGCTGGTTAAGTCTGTCATTCAGCGCCATTATATTTAACTAGATAATTCAGGCTCTCTGTCCACACTACTGTCTTATCAAAACTACAACGGAGGCCATTATCTGCACGGTCAGCGTTCCCTTTCTTTCTCTCTTATCCTTTCATTTTCCGTGTTTGTCTCTCATGGCATTAATTAGCTAATAATCCTTCCAATTATGCTAAAATCCACAGGATCCTCTGAAAGACAAACTGTATGGCTAATCTGACCACTTATTATGCAGCTCGTCCGGTGCCCTGTCTGCAGAAACATACCTATTAATGCACCCATATGAGAAATGCCACATTCATGCATGCGTGCACACATTCAACAACTTACAAACGCAGCTGGGCTTCTTGGCCGACCACTGGTTGTTCTTCTGGCAGGTGATGTTCTTCTTCCCCACCAGTTCAAAGGCCGGCAGACACTCAAAGTACAGCCTGTCCCCGTGGCGAAAACCTGTCCCCTCGCGTTTACCGTAAGCAGGAATCCCAGGGTCTCCACAACTGCCTTGGTCAATTTCTATGGAGGTAGAAGAGAACAGAAACTAGGATTGGGAACGGAGACACAAGAACTCCGACTCAACAGAAAATCCAGCTGAAGCTTGTTAACCATCCTTCAGGTGAGTGACCCTACATAGCAAACTGATCTCTTCCCATTTCTTCCACAAGAACAGGAACATGTGGCAAGTAAGTTTTGGATAGAAAAATTTCCTTCATGCGGATATTTCTTTTCAAATTTGCTGTGAATCAGTGGTTCGCAACTGTTCTGACTTCAAGACCCACCGTCACCCCACCATCAGGAATATTTTCAGTTTCTCAAATTGACTAAATTACAAGACAGAATAATTTGATCCTGAGAAAGTAGAACAGAAAATCACAGTTTGTCCACATGATAAACACGTTCCCAAACAACTAACAAGTGTCAACTAGAGAGGGAAATATTCAGTTTTATGCTCAATTATCTGAACTTTAATAAACACCAAAAGTCTTTACTTCAGTTACTTCTACATAAACACACAACAAAACAAAAAACAAAAAAAAAAAAAACTACAGAGCAGTCATTTCAGAAAGGATCAAAATATGTAGCTTCAGCTGAGAATCCACTCAATAAATAATTAACAGAGTCCTAATAAAACTATTCAGTCACTTATTAAGGCATGTCAAGGTTGACACAACAAGCAGAACTTGTCATTAACATTTAATGCAAAAATACATTAAAGTACAACTAATGAAAAGCATAAGTAAAAAAAAAAAAAGCTCAATTTATGATTGATCTGAATATCCTTACTCACTGAATCTATCATTATCAATACTGTACTGGAGAAACAAGAGTTTTTCAGTAGCAGTATTTCTTTTGTTTCGTTTTCTTTTGGCGCTCCCTTGAATCTTTCACTTAAGTCTAAGTTTGGAGGAATTACTGGAGATTTGTTTGTTTTTACCTCCTGACAAGATTCTCAGAGTCTGGAGTTTAGTGGACAGAGCTCAGAGTCCAGTGTGTTTGTGTGTGTTCAGCTGAACGGAGCTGAGAAGAAACACTTCTCCTGGAGAGACTTTTTCACTCTGCACTCAAAAGCCTTACCTGAGATTCTCTGTGTTCTATTAGCGTATCTATCAAAAACTCTGTGGACTTCTTCTCTGGTGTTAAATAGTGAGCATCAACCCGCCTGACAGCGAATTAGCGCCATCTATTGTTAGGAAGTATGAAAAGACCAGGAGTTTTTTTTTCCTGAACTTTTTATTGATTTATTTTCCGAGACCCACTTTTGGATTGCAACCAATCAGTTGAGAAAAGGCTGCTATAAATGATGCTCGTGCAAACATAACATAGACACTGTATTTAGCTCACTGACATTGAAATAGCATGTCTTGGAGTAAGACTGACTCCTTAAATAAGCAGATTGCCTCCTTCAAATTCAAAATATATTGACACAATACTTAGTGTTATTACACAGGAAAAGTGATGATAAGCACATTTGATTGCATCTTTTATAATCCCTGTTGTAATTAAGGCATTACAACATATAGTATATATAACCAATCATAACAGTGTTAAATTTAACTGTGCAAAAAATTAATAAATGACATTTTGACACGTTTAAATAATAAAAAAAAATAGATGATCAAAACATAATAGGATGGAATTCTCTATATCTGTGACATTGAAAAGTCTTCTGTAAAAATCAGCATTCAAATCCCCAATGAAAACTCCCAAGAGGTGAAATATTTTGAATATTTTAGGGAGTGTTTCATTAACTGTGAAGTGTAGATTTTTCTTCAACATAATACTGCTATAAAGAAAACTCTCCATAACCATTTAATACCAGAAGAGGCTCACCAGCAAACTTTCAACTACATTATCGCAACTGCAGCATCATTCCATCGTTCATCTTTGTAATACCACTGCCTGACTGGTGGGAAACACTGAAAAGTACATTACGCGAATAATAGGATGTACTCTGCAGTAGGCGCATCAAATGTTAATGCAGGAGCGTTGTTATGGGAAACGTTTGTTCACTGCAAGGGAGATCAATATGGATTTAAACGCTGTGCATTCAGTGCAGTGACAACTGGGGGGAAAAAAAAGCTATAGGTAATATGTAAGCAATAAAATGCTTCACAGCATCAAATTTTGCCTTTTCAACTAAAACTGTCTGGAGAATGAGGAAGGCGTTGATTCAGTTTTTGAAATTGACACGGTTTTCAGACTTGCTCCAACAGCTTAGTTCAATACTATGATATTATTATTGTTGTTATCAAAAAATGTGTTCTTATTCACAAATATTATTTCATGATTCTGGATGAATGATGAATATTAGAGGCTGCCTTTCAATATCTGAAACAAACCAGTACAATCAGAGCTCTATTCCAGCAGCAACAACTTTCTCAAATTGTGTCTTCATTTTTAAGGCCAGTTTATATCAGAATGCATAAAGAGTGACATGGACTGGCTTTTACACCACATTAAATCGACATATTTTCTGATTTTTATATATTAAGTCACTGCTTTAAGGTACTGCTTTCTAGTCTTCCGAATCTTTTGTTTGTGTCTCCCACGGTCTGACTGCCAGCGTTTTCCTCCCATTACTGCATAACAAATAGCCTCACTGGTGCTGGAAGCTGACGCGGGCACTTTCGGACTGACACACTAACACACCCACACCTCCGTGACCACCACCCTTTCTTTGCTTAAAACCACACACAGCAATTTCATTATCTGGAGATTTATGCTCTTCTCGCCCACTCTTCTTTCTACTTTTCTGAGGTTGAAGATCGCTGATGGGAATGCTGAGGCATCCTATCGAGGCATCTGGATGGAGGGGAAACACTGAGAGCAAATCAGCTCATCCATCCAGGAAATGATGGCAGGGCCTAATACGATTTTAAATCGCACCAGGGGTGATGCCGGGTATAAATCCATACTCAGCCCTAATGATGATCATCA
Organism: Salarias fasciatus; assembly: GCF_902148845.1. Classification (NCBI taxonomy): domain Eukaryota; kingdom Metazoa; phylum Chordata; class Actinopteri; order Blenniiformes; family Blenniidae; genus Salarias; species Salarias fasciatus. Next base: position 12,356,368 of record NC_043765.1, on the reverse strand, counting down.
TTTAGAACACATATTTAGAGCTCACTGCTGTTTGGATGTATGGCTGTCCCGAGGCTGCCTCGTTCACAAGACAACTCATTGATCTTGTTTGCGTGGAAGTCACCTTTAAAGGTGGGTTGGGGGGGGTACGATCCAGACAGAGAATCAAAGGGACAATCAACCACATGAATCTGTAAGATCTAACGGAAACCGCATTTGATCAGAGCATAACTGCACCCCGCTGTCGATGCACAAAATGACACATATAATGACTCGCGGATCCCCATAGTCGCCGTCTCTGCCTCAAGGGTCCCCACAATTAGAAGTTCAGGGAAAACCGGGGTAATAAATGTAAACCCTTTGAAGTGTGAGCACACGTTTCATGGATGGGATCTCTTGTCATACACTGCATGTCTACACGTGTGCGATGTGTTTGTACAGTTTGTCAAACATAACAGCCACAGAGGAAGAAGTCAAACACCAGACGATGATCCTCATGAACAGGAGAGCCTCCGATTTCTCTGTATAAAACACTGGAAGGTGACATCAATAAATACACCACGATTTCACAATTACTGCTATAACACAGTAGTGCATATAGTAGCCAAAAGGCAGAGTTCCACAATCACATCAAACACCTTTGAAGTGGGCCGAATATAACATTAAATGGCCAGAAAGATAGATAAATTCCTTATTGATTCTGAATAGTGACTCTGCATAAAAGTGAGAATCAAGAGCTCTACTTATCTCTAGGTATCTGCTTTTTAAAGCACACATGCAGAGAGTTCCATTGTTCAAGTTGAATATCTTACTGGGACCTAAAACCTTCACTCTAGGGAAAGTTAAGAAGAAATCCTTAAAGCCGAACCCTGTTGGTGCTGGGGATGCACATGATTAGCTGCTAAAACGATTAAACGTCTGCCCCCTCACTAGACGGCACCTGAAGCATTAGTTGGTTAAACCAATTAGTGTTTCATTCACGTACAAGGCTGCTTAGTTGCTATGCGGGCACACACCACTAGTTGGGGCTGCAGTGCCGTTGATGCAGCGTTTGAGGAGTTGGAGAGATGTTCTCCCACCAAACAAGAGCAATTTAGCAGAACTTTTATGTCGGATATAAAATCAAGCCAGTAGAATCCCTCTGCACAGTCTGTCTGTCTCTTTCTCTCCTTCTATCTCGACCTCACAGTCTGGCTCTGCAGAAAGAGTTGAGCTCTGCAAAGGTTTCTTCATGTTAAAAGGCTGTTTTTCCTGGACTGCTTGGTCATATGGAATTTCTGTCTTTTTCTCCGTAAAGGTACCTTGAGATAACTGATAAAACTGACCTGGATTGAATTTAATATATGCCAGTGGTTCCTCCACAGAAATTCCAAAAAGGATCCCTTCATTGCATTCACATGTGTTGCCGAAACACTGAAAGCCAGTTTTCAACACCACTGAAAAACAAAACTGACATACACTCACTCCACTGCACCAATGCACGGCCACAATCGGCACAAGCGTTTTAATATTGACCTGCATGGAACTGCATGACTAGCTAACTGTGCTGCCCACACACAGGCCAGTTCGATATCGTTTACCCAGAGAAGAGCTGTGATCCTCTTCGATGTAAATAAATCATTGCAATGATGACCTTGTGGGAAAAGTTTCATCCTATCTTTGTAGAAAAAAAAGATCTTCACAAATCTGAAGATGTCCAGTGTATATATATATATACATATATATATATATATATATATATATATAAAACTCCAGAGTGTCTTTGACTTCCAAATAAATGTGATTTCTGTGAATCAGACAGTAGCATCACAATGCAGCACTGCAGTCAAGGAGTTTTAAACTCATTTGCATTAATGCAGTTTTTGTGTGCGAGCACGACAGTTCCAGAAAGACGTGGAAGGCTGTGTAAGTGTGTATGCAGAAATGTATGCATAAGGTGGGAATGTGTGTACTGGCGTGACTGCGTTGGCAATTACACTTGATGATCGGGCTCAAAATACAAGTAATTGAGAATGCAAATTAGATTTTGGGCGCTCCAATCTGGGAGGTGAAGTGGTTCAAAGCATTTCTTCCCCTTCATTAAGTAGAACTCATTGTTTTAATTACACTTGGTTCAGCATGCTGCTCCACTTTCTCTGTTATTTTTACTGATGAAAAATAAGCATCTGTGGGCAAGAGAGAAGACGAGCTATGCATCTTCGAGGCAAACATACAGTATCTTAGAAGAGCAGTTACCAACTCAGTCCTGCCTGGCAACACAACGATGCAGACACACGCATACACACATTCATCTGTTAATGTTCCAACCATGTATATGTAACCAGGCACTCAGAACTAATGCAATTAGGAACCATGTTTCCCTTTTCCATGAATTTAAAGCTCACTCAAATTAAAAGAGGTAGCGTCATTGTCCTGACAAATCAGTGTTTACCAAATAAAGGACAAATGCATTTAAAAGTGTATCACTTCCAATGAACCTAAGTGGCCATTTAATTCACTCACGATCATGTCAGAAAAACAACTTAAAAACTAACCTGCTTTATTTACGTTTCCATTCTTTGTGATATGAATATAATTTGTGATCGCAAAGTGCGTCTGCGAGCCCTCCCAAGCCTATTTCATGATAATAAAATTATAATAATGACGATGATTCAGCTTCTGAAACCCATCATTATGTCTGTGTTTTTTGTACTGAAACTGGTTGTAATGAAAGGTGGAATTTACATGGATGCACTCATGAAAAAAAAAAAAAAGAAATATCTTTGTAATGTCAAATCATTGTTTTAGGAATGAGTTTGTGGCTTGTGTGACATGGTAATCCAATCTATACTCAACCATATCATTCAAAACAGATTATCTCTGCCATGGTACCATAAAAAAAAAAAATAAATAAATAAATAAATAAATAAAGGACATGCTGGGATCCTATAATTATTTTTTGCACATCAGTATAGCTTAGTTTTTATAAAAGTCGGACAACTGAGACTCGACAAAATCACTGACGTTGTATCTCACGTTATTTAGTGATGTGCCACCAGAAAACCTAACACACAAAAGTTATCATACTGGCCCCAGATTTGCAATACAAATTATCACCACAAGATGGTGCAATGTGTTACTGGAAGATGCTGCAGAAAAATTGAGTAAAAACAAAAAAAGTGGGCAATATGTGACTTTCTGACCAAAATAATTTCAGTAGTCATTGGTCTGGTGAGGCCCCGTTTACATGTCTTTTAAAGTGAAAACACAATGCTTTTGAGTTTGCCAAACCTTTTGAAAACAATATCTGTTCACGCAGAACCGTCAAAGCTATTGAAAACAATGGAGTCTGCATCTCTGACCAACTGTCGGTGCTGTTTTTTGTAATGAAACCACACACACGTGCACAGAGAACAATATGCTAAAAACAATGACAATGGCGAGTACACAGACATTCGTACAGACCAGAAAGTTGGATTGAAATTAAGGCCGACTCTAAACAATAAAACTACCAAGTCCCAGGAGAACATCAACTGGGAGTCGCAACACTTTGGAGACCACCATTGTTGTTATTTCCCATTTACACGTGCATGCGTAAAATAACTATTTACTATGGCTATAGTGTGTATACTGTGTTTCAGAAATGCTGGGTTTTCCCCATTTACATGGAGCATTTTCAAAAAAATTCCACCTTGGGAGCTGCTCTCAATACATTTTTCAACATTTTCAGTGGCTCCAAGAGCTGCTGTCATTTAAACGGACATCTAAAAATACAGCAAATGTTTCGTTTTCACTTGGAAACACGTGCACGCCAATGCCATCCATCCCACTGCATGACCTGATGCGTCCTTACCTTCATATGACACCTTGAAGCCCAGGGAGCCGCTGGTGTCGTCCGTTTTGAAGTTGAGCCACATTTGGTGACTGGTGCTCACCACGAGGTCCGGGGTTGTGGTGCCGGACAAACTGCAAGAAAAAAAAACTGTCTTCAGTTGGATGCGCATTTGTTTGAGGAATTTACATGTTGAGGATAGGCCAAATGTGAAACCCGTAGGAGTGGTTAGAGCCATATTAAACCAAGTTTCCACCACTTCTGTAGACAAAAGATGTGTTCCCACTGATTTGTTGGAATAAATTAAATGCAACTCTAAGAACTGAAAACAATATGTGAAGTTTTATATTAAACTTTTAGACTTTTTCGAATCAAAGAAGCGCACGTAATAACTGCTGTAAGCAATTCTAGCCTCAGAAAGTTTTTTTTTTTTTTTTTAATGCTAACCCTTTAATTCAAAACAGCTGGGGACAAGGAAAGTGGGAAATGAAGGCAAGATCAGTCAATGCCACAGAAGTAATTTAATCCTATTTGAATAGTAATTTGCCCCAACTCTAATTAGGATGTGTATAACTGCAGAGTAAGTGATTAAAGGTTCTAATTTTAGTGAAGGAACAAGGAGAACGGTGGAGGAAGTAGTAGTGTCTCATGTTTTTGTCCTTTTGCTGCCTTTTGCGAATTTATTAGGTTTCTGTGAACCTTGATGCACCCACCGGAGGAAAGATAAATTATGTACTGTTTCCAGAGGAGCAGAAGAAACAAAGATTATGGAATTTTAGGGGATAGATGTGGTCTTTTCTTATCTTAAACATTAATCTACTAATCGCTCAAACATCTACCTGTCTGTTGAAAAGCATAATTCACGGTGCTGGCGTATCAAACCTGATGTGGCAATCATTTAAAGGCTGTTTAAGGTTGTCCATCAACTCATGACAATTACGTTCTTCCTCCACTTGGACATCAGCTCAGTGAAGGAAAACAATCTGTGGCTTACATCAAATTGTTCCCCTCTACTGTCAAACTGCCAGCACCGTGTCTTCCGGGTCACTAGAAGAGAGGACGTGATTGGTTGTGCACATTTATGAGTGTTGCTATGATAAGGTTACAAACATCTGACCTCGTAGTAACAAAAAAATTACTCCCTGCACTCTGCACCGCTTGTCCGCACCACTGATTCCCAAAAATATAGTCCTGAGTTAACAGTGCTGATCGCGGCGGTATATTCCCCGGCCCTAAACTGCTGTAGTTTGTTTGTAACCACCAGTGCAAGAACTGAATTACTTACTCTGCTTTTAAACCATAAAGAAGCCCGTAAGAGGAAAAGAAGCTCTTAATTGAAGGGATTAAGTCATTTTTAGTGTTTGTGGCATGCACAATTTTGGAGCGGTGCATGTAAGTGTACGTGCGTGGAGCCAGCGTTATTAAAGGAAGGCAGGACATCTCATATCAGCGGAGAATCATTCCACAAACCTTTCTCTCATTTATCTCCACCCCCGCCCCCCTCCCAGTTCCAACCCGGGCAAGACAGCGTCGCATAAAAATTGATCTATAAAAACTTTATTAAGGTGGTAAATTTCAGCACAATTAATAACAACATCCTGTGAATTGTTATGGAGCATCTGCTAGCGCAAACTTCATTAACGGCCATCGATATGCAGTTTGTACTGCTGCGTCGCGCGGCTGTGATCGGACTTTTAACGGCGGGAAGCGGGACGAGAGGGATGATCGGCGGCGTGGTGCGACATCTATTTTTGATTCGCTCCTGCATCGTCAGGCTGCGATGAAATGGAAGAGAAACTGTACGACCGGGAAACAAGCAGAGAGACGAGGAAGGGCCGCTCGCAGGCGGGGAAGCGAGGGAGCGGAGGAGGGGGGAAATGGTGAGCTGCAACTGCAAGAATGATTAGAGGGAAGACATCTCAGGAAAAATAAATAAATAAAAGTAAAAGGTGTGCAACGAAGCGGAGAGACATATTAAAGGGGAAGAAATGATAGAGGTCAGAGAGGTCACTCACACGTGGAAGATGGTCTTCTGATCCCCGACCACCTCGCCGTCTCCCACCGTCAGGGTGTCGTAGCCCCGCTCCAGGTCAAAATCCTCAAATGTCAGCTTGATCACCTGGACAACAGCAGGGGCGTCGCCAAGGCGACAGTGAACAACAGATGCTCGGATTGTGCAGAAGCCAGGTGCAGAGAGGACACCCCTTCCACTCTGCGCCTCTCTGTCTGTCAATCTACCGTCTGTCAGTCATCTCCGTATCAGCAGGACACGTTTCAGCTGGCGCCGCAGCTGCAGCCCTGTCTGTCGCGAGCAAAATGTGGATCTTCTGCTATCAATCTATGTCTTCTGCTTTTCATACTAACTTTATTGGGCTATTGGTGTAGCTTTGCCTCAAATTACATTAAACGGAAAGGTTTATTTAAGTTGATTTTCTGGTATTTGTGTATTTTCAGACAACTTTCAAAAATAGGACCAGACATAGTGATCAATTCTACAAAGAAAAATACTTTCTAAGGGTTAATTACAATCCTACAAAATGTTGATGAACGCCAAAACCCTGAAGTACTGTGGGGCAGTTTTGTGGAACTGCAATTTTTTGTTAAAAAAAAAGCAAAGCATGGGCTGAATTTGCTTTCTAGTTCAAATTGGCTGCAACAGATTTCTGCCAAAATCTGAATGTTTCTGGAGGGCAGAGAGAGCAAGCCCTAATGAAAAAGCTTATATAAATGCAAATTGCATTCTGTCCTATGTTAAACCTCGTGCTTAATGAAAATTGCCAAGGTGGAGAGAAGAGATTGATGGTGTGTAGGCAAAATAGGTCAGATCGTTCGATAAATAGAGTTTCATACTGCAGACTCATCTCCTATCTGCAAGCCAACAGGTGGAGCTCGGGAGGGAGGGAGAGAGAGAGAGAGGAAACTCATCTGAGGTGAGCTGTGGGAAATCTCTCCCAGTTTGACAAGAACCAGGAATTTTAGAATAACTAATTCCATAATCGAACCCATCAAACCCTTTGAGGTTGAGGACCTTCCAGTTATCTTGGGGCATCGCTGACACACTACAGCACTAAGTGATAATGCTTTCAAACTTCTCGGAAAGCACTGAGTAAATAAGCTGTGCCGGTAAAGCTGATAGAGAAATAATGCACGGTTGAATTAAACATCATATAGGGACGCCATTGTTTGTTTGTGGGCTGGAGGCAACCTGTCAGCTGTTTCAACATAAGTCGCTCATGAGGCCATTTGTGTCGCGTCTGGTGAAAACCACTCGAGAGTCTGCTGCTACGACTTAAATAAAGACAATAGAATTCAGGAAATATTCCTGGATCCTGTAATGTAGTATTCCTTGTACCTGCTGCCACACTCACTGGTGTTTTTCAACTATAAACCTCACACACAGAGATGACAAATTTATATCAAACCGAGGAGATTCATTGCATCAATTACCTTCGTGAAATTTGCAATTATCATCACGACATCAAAGCAGTATCTACAGTAAAACCTTTTAGGTCGGTGTAGAAAAGAAAAGAAAAGTGTGACTTTGCCTTCGAGCAAACGGCAGCAGTGAGGCGTATGCTCGGTGTCAAAGCGATTCTGTAAAAGAGGACAACAGCCACTGTCATCAAGACGTGTCTGCAGTGTGAAGAGGAACAGAGGGTCTTGGAAGTGAGAGTGTGGCCCCTGTGGAGGGAATTTCTCAGCAGAGAGGGGATTTGTTTTTCAAAGGTATTTGAAACAACTTCACTGCAGATTTCACATAAAAAAAAGTGCAAGTGCAATTAGAAAAAAGTGACTGATTGTCCATCTCTGTATACAGTTTGCATTTTGATGAAAAAGGAAAGTAGCAAAACATTTCTGTTTGAAGGCTGTATTGCAACTGGTGAAATTTGTACAACTGCCAAAACTAAGAGACAGCTTTAGAGTCCGTTTATATGACAATGTCTTCAGCATTTTGGCTATTTCAGTTTAAACAGACATTGTTTTCAATATGTTGCCATAAAAACACGAATCTATGAAATGGAAATTATGTTTTCACTGGAAATATTGTTCAGTAAATGGGGCATTAAAACGAGAAAAGTTGTAGATTTGAGATTTTGACATATTCTCCACAATAACAGAGACATTTGGTCATTTCCTGAAAGCGGTCAGAAAAAAAAAAAAAAAAAAAAAAAAGGGCAGGCCACAGGTGGCACATTCACTTTTCTGCATCAACAGTGTTGAATTCAAAATTCAGGCCAATTACACAAAAGCTGTTGGACACCGAATCAGAAAAAAAACCAAAAAAAAAAACCTCTTTTCTGAAGATGTGTTGTGAACAAACGGGGGCTGCAAATTTTGAATGCAATTGACATCATTTAAACAAAGTTTACAGACACTGCTTCTGTTTCTTCATAAATTATCAGGCTGATTTGATTTAGTAAAGAAAGCAGAAAAACGCTGTGAACAACCTCTGGCCCCGTGAGGCGGTCAATGTCATGTCGCACAACAAAATTGGGTTCAACTGTACCGCTTCCTACTGGCACCCTGATGGATATGCAAGTGTCTCAAATATTTTTAGAGCACGCTATACTTTATCGTCCATGGTCTCTGAAGGCAGGTTTGACATTTCCTGAACAGGGAACACGGTGACCCTGATGCTCGTGGATAAACACTTGAAACACCGTCAACTAAAAAAAAAACAAAAAACAGGCTGCTTTCGGTCTCTTTAGGACTTAATGAAGCAGCGGCGCCTGTCAGTAAATCCACATTATTCATCATGTCAGGAGGTCGGATTTAGGTTGCGGAGGAACTCTGTCATTTCTCACCTGCCTTTCTTTTTGCAGTCCCGCCTCGGCCTCCTGTCTGACCTAACGTCTCCTCTGGCTGGGCCAGAGCGGACAGGCAGGAATAGAAGCCCATTACACCTCTAAACAGAAAGAACAGCCTCGCTCCATCTTCATCTCCAGCAAGACACGGGGCAGCAGACAGACTGCCCGCTGGGCATACCCGAGGGTGTCTGTGTGTGTGTTTGTGTTTGGGGAGCAGTTCTTTTGGGCGTATCGGACCACGTTCCCCTCGCATCGCCTCTCACCTGGCACGGCCTCCCTGACACAGTGCAGTAAGACTTGTGAAAGCGTTCTGTTGCGAGTTCCACAACTGACATTTGGCAATAAGGCAGCCGTGTGGCCTTGAACACAACTCCAAAGTCAATGGTGTGAACAGAACTTTGACACTTTCATGATCTCCTCCAAGCATTGCTCTCAAACCGTCTCCATTACTCTCCTGTCCATTCCGCTCTCTCCTTCTCTTCCTCACCACAGGTGTTTTAACAACTCGCTTTGTCTTATGCTGGCTCACTTCCAGCCTCTCCTTTCATTTTCTTTATCTGCTACATTTTTCAATGGGAGAGCCTCTGTCGCATGGCGCGTTGAGCAGCACCCCGACGCGTCCTGTCGCAATTATCAAAAGCTGCGGAATGAGTCGGGTGTGTCAGGGAGGCGCTTCCTCCCGGGGCTCCTCGCTAACAAGCCCGAGCACATCAGTCAGCCGCTTTCCAGTTTCCTGGCAGCTGAAGACGCCACTTAACACGCCAGTGGAGGCTGGTGATTACAAAAACAAAGTTAAATTAACACTACACACTGTTGCCTGAGGCGTAAGTCCACAAGTGTGCAGATGCTTTTTTTTTTAAAAAACATAGTTCTTCCATGCAGATTGGTCTTCAGTACAAATTACTTTTTCAGTCAGTAAAATTAAAACAAGGATGTGTGGCGAAAGAAAGCAGCCTGTTTTGATAGTTTTTTTTTTTTGTAATTTTTTTTTTTTTTTTTTTTTGTGATTAACTTGCCAGAAATAGAAGGCGGCAACATTGCTAACAGGATTTTTTTTCCATGCGTTCACATGTTGACATACAGCTATTAATCGGCTTCAGTGAGGAACAGAGGCATCAGATTAAGCTGCTGTTGTTATTACTCTGTCACACACGCTGACACAGACCCCAGACACATCCTCAACCTCATTTCAGCTTGACGGTTTTGCATCAGTCCTATTTGCCTGATTGGAAAGTATTGGAAAATCTTTCTCTCTCTCTTTTTGTTTTTTTGATTGTCAAAACTTGTGAATTGGCCCTTCAGTGCCACGTTTGGTGCCTTTTACCTTTGAAATGTCTGTCGCCGTGATGACCCAAGTGCAGTTAGCGTTGTTGTCGTACTGGACCGGGTAGTTTGGAGACGTGATGACGCCGTTGGGTCCTCTCAGCTGACCGCCACACATCGGTGCTACGAGAAGAAACAAAGAGAAAGAAAGAAAGAGAAACAAGTTTAAATACAAAGTTTCATTGAAAAAAAAAATAGCATGACAATACACCTGTCCTTCAAGTGATACATGTTTCTATCATTTTCCATGCGATTCACATCTGGCAAAGGTAAAATAGAACAAATTTGCTCATGGTTTAATCAATGCAGCTATTTATACGTGCCACGCGATGACTCAGAGAGCATGAGTGTATTCACTATCCAAACATATGCTCTTACTTTTTACAAGTGTAACTACAGTGAGTGGGCGTCGGGATCTACGAGAATACAGGTGACCTATTTTCGACGCTGCGCCTGAACACACCGCGTGTTGACAGATGAAGCATCGCGTATCTCTTACATAAAGACTGAGCAAACATCACTTATGAGACATCGAGTCATTTTGGGAAGTGATCGGTAATGATAACTTGGCTGTATTCAAACAGGAAAAAAAAAAAAAAATCAAATTTTAAATAAAGGAGCCATCAAGCAAACTGCAGATCCTTTCAACTGCTCGACTTGAAGACTTAATGTGGCGGCATGAAAAACAGCTGAAAGGAAGATCCAATCAAGTGCATAATTCACACTTGTTGTCCAAGGTCTGAAACATCTTTGAGAGGGTTCATGTTTGTAAAAACTGTCAAGCTGTGCGATTCATTACAACGGTAAAACAAACAAGACGATCTTCATAATTCTCTGCCATTCTTAAAGTGTGGCACACTAGAGTACTGCATTTATATGAGAGACGGGGGGGGGGGGGGGGGGGGGGGAAGTACAAACAACTAATTACAAATTAAACAGCTCACAGAAAAGAGCTGGTAAGTGCTCACAACGGCTTGAAAGGACAAGGTGACTTTTCTCATAGAGGCCCACCGGTGTGGAGATGGCCGAGCTCTTCAACACCCCTTCAAATTAGGGTAGAATTTCTAATTGGTACTTGAGTGTGTACGCTTGTCAAAGAAAACCTGAGGTATTTGAAAGGACCTGAACCCCGGCTTTAATGAATTAGGTCTGAGAGCGGTCCTCCGGGCGCTCGAGCCCCACCCGATGGCTCCGCGCTCCACCCTCTCTCCCACCAAATCACCCCTATTAACATCTAAAACGCACTTTGGTGAAGTTAAGGGGAGAAAAGAGTAATTAATGTGAGTTGTGCAGACAGTGAAGGTGACCTTGACAAAAAAAAAAAAGAAAGAAAATACAGTTGAAAGGACCAGAGAAGCTATCAAACCCTCTCTCCTCTTTTCTCTTTTAATCTTTGTGATCATTATGTCTGATACACCCCACCTTGTTTAGTGACAGAGATGAAAGTGTAGCAGGCAAATGCATAATGAAGCTCGGTGTGAACAGAAAAAAAAAAAAGAGGTGGAAATGAAAATGAAACCATGAATTTTAAATCAAGAGAAAGAAATTTACAGCTCGAGATGAAGTTTTTCTCTCTTTTTTTCTATCTTTTTTGTGCCATCGTGCTAATGATAGCGCTGTTCGACTTAATGATGACTAATGCTATTTTGGGTAACAGATCTTCATTTATCTCTACATGATGTTTAATCTTTATTTAAACATGATGAGGCAGAATAAAGGAGCAGCATCAAAGGTTAAATGAGGGTGATGGGAGGTAATATCTTTAAAGGGCAGCTTCACTGACACCGTAGAATGTTTCTTGGATCTAAACGTCTCCAAAGTGGAGAAAAAGTGATATTTCTGGCTTTCACTTTGAAAAACACTTGGGGAGCTCAGCTGTCTTTTCATTCTTTTAGTTTAAAAGCCAAACAAAAGTAGGAAAATAGAAACAGAAAAAAAGAAATCCACAATAAGTCCAACCCATTAGCAGTAAAATTAATGATAAGTTGCATTTCCAAATCATGATCACAACCTTTTCTTCCCCTTATTCTCTCAACTGTTTACCTATATTTGTTTGTGCTTCATCAGTCTGCATAACTTTTTTGGGGGATAAATTTAGTTTCTTTTCAGAGTTTTTTTTTTATCTTTTGTGAACCGCAACATGAACTGTGAGTTCTTCAAATGTACTGTCAGTTCAAACATCTCCTTGGTTCTTACCAAGCAAAGCAGCCCATCCCCACAGCAATCCCTACATTAATTTTTATTTATTTATTTATTTTATATTGATCTACTGTATATGAGCTCTTCGGTTTATGTGGCCATTTGGCACTTGAAGCTTTTTGCGCTGTCTTAATCATCCTTTCCCACTTGTAAATTACACTTTATATTGACAATTACACATCCATCTAAATCGCAGCTCTTGGTTTTCCTCTGAGTCATGCGTGGCCGTGTCCGTCAATAGCTCAGACGTGACGGAAATCCGTCCCTTTACAAGCCGAGCGTCCAATTACTGCTGAACCCCGGTGAAACGGGCAGTGCGAGTTGAAAGGGCTGCTGTCCTACACGCTGTGTTATCTATCGCTGAACTTTTAGATTTTCAACAGTATTTTCCACCCATTCCCTCTGGATTAAAGCCAGACGGATGTCTGTTCCTCAGTGGGGTCACAGAGCTCTCCCCCCTTTGAAGAAAAACACTTTCTGTGGATTCATGGACCAACTAACTGTAGTTTAAATGCGTCATGTACTGAAGAGATTTGAAATTGGCGTGATCTTAGGTTTTGTATGTACTATTATTTCTCTGAGCTCATATTGCCTTTCTTTTTAAATCCGATGTTTGATGACTCCAATTAAGTTCATGAACCTTTTTCAGTGTTGACGAAAACTCCTTCTCAAATGAAATCAGAGAAGCTGAGGTTTAATATAACATCCCCATATCTTGCGTCAAATAGGCCGTGCTGAAGCAGAGAGTCAGAAGAACAATGAAATGTGAAACTGTAAGAAAATGTGAAAAAAAAAAAAAAAAAAAAAAAAAATTGGGACGGTTTTAGAAGGATCAAATATTCTTTGCTCTTGAGTTTCTTCAGACTGCTGCTGACAATCGCAACTTTGATAAAATCAAACCTAAAAGGAGCACCAGGAGGACACAAACCACTTTGCCTCACATGTCGAAGTTTAAAGTCTCCCAAGTCACACTGAAGTCTTGAAATAAGTACGCTGAGGATTTTGGATAATGGGGAAAGCAGAACAGAAGAGTGCCATCAGGTTTACGTAACACGTTCACAGGAACTGCTCGAAAGGAGGAGAAATATATTAAATCATCATCCTAAAAAAAAAGGAACAAATTGTAATCTGTTCTGATAACTGCTGCTGAGTGACACTGGCTGGAGAAACTGAAAACTCTAAAAGGAGTGTGATGACTTTCCCTTCCTGTCATGTAATGGTCAGAAGTGAACTAAGGGGGATATGATTGATGGGCAGCGCTGTGCTGCACACATGACTGAACAACACGAAACAAACAAACAAAAAAAAAATCTAAAAAGTATATGTCAAAGGTCAGTGTCAAGCCAGAAAAAAGTTAAAAGCAGAGTCTACTGGAAGAAGAGGAGACGGGACTTAGCAACAACAGAAGATGACAGCAAACTCTCAAGCAAATGTGAGCAGAGCACCGGACTATACATTTATCTCTATATAGAGGTCAAGTCGAGCACCTCCATTACGCATGCTTAGATGGACATGGCACGCCAGGACTTACCTCTGCAGATGGGCCGATCATCACTCCAGCCCACGTAGCTGTCTGTCACTCTGAGACAGCTGATGCTCTTTGAGCCCTGGAGTTCATAACCCTCATCGCAGGAGAAATGCACCGTGGCTCCGCGTCTGCAGGTAGAAAACATATAAGCGGCACGAATCTCCCCGGACGAGAACATTCTTTTAGCTGTGGGGGCTGCAGATGAGGTAAAAGCAGGAAGAAAATGTTCACATTGAAAAAAAGATGTTTTCTTTGCCTTACTGGAGGACTCAGATATTTCCCATTTATCTGTGTTATGGTTGAAAACTGCATGATCCCACAGGTAATAGCAGCCACTCACTGAGGCAGCATATTAGTGCACAATGGCACATATTTGTTTTACCTTGCACTTTTCCGCGCTTGCGTTGGCTGCTGGGGCCCTATGTGGCTGCATTAGAGCTCATTTTAATTAGCAATCGTCAATCTATTGACAACACCAAGGACCCTCCTCAATAACTTACTGCTGGCTGACATTAAGCTGTGAATTAAGTGAAATCATCAGTGTTAATAATCAGGCTGAAAATGAATTCATTGAATGAGCTGAATACCGTCCCAGCCTTGAATTTAGACATTCATTAATTATTGGAGGACATGCCGATTCATTTAAATTGGTTTGAAAAGTAAAGGAGCTGAATTTAAAGAGATTATGAAAGTATTTGTGTGGATTTGTTAACATACTCTAGATGTTATGTTAAAAATGCAAACCTCTTCAGCTTGGCTTTTAATTGATGGAGTGTTTATTTAAATGTATTCATTTTATTTAGAATTTTATCTATACAATCACTTCGCAGCCATTTTAATGTCTCTTTCCTTCTTAATTTTAATCCAGCTGCTTCATTTAATACACTACCCATCCCTTTCTTTTGATAATATCCATGTCATACATGTTTCACCTTACTGCTGTTTTAAAGTTTTATCAGGTTTTTAACCTTCCTTTTGGAGATTAATTTTATCAGTGTAATATAATTAATCCACTTTTCTCTTAGTTTGATTCATTACTCTAAAATGACCCTAAAAATGTATTTTGCTTCCTTTCAATCGCCATGTTGTGAAATATTCTTCACTCGTAGTTTTACCTGAAGTCAGAGCCTTTTCTTTTCCCTCGATCCGGGATCCCTGGATCTGGACACATGTTGTGGCCCTGTGCGACACCCATCTGAGACACTGGACGATGGAAACAGGAAAGAAGAAAAAAACATTAATAACGCTCATCTGCACATATGAAAAACATAAAATAGGTGACAAGTTCTGCCTTTAATAGTCAAACACACGTCACATAAACATGAAAAAATAAGACACTCAAGTATTTTTGTTGTTTCTTTGAGCATTCTTTTAATAACTTTCGATTCTCACCCCTTGAGAACAAATTCAATCATAAAAGATTACAGATTAAAAGGTTGATGAGTGAAGTTTAACAAGAGGTAACAGCCGTCGTGGCCTTTTGGGTTTGTTGCGGAAAAGTTCGTGACATTTGCGCTGCACCGGCGTCTCGTACATCAGCTCATTTATCATACGCCTTGACATCTTTAACATTATCAAAATCATGTTATCCTTGAGCACATTCCCGCGGCGCTCTGTTAAATCGTGTCACTCAGTCGCAAAACAATGGAAGCCGATCTGTCAGACCGGGGTTACACAAACTTGGCCATCTGCAGAGGCCTGGCAGCCCGGGCGGGGTCAAAAGGTGAGCAGGGGCGTCGGATCAATGTGACGCCCGCCCGGGGTCCCTCCGCGACGCGACGGCGATGAATTTAAAACGAGGCTCGGCGGTGTCAGCCGAGGTAAAGAAAAGATGTTAATGGGGGATAACTACCGGCCCAACAATGGAATGTGATGAATGTCAGTCTTGCTCACTTCTCCGGAGGAGCTAAAACTTTTACATAGAAGCTTTTCGGCGAACGTTCCTGTAGATGTGGAAATATAAGTGAGAACAACTCACAGGAAATAACAAGGTTAGGACTAAGTAATGGCAATTATTAATTTTTCAAAAACTTTTTTTATATTATTCCGAGTTTTTTGAGGAGAAAAACTGCAATGTGAACTTCATTATTTCAACTTGAAACAAATTAACATAATTTCCTTGCCTTTCTATTAGGGGTCACAGGGACTTTAAGAAAAAAGAAAGAAAGAGGCCGGGATACACAATGAACAGAAAAGTTGAGTGAGGTAAAGCGAACATAAAAGCATTAAATCAATGCAAATTTAAGTTTATAAAAAAAAAAAGGGTGATTTTTTTGAGTGGCAGACGTGTTAAAAGGCAAAGTTAGAAGGCGGAGTGGATGAAGTGAATTGGAAATGTCCTCGAGGCAGTATTGCAATTACTGCCTGAAGGCAGCTCTCTTTGTTCGGCTGGTTGTTCTTAAACCCTTCAACATCCATCTCTGGGTGTCACTCCACTCAGGTGACTCACAGCCGCCAAGCTGCTAATGTTACAAATGTTCAGATGAAGCCGAATGGGGTAACGAACGGTGAACTCAAACGGGATGCGGGAGGACAAGGGCAAGGAAGACGTGGCGAAAAGAGCGGCCGATGCAATTACTGCTGTCCGTTTGCTATTAGGGGTGCGTCTCCAGCACGGACTGTCCGTCCTTTGTGTCTGCACCTCTTGCCAGTCAGCAGATACCCTTTTTCTGTGGTCGAACAAGGGGAGCGAGACAAACTTTCAGATGACTTTGTGAAAAAAACAAACGGTTAAAAAAAAAAAAAAAAAAAACAGCTGTCATGCTCTGCAAAAATAAGTGTTTCATGGACAATACAGTTTACTTTGAAGTTATTTTTAAGGAGACGGCTCGCTTGGCACCACAAGTCTGTATTCATGAGAAAGGCTGAATAATTGTCCACTACTGCTGTCATGACAGCATTTCTTTTTTTTTTTCTTTTCTTTTTTTAAACACGCTTTAATATAAATTCATCTGGGAAATGAAAATAATTTACAAAGTAGGCCCCTGTTGTAAAAATATAGATAATTCCACTACAAGAGAAATGCATCCAGTTCAAGCATCTGGATCAGACTGATAAATCTGAACTATTTAAGTGTTTTCCTTTCTTTAAACTACTCTCAATTAAAGTTTTCATTTAGTTGGCACACAAATGAAAGCCAGTAACATCCCTACTGATCACATCAGTCAACAAACTACCTTATTTCATCAAATTTAAAGTTGCTCTGCATTTTTTAATGAAGAGTGTGAACTTATAATAACACCAAGCAGTTAATGCAAGCATGCCACATAATTATCCTTGAAGCTTTTTTTTTTTTGTTTTCCCCCCTTGGCCATCTTATAATAATATAAAGAAAGTGATAAAATTAGATAATTACATAATCATCTCAATGCCGTAATGACAACAGGAATTAGTGTAATGAAGTACAATTATTATTACACTACAAATTCCCAGCAAAAATTGACAATTATGATTTGCAACAGATCATGACAAGATATAAGGTGATAGGTAGATAGATAGATAGATAGATAGACAGACAGATAGATAGATAGATAGATAGATAGATAGATAGATAGATAGACAGACAGATAGATAGATAGATAGATAGATAGATAGATAGATAGATAGATAGATAGACAGACAGATAGATAGATAGATAGATAGATAGATAGATAGATAGATAGACAGACAGATAGATAGATAGATAGATAGATGTCAGGACATGCACTGTTATAAATACATGAAACAGGCATTTTCACTGACCAGAATACATTATGATATCAGAGTGTAGGAAAAGTTTGAGGGTTATTTCGAGTGAAGAAAATGTGGCTCCACGCTTCTCTTTCCAGAACAGACGGAGCTCAGTTACTCCTGAGGCGATTTCCGTCGCAACAACCAGCCACAGACACAAATTGCCTGCTCTCTTGGCAGGCGTCAGGAAAGAGATAGGTCACACTCAAACACAAAGCAGTGTTGATGTGTCAAACTCCCGACTGTGATGTGTCGACGGCAATGCATTTAAACACTAATGAAAATCTTATTTTTTAACTGTTTCATCAGGTTTCAGGCTCTCTTTCACTGATGATGCAGATAAGAGGTTTAGCATCGAGAGACCACTTCCAGAGACACGGTTGAGCTGATGTGCAAACATTAAGCCCCATTTGGATCTTCATCACTGAAGGTTCCAGGATTAAATGACAGTGCGACTTATTCAGGCCCAAAATAAAATGAGCGCTGGAGCCTCAGGTTTGTCTCTCCAGGCCAAACATAGCAGGGCATCGAATCACACCTCGCAGACAAGGCCTTGAGCTGTAATAGGTGGCAGTGCGGATGAATTCTTAATGAGTTGAAGTCAGACTCAGACATAAGAGGATGGTTAAAAGATTTGCGTCTTTTCTCACTCCTTCTGTGGCATTTTTTTTTATTTTATTTTATTCCGGATTCTAAAACTGCATTTGATGAGTGGAACCTGGAGTGGGCAATTAAGCCGAAGGCAGTTAGGTATCCGTTGATGCCAGCCTTTAAACTTGTGAGGCTTGCAAAGCCTGTGCTTTGTTTCCTGTTTTGATGGCAGAGCAGAGGCATAAAACTCCCTCAGCATCTCATTCAGGAAATTTAGGCTCCAAGTTCTTGTTGAAAAGAAATCCGCGAGTGTTTGCTGGGCCTCATTTGCAATTCCCTCTCATGTTGGCCCTCTTCCACTCATTGAAGCACTCAAATGAAAGGTTAAATGAAGGCGTCAGAAGTCCCTTTTGTCAAGCAGTGAGCTACAGTAGAGCCTGTTTGGTAATCGCGAGGCCGGGGGCAGGAAAATACTTTTTCCCAAGGGGGCCACATGGGAAACGAAGACTACTGTGAAAGGGTTGAGAAAATGAGTTCAACTCAATTTTTATAAATATGAATATATTCCATATTATAAAGCAGTATATTAAATGGCTTTGATAAGATACTATTGCTGCTCTGCATCAGTCAAAACCTGGCTTTTCATAGTTGTTTATGCATGAAAAGGTTGATTCAAAACATGTTTGAACCAAAGTAAGTAAAGAATATTGGACATTTTAGCAGCTATCTTTTGCAATGAGCAGAGCAGTTGTAATGCCTCATGTACACTGATGTTCTTACTATTCATAATATCAGTGTGAGATTTTATAAACATGCATGAGAATTTTTTGGGAACGTTTCGCTGTGTTTTGGAATTGGGCTGTGTGCGACCCCTGAACTAAAATCTGTTGACATGCCCGCTTTATACAGTGAGAAGGCTGAGCGTTGGACACTTACACACTGAAATCTTGTGGTGGTTGTCTTTGCTTGGCAGCATTTTTACACCTCGGGACTTCAGTTCAGTCATCTTCTTCACTGTGGGCGAAAAAAGAAAAGAAAAAAGAAAAGCAGACACATATATCACATGACAAAGTGCAATCATGGGCATGTACACAGTCCACCAGTGGATAAATGTCTGCAGAATACAAATCTACCACCATTTCTTTGTTCTGAATTTGTTTTCATTCCCGCCTATGTTGTCCCATACGCCACAATGGATGGCACCTAAGCTTCAAGAACTGACAATAAATGTCTGCCAAAGGACAAAATAAAAAGAAACAAACTTTCTATAGCAATGAAACTACTTTTTTTACAGGGATCTAGAGCATAGAGGTGTTTTATGCTAATCTATAAAAGTCAAATATTTAGTTTCCACCTAGGAAGTCGGCTTAACAATACGCGATTTGCCTTGCCCTGGCGTGTAATGAAGAGTCCTGAGCGCAACAACAGTGTTCGATTAATAGGCTTAGAAGGCGGGGTGTAGCAGGAGGAACCCACTCATTTCTATAAGATAAAGAGATGAGTTTTAAATTGCTGAGTTTCTTGATAATGGCACCACAAATAATAATCCTTAAAAAGTCATCACAGCGAAACAAGAAGCTCATCTGAATGCATATTTATTCGCCAATTCCAAAAACATCCCCAGCATCATCTGTTCTCCCTTTCACACCCATCCTATTTAATTACTTTGACAGTTCCTGACAAGAGAAGTTTTACTTGTTTTGCAATCGTGTTTTCATCCTTTTTGCTCTCTTTCAGCTGTATTGCAATTCAAAGCTGATCTGAGTCATGTGTCACAAAGCTTGTTTATTATGTGTCTGGAAGAAAAGTGACAACAAAGAATTGCTCTTTAGAATGGCCGCCCTGTTCACGCGTTGAGGAGAGAGACTATTGTGATGTTTCGAGTGAGAGAAGAAGCTATTAGGTGAATGCTGTGTTGGGATGTGGCTGTTTCTTATTTTGTATAAAACAGACGCTGGTAAAATGAAGAAATAAGGTAGATGTAGATATTAAATAAGCTCATCACTCCAACAAGCTGTGGAATCATGGGAACTGTAATGATGCGAGTGGAGAGCATAGTGGGTGCGCACAACCAGAGTCAGTGTTTAATCATATAAAGTATTAGTTTCTGTTTTCTCTGATATTCCAAACTTATTTGTCGAACATTGAACCTGTAATCCTATTGGCTGACTGCCAATCATTCCCATATTCCTTAGCTGTCTGTCTCTCTCCATCTTTTTTCTTATTTTATTTTTTTTTTTTTTCCACAGCCCACAATCTCTGAAATTTCCACCAGAGAGCCAGAGGTGAGATCTGTAGAGATCGCCTTTTTGTGGACAAACTAATCCTTTTTCCCTGCTCATCCCTTCTCAAAGGTGACCCCTGAACCTCTAAGAGTAATGGGACAGGAAATGGATACGTGGTGCAAAGAGGATTTTGTGTGTGTGTGTGTGTGTGTGTGTGTGTGTGTGTGTGTGTGTGTGTGTGTGTGTGTGTGTGTGTGTGTGTGTGTGTGTGTGGTCATCTGGCACTCAAATAATAGTCCTGGAATTTCATTTTTTGAAAGCAGTCATAACAGTCCGGCATAAATAGAAGGTTTCAGTTAACTGTTTCAGTTTAACTACAGCAATAGAGAGTCTGCATCTATAATTTACTTTACATTGACATAATTTACCAAATTCAATAACAGTTGACAGGAACTGATGGATTTTATCCAGCGTTACTGCGGAATGAGACTGAACTGTCACTGCTGTAACTTCAGGAAGCTTTTGGTTAAAATACCTGGAAACCACAGAGCTCATTAAAAATAGAAGAGAATGGGGATATTTGAGAGTGAAATCTGATTTGTGGAAGAGTTTGATTTGTGGATTTGATTTGCGAGAGACCTCTCATCAAGAACAGAAAAGACTATCGAAGCTCGGCAGTCAAATAGGCTGTGACTACGCGGTGTTAACCCGGCGATAAAAACTTCAAATGGCTAATTTATTACTGCTCCCCGTAGACATTAAGATCAAAAATCAATGAGAAAAACACCGGCAAATGAAGCTGATCCAGACTCAGTGAAAGCAGAATATTAAGTGCTCATCCTTGTTTGATCTTACCTTGGTACTGGGCGCTGAAGCCTCTCAACTTGTGGTTCCCGTCCGAGGTGAAGTGCAGCCGCAGCCAGTTCTTGCTGCTAATGATCGGCGAGGGAAGATTGGGGCCAGTAAACCTGCAGACAGGATCAGAGAGAAGCGTGTCACGGACTGTTAACAAATACTACTTAAAAATACAGATTGAGGTAAAGGCTGATGTATGCTGGACACTCATGAAGTAATTCTAGCTTCAAGCGCAGGACATGCGCTGGTATTTCCATTGCTCGTGGGCACCCAGTAGCCTACAGGGTTCTTCTGAGTAACCTCCGGGGCTTGTTTGAAAAACAGTGGTCAGAATACAACATGTCTTGACATCCCGATGATTCAACATGACTGTAACAAGTAGAACTCAAGGCGGATGACCCCGCTTTCACCCGTGAACCCAGTCATTGCATCAGTTCAGATATTTCCATCTTAGTGTAAATCCTTCATTATTTACTGCGATTATTGAAGAAATTATTATAATTGCAAATATTGTGCCAAAAGGATTTTCTGAGACTAAATATATAGAAACTAATTTCTGTATTATCTCACAGTGAAAGAAAGTTTTTCTGTGCAATTATCCATCCATAATGCCTCCACAAAGTATTACATATGCTGGCAGAACTTGCCAATCTTCCCTGTGATTGTCTTGCTTTTTCTCCAGTAATTACACTAATGTTTCAAAATAAATGCCACGGCTTGGAGATGCTGAAAATATTACACCTTTAGAAGCAATTAAAAGGTTGTGTTTGGTGCTTAAGAGGAGCTGTAATTTCAGCAACTCTTAACCCAGCTGCAGCACAGTAAAATACCGCCATAAATAAGTAAACGGAAGGGAACGAGGACATGCGTGGAGGAAAAGACTCTTTTTTTATAGCTTCGGAAAAGCAATAGTGAATTATACTTCACAAACACTCGCAGTGCCTCCTGATTTTTATGCTAATGGCCGCTTGTGCTTACCAGGCACTTCTTTAGTTGTTAAAGCCCGAGTCATTTGAGGGCACATCATGTTTTATCTTGAGGCACACGAACACAGAGCGCTCATGCGCTCCTGCCCACACTTCCAGCGCGCGCTCACGGAATGCGCGGAGGCATACGTTCCGACAAGTGTACGCATAAATTCCAATTTCCCCAACTGTAAATTACATTTCCCCAGCTGTGTCCACCTCATCACGCCGACTCAGATACACGCTCGGAGGAGATGCGTTCTGTAAAGTCTGCTTGCTTCCATCCGGCTCTCATTAACATCATCAGGGGGAAAAAAAAAAAAAAAAGGTATGCAATAAGTAATTACTGAAAAAACCAAGAGAAAGACAGGCAGAGCGCAGACGTATTCCTCGTGTGAATAACTACTCTTCTGCGGATTTCTAAACATGTTTGTGTGATGATTCAGCGCGAACAAAAGAAACGGAGGAAAACAGCTCCCACCAAAAAAAAAAAAGAGCAAAGAGTGACTATAAAGAGAGATTAAGTCTATTGAGGGGGTTAGTGCAGATGCAAGACTGACTGCGCTATAGAACTCTCTTCGGTTTAATTAAAACCCCATGTAGGTTTCCAGACGGAATTAGCCTTATTTTTTGATGAAGCCGGAGTGCGGTGTGCTGCAAAGGTAAGCTTTTTTTGCTGCAGTGCTCCACAAGTAGCTCAATTTCTTTCTTAAGCTGAGCACAAGCTCACCTTGAGAAATGAATGGGAAAGACAGAGTGGAAAACATTGCTTTTTTGTTTTTTTTTTTTTAAAGAGTTTTTGGGCAGCGGGCAGGACAAACCACAAGGGACACATCAGACGATGAGAAAAGAGAGATGACATCAAGGTGTCGGTGATTTCACCTGCTTTTCAGCCGCACTGCAAGCAGACGGCAACAAAACTGAGACAAGTGTGAAAAAGCCTCCATTTTTTTTTCCCACCCCCTCCCCTCCACAAGGCTGCATTCAGCATGAAGCTGCCGTTGCCTCCATTCTCTAGTTTCTAGGTCAGCGACCTCAATCCTAAGTTAAAGAGCAGAAGTGAGGAGAGCTTCACTAATCAGACAGTTGGAACCATGTCGCGGAAGGTTGAAGTGAGGGTCAGCAGCGCGTTTAGTGGTTGGCTCTGCTTTACAACCAACACAGCAGACCCTTTAAGGTAGTATGTTGATGATTAAAGGCCTCTAGAAGGTGAGGAGTGTGTCCGTGGGTGCGTAAGGGTTGATTGTGACCAGGGTGAGTAATTAAAATTTGGTGTTTCACTTCACTGGCCCCCAACCTTTTGTTCTCGGGAGCACCGGGTTCCCTCTGGGACCGGTGGCTCCAATCTGGCCCGCCAAATCACCAAGCAAATAGTAATTATTTCAAATAAAACAATGATTCTTTAAAACAGATTTCATAAGATGTACTCCACTTTTTGGGAATCGCTATGAAAAACTATTATTTTATTTGCTTGCTTATAAAACTAAGCGACTCCGCAGAGACGGAAACTTTGCGCTCAATTTATATAGAAGTTGATATGAATAAGCTGACTTTTGTTCACTGCTTTTATGCAAAACTGCAGTGTTTTCTCACAGAC
This sequence comes from Salarias fasciatus, assembly GCF_902148845.1. Classification (NCBI taxonomy): domain Eukaryota; kingdom Metazoa; phylum Chordata; class Actinopteri; order Blenniiformes; family Blenniidae; genus Salarias; species Salarias fasciatus. The sequence goes on along the minus strand of NC_043765.1, from coordinate 12,332,758 downwards.
CCAAACATCTGTGAAGCCAGCCTGACTGCCAACATGACACGCGGCCCGGGATAGTCTCTGTAATTTCCTCCTCTGAACGCTCAGCGGCTCACACACCCTCTGCCCTTTATCTGAAGCAGAATGGATAGATAAACCGATGCAATTGACAAGAAATGCCACACAGACTTCAGTTACATCCTCCCTTCAACTTAATTGGCACAGACTTTTACCCTTTATTTCTTACTTTTCTGTTTTAAAATACAAGTATTATCCAAAAGTACTTTCCCTTTATTCAGGATGTAAGCTCAAGTCTACACAGTGGAAGAAAGTGAAGCCATGTTGTGTGACACTGGTCTTGATTTAATACAAGCGTGAGACTGATAAAGGCACTCGAGTCACCTCGGGGGATGTTTTATCACGTAAGAAAAGAGGGGGAGATAAAGCACTGCAGGGGTTCATAGTGTCTGGCACATGCAGCAGCACCAACAAGCAGCAGAGTGCCAAATCACTCGCAGCTCTTAACTTGGTTCTAACGCATCCTGGGTGCTAAATTTCACACGAGTGAATTATAGTATATCATCACACAAAAGTCTCCAAACACCACTGCCAAGAGTTTAATGCCGACTACTCTGCTACATTACAAGGTTTCGCCACACTTTTTACTAAAGGGACAAATGAAAACTTCCTTTAAGTGCAAAAGTGGTTCAATTTTTATTAGAAACTGAGTGATTGGTTGAATAATAAACATGACATAGTGCACCATAAATGCTCCTCTGACCTAATATCACACCTGTTCGTTGCCTGTGTCGGAGTCTGCCGCTAGCTTTGTTCAGACTCTTTAGGTTTTATGATGAAAGTGACCGCAGGGAGCAACAGAAAAAGTCCTGAGCAGGCTGATGGAGGTCTCCTGAAGGGCAATATGGCTATTTCTATACCTCCCTTTCACCTTACCCTTTTGTTCCTTCTCTCTTTCTCTCTCTCTGTCTGTCTGGCTGGCTGGCCATATTAGATTTTATGCGGAATTGTCTTGAGAGGGCAGAGCAAATAAGTTTTCATTTCTGGGCCCCAAAGCTCCTCAGTCTGACTCTGACTTTGATGATTGTCCGAGAAACGCATTTTGGACCCGGGAAGGTGATGGAGGCAGTTAACAGCAGGGACTGAGTTGTGAACCAAACGTCGATACAGGTTGAGGAAAAACAGCAGGTTTCACTGCGACTACACTCTCACATCCTTTCCATAGATTGCATGTCATGGCGATATCATTTCATTACTGCCGGGGGACGGATGCAATGTTTTCAACATGGTAAAATGAGTTGTGATTTTTTTAAAAGATGAAACAAGATGAAATGAAGTGCAAGTATAAATGATGGGCATTTACTGCCGAAATGTTTAGCAGCGTCAGAAACATGTGTCTTCTCCATTTTTCTTCTGCAGACACGAAAGCACGTCAAGTCCCATCGACCTCAGCAAGCCAGTCAAAAAAAGAACGCAATGATACTCCGGACAGAAACAGGAAACACACTGCTTTCTGCAGTGTTCCACTGACTCAAAATCATAGATTTCATACAATATTGGCATCCCAGAGAGTGTTTTCATCAGTCGTCCAATGAAATTTTAACAGTTTACTATGCCAAACATAAGGCCCAAGGGCCAAAACAGGCCCATAAGAAGCTGCAATCCGGCCCACCAAGTCACCAAGCAAACATTTTTCAAAGAAAAGATTGATTTTTCAACACATTTTGGAAGAGTAGCGGACACAACACAGTTTTGCACCAGGAGGAATCACTGACATTTGTTTAATGTTGGGACTGAAATCTTCTTCTGTTGTAATTCTTTTTTCTTTTCAGCAAAATATCAATATTTTCATCATGTACTGTATGCTCGGCATCACAAAAAATAATGTAAAGTTTAAATTTAAAGGTTTTTATAACACTTTTTTGCCAATCTGACTCACTCAAGAAAAAAGTGGGGATGTATCTGGCCCCTGAATAAAAAATGTGTTTCACATCCCTGATGTAAATGCTTTCATGGCTATACAACCTTTACAAGTGACGTCTGAAGTCATATTCACAGAACCCTGATGTTTTGGCTTGCCTTTTCCCGATTATATTAAGAGTGATCGCTTTAGAAAAATGCAAGGCCAGTCAAAACCAGTTACGTAACACGAGCACAAGGGTCCTTTCTATACTGATGTGATGTGACTTATTAAATTGTTAATGCCTTTCAGGATTTTTAAACAAAGGTCATCGTCGTCAGGCAATCCAGCAACCTTTTCCATTGGAGCACGACATTTTTTTTTTTTTTTTCTATTCTGTATTCACTGTTTCACGTCATCTGTTTTCTATTCAAAGGGCAGGGTGTCAATTACTTTATGCGCAATCAGTAATGGGTGGAGTTTGAGTGTCAAGGGTCACTGGCTAAACATTGCTATCAAATGCTGAAACCCCTTTCAGGGCTTGAATTTGCTGTGATATAGCATCTAATGACCATACACACACACACAGACACACACACAGGCGCATGTGTTTGTGTGTGTGTGTGTGATTGCGTGTGGTGGGGAAAGATCAGATTCTTCTGGAAGAACGTTCCCATTAATTGCACCTACTTAGGCAGATCAATCAGAGCTCTACTCAGTATGCAGCGCCCGGTGCTTACAGCAAACTGGGGGTCACAGTGACTTTAAAGCCAAAACTTCCAGCATTTTAATGAGGCTATGTGGATTCTAGCGCAGGCCGCCTGGCCAGATGAACATGCAGCGACGCATACGGACACTATTGCTAACAATCTTTCACGGTCACAAACACGTGCGTGGTTATTAATAAATCCTCCAGCATCTCTCTCTCTCTCCCTCTCTCGCTCGCTCGCGTTCACACACATACACACACACACACACATCAGCTTTGTGAGGTAGAACTAATCAGTGTAGAAGACCCTCAAGTTCAGAGTGGCAGTATTAAAGCTCATACCGCCAAGCTGCAGCTGTGACCTTCATGTAACCAAGACCAGACAGACACTGGGGATTGAAATGAACCAATCCCCTTTTTCAACACGTTGCCCTCGACACCATTCGTTCATTCCTTCAAACAACAACCGCCCAGGCAGTAAAGAACATCAACCTTACACTACAAGTTAGGGCAAAGTATAAAAGGAGGCCTTCAAGGCACTTATTTCTCATGGGCATTGAGAAAAAAAAAAAAAAAGATTGCAGAGGAGGCTGAAAACCTCCACTTACCACGCCAGTGAGGTGCAGACCCATCAGAACACACAAGCCTACTCGACCAAAGAGACTTCCTGGTCCAGCAGAGGCAATATGTCTGTTCTTCCTCCCCTTTCAGCCCTAATGTATTATTCATGGATAGACCTCTGGCCCCATCGGAAAGCCTTGTTAAATCTTCTGAGGGATCCTTTCTTCCTCTTCCCACAAGTCATTTTCTACCCTCGCAGAACATATAATATGGACACTGATTGAAAGAAATTTCCTTTTGGGAAGAACAACGTGCCACCCTTCATCTTTACGCCCTTTCCTCTTTGCTTTTTTTTTTTTACCCCCCCTTTTACATCTTCTCGAGCATATCTGAAAACCCTCCACATATGCAATACAGTGTTTAATTCATTTTAACTGTTGGATTTAGAGCTGATGTTAAAAACCAATCTCAAAGCTGTGGCTCAAAGTGAAAAACTACCACCACTGGCTTTTTGAATTTCCCTTTCAAAAACTGGAAGTGCATGAGAGGTTCCTGTTCGAATGTTAAAATATCATGGACATTTTAATTTTAATACTGTTTATTTCCTTCATCCTGTCATCCCCACAAAAATGAAATTAAATAAAGCAGCCATATAAGCACAAGTCTCAGTAAAACCGAGAAAGTGTGAATGTGTGAGGCGATCTTACCAAGGGCATCGTAGTGGCGTCAAACAGTACATCATGTCTGTCAGGTTTAGTTGCAGCAATGAGCAATCATTCAGGTAAAGAGCAAGTCAGCAACAGCTTTGATTGATATGTTTGGCAGTTCCTTTCTGGGGTCAGTTTCAAACTGCGTTCTGTCCTTGTATGAACCGGGAAATAAGTGGGAGTTTTCAGACAGTTTTAGCAACCAGACCTGATGTTTGCATTTAGTGAAATAATCCTCAAACCCTAGTTTGCATGTTTCTATTTATTTTGAAGAAGGATCACAATGTTTGTAGTGTAGTAAGACTCAAAGTTGACATATCTCATTAAACATTGCAATGCCTAAGTTTGTTGACTATTTGCCAAGTAGAGTTTTAAATACATTTATTAAGAAAAGTGTCTGTTCGTCACTGGAGAAGTGACTCTCAAAGTTTGTTTTACTTAGCTTTCAACTTACATTGTGACTACTGTATGTCGCTTATGTTTTTGTTTAGTTTATTATATTCCTGCACAGATGTAAAAGAGCAAAACAGATAAATCAGTATATAGGCACAAAAGGATCTTGGTCATTAATCAGTGATTTATTCTGATTTCTCGTAGTGAGATAATTCCGTGTATATTCATGAAGCACAACAATTTAAGCTGTTTACATGTTCACTGGAATAATTTCATGAATTCGATGATGACGTGATGCAGGTGAGACATATTGTGTTTTTTTTTTGTTTTGTTTTTTTCAGGGCAGCGATCAGTGGACTATAAACATTACTGACGAGGAACACACTGATATTCACATGGACTGACAACAAATTTGGATTACTATTCAGACGAATCTCAACTATGAAACTACTAAGACCTAGGAGAATATGGACTGGGAGCCAAGCCACTCTGGAGGCCACTATTGCTTTTCTTGTCTGTCAACTTGTGCAGAAAAAAATTAAATACTGTGACTGTGGTAGGCATGCATATAGCAGCAGCATTTCAAAAAAGATGTTTTTCTTTGTTTACACAAACTGTTTTTGAGAAGTTCGACCGAGGAATTTCCCGTGGCTCTGAGCACCACTGTCATGTAAACAGACCTCCAAAACGCAATGTTTTCTATTTTCACTTGAAAACATTGCTGTGTTGGGAGTTTTAGTGTGCGCTTAGTTGCATGTACGTTATAAGACTATATTTATGCTATCAGTGCTCATCATGAAACACTTAAGCAGAACCTAAGTGATATTGACAACTTGTGTTACTCAATAAAACGCCTTGGTTTAGATTTGTTGTATCTTAATCGGTATGATTTTACATTTCATGGAACAGCACTGACTACATTTTCTTAGGCCAAAGCATTAAAAAGTTACAGGCTCCAGAAACCCAGGAGAAAAGAGTCTGACCCCATTAATTCCTCCAGCAAAGTCAATTTTGAGTCCATGAGTAGAAAAACTTAATCAGCTTCTTGCAGTGTGACCTTTTCCACTGCTTACAAACTTTTTGAGATACATATATATTTATTTAAAGAGCTGGAAATCCATGAAGACAAGAAGATAAACTGGAGCAAAAAAAACAAAACAAAACAAAGTCAGTTCTTGAGGAAGAAAAAAAAAAGGGGGCCACTTGTAGCACAATTGATCCAGACATCAGCATGATAAATTACTCGAGCTCAGAAAGTCAAGGTGGAAGTAGGTAAAGTCACGGGGAGTTATTGAATGAACTGGGGAGCAGTGCTGATGAGGAAACCATACACAGCCTAATGAGTTAGATTATTGAATGTTTGACTTCAACAAAATGAACCACAGAGGCACAAATTGCTTGACTAAGATAAAGCCAAAGACAAATAAAGACATTCTCCAATGGGGGGGCCTATTTTATCAACTCCTCCCTTCCCCTGTCAAACCCAGAAAACACACCACTTTACCATCATGACCACAGAAGGTTGCCGGAGACGGAAACACACTCAAACACAATTGCACGCCATCAATCACATGACACAAATATGTGTGCACTTCACAACAGGTATAATCATCTGCAGGCAGTATTGGATCTATGGTTAACGGGAGGAACAGAAATGAGTTTCCAAGGTCATTCTTAAAAGCGGCGGTGATAATTGAGTTCTCCCTGTGGGTCTATCAAACACAACAATAAACAAATGCCAATAATATCCTCAGGTCGATTACAGAGACGCGATTCTTCTCTGCTACAACACGCTCGAGGAGATGTAGATTTTGTCAAAGGAACATTCTTACTGCGGCAGATTATAAATTAAGAGGAAGCTGATTGTAAATGAGGCATACTGATGTGGTGTAGTGGTTAGTGCCTCACAGTGAGAGAAGGTCTCAGGTACGAGTCTGGTGTAGGCTTTGGTGCAGGAAGTTCAGGCACACACACAGGTTTTCTCAAGGTTAATTGACAATTGTCCCTCGTGTGTTTGACTGTCAATCTCTGCGTTGCGTCTGTGTATCTTCACTTTGAGATCAGTGCCCTGTGGTCCCAAGCTGGATGAGGAGATGCAGGACATGGGTTCTACTGAAGGCCTCATGAGCCTCACAGCGTGTTTAATATCTTTCTGAGTGTGTTTCACCGTCTTGATCTGCTTATTCAAACTTACAAAGGCAGCTGTTGAAAGACATCAACCCTTCTTATATCTCCTTTCTTTACTCTTCAGCACTAAGAGCCACACGAAAGAACAGCCTGAACACTGCAAATCTGAAGCCTGATAGTAGTTTCATTGCTGTATTGTTAGGACTTTCAGATATTCTATGTAAAGATAGGTCTTGTAGGGTTCATTTCAGTCCCATGAACCTAACTTAGGAAAAAGAGTATAGAAGACACATGTGGACGAAGACGGTGAAGCCACTTTAATACACACTTCTGATGCAAATGCTGTGCATTGCATTCCAAATCAAAGCCAAGTGAAAGAATCTGACAAGAATACTCCTCATGTTCAATTCATTACCATCCACCTTCACCAATCATGTATTGTGACAGATATAGGAAAAGTGTAATTACACCAATGGGTAGTTCAGGAGGAACATAAAATAACATAGCCATCTTGTTTTGATCATTTTAAATACTGAGGATTCGGTACTTGAAGGACTGTCAAAACAATTGCTTCATGGAGACATTTATACTAAGCTGGTGGACAATCACTCCCCCTTCTGTCTTTGGCCCACATCTCCTCCTCTCTTCGTGTCCTCTTGCGGTGTGTGCCTACAAACCGTTAGTTTTCAAAGATGAGGCAGTATGTGAGGAGACAGGTGAAACAACGCTAATGATATTGAACCTGGCAACACTGTCAAATCCCCACGTACGCAGTCGGCGCGCTGCAGTCCCCTGATACCACAGCTTCCTGAAATAACCACACCGCTAGGTTAGGGGAATAGGATCTGGGGGAGCTTTGCGTGCATCTGCATTTGGGTATTTGCACATGTGTACAATAACTGTCTGCGCACGGTGAATATGTATCTCCATGCCTTTCAGCAGCAGCAAAAAGAAAAAAAAAGCAAGCTTAGTCAATGATCATGTTTATACAGTACTGAGTCATTTAATGTATTTAAATGCTTAAATGTTTAAGTTCAAATCATATGTCTTTGTGCTAAATAATATATTTCTACTGACACGTTTGAATTCATTCCATTTTGTGCAGTGTCTACGAATCTCAATTATTTCATGCTTCAGTAAATACTAAATAAACGCATAGTTATTTCATTATTTTTAGAGGTTCACGTGGCCATTAAATGCATGCATGATTTAACAGCAGCCCATTAGTAACAGCAACTTACTGGCATTCATAAAAGTAAATGGCATATAAACCTATGTTGCAAAGCAATCTGCTCCTGTGCACTTTTTATAATGAAGGCGCCGAATAGTGCAGAGTCAGAATTCTTGCCTTAAAACAATAACTGCCCCCCCCCCCCAAGGCTCCCAGGTATTAAAGGGTCACACAGTGCATGCAGACAGTAAGGCTGAAGAAAATTATGAAGCGAAACTAATTAACTACAAGTGGGAAAACTGAAGAAAAGTATTATTTAACAATAAATAGCATTTATTTGAAGGCTTATTTGTGAGGTATTTAAAGGTTGCAAATTATCATTCCTTGAAGGTTGAAGGTTTCTCTTCTTTTCTTTTCTTTCTTTTTGCTGATTTCAACCCACTTTGTGACTTCTACAACATAGCAGTCTGCCTGACTCAGCAGTGAAAGAATATGAGAAAAAAAAAAAAGATGGGTGAGGATAAATAAAGCACACCATTTTTAACTTACCACTGTGCCTAAAAAGAGAGAGGGAGGAGGAGGCCGCTACCTTGTCTGTATTTCTTTGTCACTTTTTTGGATTCAGTAGCTCCTGCCCAAATACTTCCTCTAAATCACCCACTCCAAAACACTACTGCTACTTTAGCTCTGATATATCCTCCAACGGCCTCCTTATCTTTTTTACTATCGTTAGTTATCACGTATTTTCGACTGCGCTGCGTACTCTGGCAGCTTTTCAGGTGGACTCTGAAAGGGTTTTGTAACGAGAGAAAGCAAAACCTGCAGTGAGTCGTATTACACGGCTCTGAGCTGTCAACAGCAACAAACACCATGAACGTATTGAAAATCGTGTCAAGTTCACATTTTGTGCTTTCAACTTTTCCCGAATCCATACGCTTGCTGCCTGTGCTTCATAGAGCAATCGAGGCAGTGATTATGCAGATCCGCTGGTGCAGTGCAGTCTTTAAAGACACACCTATATTTAGACTAAATAGGTACATGTCCAGGTTTTTCAACATGCATTTTATCCAAGCTTGAATTCCCTGGGATGACGATTCCTTCCACCTCTTAAATCATGGCAAATCTCATTTCCTCTCTGAGCCTCTGATTTGGCAAATGGACCAAATAGTGTATAGACTGCCGTAATCTCAACAGCTTATGCACTTTCAAGCATCAGAGTCTTAAATTGTTGGCTTTTTAGAAATTACATTCGACTTGAAAAGAGACATTATCCACTCCTGGAGGAACAGTAAAGTTGGCTATTAGTGTCTCACAACTCTGCCTGTGAGGATAAAACCTTTTTTTTTTTCTTCTAAGACAAGTTGTCTTCCACCTCATTAGGGGACTAACTGCTGTTGTTAAACCACATAAGAGGTGTAGGTTTGATTTGAAGCTCATCATCCCATCCTGCTTTCTGGGTTTCTGTGTTCCTAAACTAGACCAGCTCCTTTGTTTTTATTGCATGTCTCTGTGCTTGCAATTACATTTTTTTTTTTTTTTACTGTAATGTTCCCACCTTCCGTTGCTTTCAAGTAAGTGACAAATCATTCTACTTCACAAATACATCCGATTATGCAAAACCCTTGAAATTCCTTATTGCACACGACCTTACTTTAATGTAGTGGTCCTTCATGTTCCATTTCCTCAGATTTCCATGGTTTCAACTTAGAAATTAGAAAAAAAATGATGCTTCTTTCTTAATCGTTGAGCCACATGTTGCCACGCTGCCACTTCCTGCATGAGACGATGAGCCACAGAGGCAAAGTGAAAAGGGATATTTGATGAACCCCAAATGGACAGCTGGTGTCCCAGTTGCTTGCTGCTTTCATCTCATCCAAAACTCTACTGTCCCTCATGGCGGTGTTCACATGTTCAGTGTCCTGCCATATGACAGTGCAGCTCTCTTTCTCAGCCTTTAAAAAAAAAAAAAAAAAAATGCAAATTTAGCATTTGTCTGGGTTTTGCAGACCGCAAATCACCTCACCTGAGGAGTGAGGGAAAATCTGAAATTTCCATGAGTGAAGAATGGCTAATCTGTGACTAAATCGTCTTTGTGGTGAAAGGAAGAATTGAAGTAAACAGAGGAGAGCTGAGTAGCTTCCAGAGGACACAGAGAGTGAGTCATCCAGGCACTAAAAGCTGCCAAAAATCAACCACATCCTCCAGTTTGAGTGCATTCTTCTTTCTACTGTCCACCCACAGTATTTTTTCCCAGGAGCTCCATGTATTTGTTTCCTTTTAATTAGTTTGAGGGTCGCTGACAAAGCCTTTCTATTGTTCACCTATTCAGAGACTCTTGCTAATGCATGAACTGAAATATACAGGATGCGAAAAGATAGAGAAAGCCTTTTTATACACCCTTATGTTCGCTGGCCTTTTGTCTGTTTTCACAGTTTGTTTTCTTTCCTTCTTTTTTTAAAGAAAGACTAGGGTTTTTTTTTTTTTTTTTGCCATCACTTGCTGTAATCCCACCTTCTGCCTTACTCTGCTGCTTCATGCCTACTCGTGGGACAATATGCGATGCAAATAGATGCTACAGTCTGTCTTATCTACTCTGTCTCCTTCTTTCACAACCACAAGAAAGGAAACACAGAGATGGGAACAAAACGGTGGTGGAGGATGTGCCAGCGTCTGAGAGCCGTGGACGGTTCTGGTGAGAGTTGTTTCTGAGACAGACTGAGGGGACGGCTGAAGTTACCCCGCACAGGTGGACTGAGGGGAAATGTCAACGGAAAAACCCAGATGGCCGCCGCCGCCGCCGAGCCACTGATGGCGGAAACATTCAAACAACCACAGCAGGCTGGCAGGTGACCAAGACAGAAGCTTTTGATGTCGGCATTTTAAATTGACTTAAATCAAGATTAGACAACTCATCAAGGTGAGCACGAACATCCGTGACAGAACACGGACAGGCCCGGTCATGCAACAGATGCAAAAGCAGGGTACAGGCAGGCTCTTGGACGACCGCTGAAAGACGTCACATCATGGCCAGTTCGCACTTGTTGGTGTGTTTCAAAGCAGTCTTTCATCCTCCTGCCACATGGTTAAACTAAGCCTCGTTATTTAAGTTATCTCGTGGAAATGGATGTGGGCCAAAATTCCCCTCCGTTACACAACGGAGAGGAGCAATATTCACCCTTGCTCATAGGGCCTGAGCTCTTTTTCCCATTAGCTTTTATTGGTCTTCCAGTCTAAAACCATTTGAGGGAGATAACATGCACTCATATAATCTTTTATGAATGCCTTAAAAGATATTTATCTATTTCACCAGTTCCGACTCTCTTGCACCACCCCCATCCCACATATTTTATCGTTCTACTCAATGTTGAAAGAAGGTGTATTGCAGGTAAATATTAATGTCATCAATCTCATGAAAGGGGGGGAAAAAAGAAGGAATGGATGGATAACACCTTGAGGTAGAAGAGAAGAGCTCGTTGATATACATCACCGACGTTCATGACTGATTTTTATAAAACCACCATTCAATTAAAAGTGGACTCTCCATCTGGTCCCTTGCTGAGTCAGCACTGACCTTTAACCCCGTCTTTGACTTCACTATGATATATGCTCTGCTTCACTTCGATACCACCACGTATGTGTACAAACAACTATAATGGAGAGAAGAGATGAACAGCCTAGCCTTGGTGTTTGGCGAAAACAGTTAATCGCACCTGGATGTGTCTGCAGAAAGCGCGCGGATTATAAAAAGTAAGAATTAAAAGCCTTCGCTTTCATGTTTTCAGTATTCTCAGAATGGACACCCGCAACAAAAACAACCATTCAACAACACTAAAAGGTCCTTGTCTGGCTCTATTACAGTTGTTTTGCTGTTCTTGAGTGGATAAATATAGTTTTGTATGAGTTAACAGCACATTGCCTGCACAGAAAGCAGAGGCACAGCTTTGACCGCGGGTCACTGTGCCTCTCAGCAACATTTTCTGGGACATGTCATTTTCCTTTTTCCATTAAAATCCATCTTCACCAGTTTCAAGCTGAAAAATGTTTTGCCCCTGGCAAAAAAAATAAAAAAAAATAACAAAAAAAAATTTGCAATTGCAGTTCAGTCGAGGACGGTTGTGTAATTTTCAACCTTGCAGTGATTTAAAGGCAGAAAAAGAAGAAGGTGCAAAGTCAGCCATTAATGCTGCCTTTCACTGTCGCTCTTTTTTTCTACGAAAGATGAATTACCCACTCAGAGATAAACTCGGAACACCTCACCACACGGGAGAGTCACCACTAGCTAGAGGTAAACATAAGAGGTTTATGCAAGGTAAAAGAACCAAACAACACAGAATGGCAAAACAGGTGGGTATCTCAGTTGTTTTTTGTTTTTTTTATACTGCGTGCGCCAACAGTTACTTCACAGACTATAAAAAAAAAAGAGGAAAGATAAATAGCCCATTGATCTTTCTTAATTAATGTATGGTGCTGAAAGACAAATTCCACTTATGCGGTAAACAGAGAGTCACTTGAAAAACAATGCTTGATGTTTCCAACTGTAATCGATTCTGTTTAAAAGTGAGCAGAAAAAAAACTTTACATAATACAAAGAGAGCGGAGACTTTACCCCCTCTGGGTGATGTCGCTTTTGACTTCAGGCAGAATTGTTCCTGTGGCTTGCTCTGCCGCCACCGCTGTTGCAGACGACGGCGATTACAGTGCATTTGTGTCTGTTTATGGTTGCATGCTGTGGAAACAGACTTCTTACTTTCAACCATCTCCAAGTGAAATATAATGCTCCTCTTCTGTCACACTGGACATTGAAGGACATTGCTAGATTTGCTGCATGTGGACAGACTCGCTGTCCTCATCCACATTCCCTCACTGTGCGGAGAAATGACGCCTTAATAGCTCAAGTCATCGAGCCGAGCGGTTACTGGCTAGACGGCAAAGCCCAGAAGATTATTTCATAATATTACACTGTGGGCCATTATGCAGACATGAAGCAGAGAGTGATCCCAGGATGCTGATAGCATACAAGCACTATTCCATTATGTTCTAATGGAACTGTCTATTCACAGCTGACGTCTGTCAGTCCAAGTGGAAATTTCCAGACAGTGATATCAAGCGCTGTCTTGTCACTGTTTAATTCCATCCCCATTCAAAGTCTACGCGCTGCTAATATAATAGTCAAATAAGGTGCAAACATGCCTTCAGTTCACAACAATTATTGGAAAGTCATTATAGCGGAAATGCATAAATCATTCCTCTGGCATGTGAAACATGCCCTCCCTATGATCACCCCAGCAAACATGCCCACATAAACATCCATGGGCGAGAACCAGGAGACATGACGGTATGCAAATACACTGGGATATCCAGACTAAGGCAAACACTCTCTGTGGCAGGTCTAACTATGTTAAATGACTAGTTATTAATCACCTTTCTCTGTCTATGCAGTGATTATGAACACATTAATCAACGGCGTGTCTGCCAGCTGGAAGTGAGCACAAGGCAGAAGAAGAAATGGAGAATGATGACAGAGGTGCAGGGAGACAAACGCACTGGGGACGGATCTGGGCTTTTCTATCCTGTCTAACGACCAAAAAAAAAAAAAAAAACAAATGGCAAGGCACTCCAAATGGCGAGAACAATCCACAATGCAGAGTGCTGCGTTGCTGTGCAGCAGCAACCTGTTGCAGGCCTTAAGCAACACATCAAATCCGAATGCCTACAATCTTCCACCTGGCAAGAAGAATCTTGTAAAATCAGATTTTTCGCAGTCAGAATTTGCATAACTAAACAGTTTAAACTGTTTCAAGGTGACAGATTGGGAAACTATGTACACAGATCCTCGAAGATTTCATATAAATAAAGTGTACTTTTTCAATTAATCAATTGAAAATTGAAATTGTAAAAAAAAAGAAGTGTTCACACTTGAAATGTTATGGTGGAAATGGGGCCTTGGTCTCATCTCTATGAATCCAGAATCCAAAATTATTCATAGAATAAATAATTAAGGATCATTTCAACTCTTCCAAATAGTATGCTTGAAGGGACCATCATCCTTTCATTGAGTTTGATGGCAATAATTTACTCAAAATTTGAAAGTAGTTTGACAGTGACAAAGTATGCAGATAAAGGAGAAATAGAGGCTCATAACAACTGCTTTAAACCATGTGAACATTACTCTGTTAAGGAGCAAAAGATTAATTCATCATTTAAAACAACACAGTGTAATTAAAACCACAAAAACAGGACATCAGAATAATTTATACAATTAAAAAAAAAATCCTTTTAAGAGGTGTGTTCTCTAAAGAGGGCACTGATGGGGCGAATGTGAGCGCTCACATTACCAAGGAATTGTTCTATTGTTGGTCTCCAGTGATTAACTTGTGCAGAAAAGAGCAATGGACCAGGGGTAAGACTGGAGTTCAAGCCACAGCAGTGTTTTCAGGGACTTCTGTTGTCACTGTGAAGGAAGAAAGGTTCCTCTTAAGTGGTGATGACATAAGAGTAAAAAGAGGTCTTGGGCCAATCTGTTCATGCTCTAATAATAACCACTTCGGAAGTTTTAGCGGCTGAATTAAAAACAGAAAAAAAGAATGTCTGAAAGTTACATCTGCCCTATTACATTATACACACACACACACACTATACACACACACACACACACACACACACATATATATATATATATATATATATATATATATATATATATATATATATATCTTGATGTGCATCATGGACAGGATCCAAAAAAACCTGTGTTGAACGAGTTGGCTCATCCTTCCCAACAGTTTGGTTCACTTAAGTTTTAAATTGGCATTGCGTTTTCTACATGATGTTGAACAGAATAAATACTGAAAATGTATCTAGTTAGTTGGCAAACACTGTCCGTAAAACACCATTTCTGTAGCAGATGGCTACAAAGGATGTTCTTTGTGTTTCACAACAGAAAGAGTTATTCAGACTCAACATAAACAGACACAAGAGTTGAATGAAAAGATGGCGAAACAGAGGGAGAATCTTTTTCGAAAGCTCAAAATGAGGCAAAGATTGTTTTTTTCTCCCCCTTTTTCCAAGGAGGAGATTATTTCAACCAGACTGTAAATGTGACTCCCAGAATGCAGAACTGCAACAGACGGCGACTCTGACTTAAATCCACGTATCAGACCTTGCCACTGAGTCTGCCCTCCACCTTGATCTCGCTATTTTAAGCAACAAAATCCCCCGGGTACCCGTCTATTTATGTGCATGTCGCATGCATCGACGTGTCCCACACATCAGAAAGTGCGAACATTTATATGCATGCACAGGTACAGCTGTAGATGTTTGCTTTTGCCGTGTGGTGACAGCTGTCTGCCTGCTGTGCACGATATCACTCAACTTTCATTCTCATCACTTTTCATTTTGATGAGAGCTTTACAGTCATCTGCTCAACAAACAAACTTCATCTGGCTTTTCGAAAATAGCTCCGCTGAAAGTGCTCGGCAAATGATATCCACCGCAACCTCCAAATTCAAAAGTGTCCATGCACGGTAATGAGACTGACAGCAGTAACATCAGGTAATTGGGAAAAGGAGTATCCTAATGGCGGCGCAATGGCGGAACTGTCGTTAATTTTCCTCTCATTAATGCCGAAGCCCCGAGCATGAGGCACTTAAGAGGAATCAAATAGGTTGCGGGGGTGGATGTGTGAATTGAGTGGCTCTGACAACAGCCAAATCAGTATTCTGCAGAAACTTTAGCAAAACAATGAAAAGGAATACTAACTTCTTGAGCCAACACTTTTTTTCTTCTTCTGACAGTTGTGTATAAAAGATGCATGTGTGTATGTGACTTGTGCAGGAAAAGCCTGCTGAGAGATGTACTGAATAAAGTGAGGCTACTTAACTGCTTCAGAAACAAAGCAGAAAAGGCTTGATCGCAAAAAAAAAAGAGGAATCAGTTAAAAATCAATTTAAAGATCAAACACATAGGATAGTACACACACAAAAAAATACACTACTGAAAAGTTGATGATTTTTGGCTTCAGGTGAAATTTCTGGAAAACCAAAATAGCTCATGGTATTATACTGGTACAGGCAAGGAGCACAGACATCAAAACTGTAAGACATGGCCGAAGAACATCTACTTTTATGTCTTTCTCTTCCAGTCACTTCTGTCAACCTACTGATGAC
Organism: Salarias fasciatus; assembly: GCF_902148845.1. Lineage (NCBI taxonomy): Eukaryota > Metazoa > Chordata > Actinopteri > Blenniiformes > Blenniidae > Salarias > Salarias fasciatus. The sequence continues at coordinate 12,317,031 of NC_043765.1, read as the reverse complement.
ACTCTGACACCCGAAGCTCAGTGGCCGCTCCCGTCTGAGAACCTCCTGTCTGAAGCCTCGAAATGGCGAGGTGCCCAATGGGCAAGTGTGGTCTTGGTCTCATGACGTCAAAACGTGAACAGCACAATGAGGAGGACTGCTAAAACACTGATTGTAATTGAACCAGGTCCGTTCACTGATCGAGCACCTCTTGTCAATTTCACTGCTGAGCTCCTTGTAGAGAAAGGCAAGTTTTGCAAAAACCACTGAAAGGTTCGTGAATGTCATGTTAAGTTCACCGACAGAGATCATAGTGCATTTCAGGATCATCCTGAAATTCTAATCAACATCAATCTTTCCTGTACAGATAAAAAGCCAGCAAAGACATGGTTATAAGACGATTATTACAGGCTACAGGCAAAGTCATGTTTGTTCCTGCAATCATGGACCTACAGGCCAGACTTGCTTTTAAGGTTTATTTAAGTTACCTATTTTTTTTTTCATTTATTTATTTATCTTTGTATCCTTTCAAGTTAATTTAAAGTTGTTTTCCAAAAGGGACTCCTCTTGGATTTACTGCCCAAATAGAACATGGCCAGACGTAATGCTTCTCAGAAGTAGTAAAGAGAAATTTCTCTGAGCTCAAATAAAAAGTAATTACCCAGGAGCTGGGCACATAATATAGTTTTTTTTTTTTTTTTTTTTAGAAAAATAGATCTACTACATCATATACAGTATAGCAAGTAAAAAACAAAACAAAAGAACTACAGGACCTAAATGTCCTTTCCCACTCTGTGGTAGCCCGTGAGACACCTTCAAACATGTTTGGTGGAGAGAGTCTAGACAAGAAACAAGCATTGTCTGTAAACTCTGTAACCAAGGCCCCAATTTAAAAAAGCCAGCCCATTTTTGTTTTCCATTTTTTTTTTTTTTTTTTTAGCCAAGGTAATCAAACGGTGTTTTATCACTTTGAGCACAACATGACAGTCCGCACTGTCTAAACAATGACTAATGTTGCATCTCTAAGTGATATGACATCCCAGAAGTGATACCCAATGGAGATCATTAGCCAGCACAGGCACACACTGCGCTACAGTAACAAGGATCTGCTTTACGATCTCAGGTTAAAAATAAAATCAATGGCATTCGCTTGGCAAAAGCTGCTCTGCAGAAATTTGTTAGAATCTAAATATGACGGCATGTTGTAACGTAACGCATGTTCTGTCATAGAAAACTCTTGCAATAGGAGGACCAACATGGATGCTATGACCCAGAACCGGGAAAGATGCTGCGAATATTAAATAAAACATATGTGTGTGCGTTTGAAGTAGTGTCCATTTTCTTTCTTTACTTCTCTTATGCAGTAAAACCTCACAACAAACAACCCCACTGGACTCAATTACCCACAGTTGAATAAGTGGTGTGACTTTTATGAGCACCCAAATATCGCCCTGCTCCAGATATATCACTGGTACTGTGGGCATGGGCGGAAGAGCGTGTGCGTGTTTATGTTCACACATTTCCTGTTCTGGGATCTGCCGCAAAGCTCCCTGAGCAGCAGAGTGTGCCTGACAATTAGCCTCAGATTCAACACTTCTGTGAACACACGTCTGCCTCAGAGAGGGATGAATGAGTGACAGTCATCGTCCTTTCATATCCAGGGGCAAGTGATATGATGCAAGGACCTGTATCTGTGTGTCTTGAAACTGATTGTGAGCATTTTCAGGACAACAGATAGCAGCAGTAAGTATCAAACGTGGCTCAGTTACATTTTCACTGATCGCACATGCTTGATCTACAGAATTAATCCAGAAAATAGGAAGGGAAATGACTTCACACTCAAAAACATAGCTGAAAAAATGCATCCTTCAGCCTTCTGTTGATCCGCGTGCGTGGACACAAGTGTGTCCAATTCCAAAAATACACTCCTCGCGCCAGCCTAATGCACACATGGAAGGGTGACTGCCACATCCCCACCAGCTGGGTGCAAGTCGTGCATCCTGTTACCAAAATACTGTGCTAATCTGTGGGTGAAAGCCTTAAATACCCTTTTTGTTAAGAGAGCGACGAGGCAAAAGCACAAGTATTAAACAGACTGGCTGTGGGTTATTGGAAAGATCCAGTTTTATCAGTGTAGGAAATAGTTTGATCCGACTCTGAATTTGTGGGTTTGCCCACTTATATACACATTAACAGACTCAAAATTTTATGGTTGCTTACTAATTACAGAAATAGACAGGATATCAGTTAAATAAAAATAAAAAAATACATAAAAAAAAAACACAATATAAAAGTTTTAAAATGTGCATCTTATTGAGCAAAATAAGTATTTGATCACCCGGTTTGCACACAGCTAAGGAGGGATTTTTAGCCTTTTCTCTTTACAATCAGTCTCTAAATCCTTCAATCCCTTGGCTGCTGCTTGGAAACTGGAATCTTCGGCTCCCTCCACAGGTTTCCAATTGGGTTGATGTCTGGAGACTGACTTGGCCACACCATGATCTTAACATGCTTCTCTCTGAACCACTTCCTTGTTGCCCTGGCAGGATGTTTTGGGTCATTGTCCTGCTGGAAGACCCACCATGACTGCTCTTCAGTGTGTTTGCTGAAGAAAGGAGGTTTTCATCCAATTGTTTGACCAACAGTTTTCCTGGTGACAGAGGTCTGGACTGCCTTCAGATCATGAACAGGCTCCTGCCGAGGAGTTTTCAGCTTCTCGCTCACCTTTCTCATCATCATCCCTCGTTCACCAGGGTGAGATTTTGCTTGGAGCTCCAGACCGAGGGCAGTTGATCGTCATGTTCCGTGTCTTGCACTTTCCAATAATGGCACCAATAGTTGTCACTCTCTCACCAAGTCTTCAGCTGATGGTTTTCTAACCCATTCCAGCCATGCGCAGGTCTACAATCCTCTCCCTGACATCTCCTGACAGCTCTTCGGTCTTGCCCATGCTGCTGTAGAAGTTAGACTACCAAAAAAACTGATTCCTGAAGCAGGTGTGTTTTCTACATTTCACAGTTATAATCGGGAGGATTAGTCATTGGTTGATTGTGCAGTGTTGTGTGAAACATGGACACCAGTCAATCTGTGGAAGCAAAAATTCTTGGCGAGGTCTTGCAGATCGAATACACTCAATAAAATGCATAACATTTTATAACTTTTATATTGTGCTTTTTATGCATTTTCAACTGATATTTTGTCTACAGCCGCAACCATAAAACATAGAGACTGTTCATTTCTATCAAAGTGGGCAAACTTACAGACTCAGCGTGGGATCAAATAGCTATTTCCCCCACTCTATTTAATATTGAATTACATTGTGCTGGAACAAAAATAAAGATTTTTGTTTTTCCTCAACCTGGCTACAATTTGTTGTTTAAAACTTAATTCTGTTTCGTTAAGACATTGTATGGAAAATTGATGAAAACCAATTTTCTTCTGTAAACTTAATCTTGATCCTAAATCCCTTATTGTATGTGCTTTAATGGACAATATGAAGCTTTAATCAAAATTGTGCGTGTGGCTCAATGTAAGTTGAACTAATGTACATTCATGTGATTCTACTCTGTGCTGCAGTAATAGAGATAAATGAAAGAGCACTAGGTCATTTCCTTTCTTTCTAATTTATGTTGATCTCTCCCAGATTCTTTTTTTTTTGTTATTTTTTTAGACCACATTCACTCAGAAATAATGAGCAGCAACCCCCAACGGCAGACGATAACCATGGAAACCGACATATCTTCAGTTCCACCTCTACAACCCGTCTCAGCTGTTCACATGTAGCGCCACACCACACACACAGCAAACTGAATTACTGTGTAATTTAGACAATTACAACAATCTTACTGGGGGGAAAAATGAATAAACTAATTAATTAAGCTAAATATACAGTGGTTTAAATATTCTTTACTGCGGCTGTGGCTAAAAATGTCATTTTAACATAAAAACAAAGCAACTTTAATGTAACTGTGGGTCCAATAAAGTCCTAATAATGCAGAATTGTTTGTGAGTATGTGCTACAGTATAATGTATGTGGAGTAAATCTGTTTATACCAATTTATTTAACGTTTTCAAGTGAAAACGGCTGAGTTTCAGGGATTCAGGGATCCATGCTCAGAACCAATGAAAACACAACTTTTCCATAACGGCTTCCAAAGTAGAACTTTTTGAAAACACTCTGACTCCATCTCCATAGAAACGGGGGAAACCGCAACTCTTCTGAAACACTGCTACTGCACATGCACACCACGGACGTAGTTCTTCTAACAGCAATGACGCCCTCCAGAATGTTAAGACTCCCAGTCCATATTCTCCTGAGTTGGTAGTAGCAACACAGCTTCAACTTCATCATCTGTCTATATGAATGTCTGTAGACTTGCCATTGTTATTGTTTATAGTATTTTGTTCTCTGTGAATGTGTGTGTGGTTTCATTACAAAAACTGACCAACCAGCAGCCTGTTCTCCTTTTACATGTAGCCAAATGATGCAAAAGTTTCAAAAAAGCCATTGTTTCTGATTCAAATTGCATATCGGTGTGATCTAGTTGCAGGAAAGATCACTGTATGTTTACTTTCCTCATGTCCATTAGGATACTGTCTGCCTGCTGTTTCTCTGCCCTCCGCTCTCTGCGTCTCCTTCTCTGCCTCGCTCCATGTCCTCCCCTCACCCCTTCCATACTGGTGCCAGTGTTTGCTGTCCCGTGTCTCTGCCTCTCTGCAGTTTCCTCTCTCTCCTTCCTTGCACCTTTGATGTCAGGACCACAACTAAAGCCTGAGCTAATCTGCTGTGGGGCTTTCTGAGCCCGAACCAGGCCAAGGGTTGGAATCAAGAACATGGCACAGGGGCAGAAAGAAGACAAAGAGAAAAGAATGGTTAGAGAATAATACTGCAAGATTTTCTTCTGCCAGCACCTTCATATGTAAACCTTGTTTTTCACTAGAAATGGACTCTAATTATCTCCCAAATGGGAATAAATTTGCGACTGTCTGAAAGCAACACAGTAGAAGAAAGTTCCATTCATGACAGGATAAAATCCGAGCCACAATATACTCAGTTTTTAGACGTATTATTGAACTAAGATATAATAGAGTGGTTAATATAGCACATGAAATAGGATAGCTTAGAGAAGGTTAATCAGTGATGCCAGAGGATCACGCTTCTATGAGGGACAAAAAAGAAGATATGAATCGAAGATGAAAAATGACAAAAAACAAAGACTGACATGTAATAAAAAACTACATGCATTAGCTGTGATTTAGCATATGGCTAACCTTTCCATTCTCTCCCTTTGGATTTCACACCAGAAAGAAAAGAAGAGCCACAACGGTCCCACAGCAACAGTATTTATCTGCTTTGTACTAATGGTGCTATTTATGGAACATTAAAGCGGTGGAAAGGCTTCTTTTTTCATCTCAAATACAAAATAATACCCTTTCAAGTTAAAGTTTCAATAGTGGGATAATGTGTTAATGCAAAAGGCTTTTTTTTAGAGGGATAAACGGATTTTAAAGCAAAGAGTTTCCCAGAAATATTTTCCTTAAATAATGTTTGACATTTTGCACAATACCGAGGGAGGCACCGTTAAGTCCAGGGCTCATTTTTATTTTACATTTCAAATAGAATTCACGAGCATGTACAAAAAAACCCCAGAAATTTTCTCCCTATATTTCAGGTAATTAGCCTACAGCTTAGTGCACTAACATTATCGGGACTGATTATGAATGACCTAGTAAACTCAAAACAGCAGAAATTTTATGCAGAAATTAGCCAATAATGCACCACTGATATATCCTTGTCCTACATGCAATCCATTTAGTCTGCTACAGTTAAAAAGGCCACTTCCTAATCAAGGATTTCTTATTAAACAATTAATATGTTCATGCATTATTAACTGCACTCTTTCAAAAACTGTACATGTAGAGGATATAAAGCAGAGATGAAAGAGATGGAAAGTTCAGTCCCGCTTCCCATGAGAATTTCTCAGACTGGTCACTTTCTACTAGCACATTCACATTGATTTAAAATTACATCAAGAAAAGACGACACCACCAAACTGCACGTGAGTTCACACAACATCCGATGGACAGAGCGTGAGTACAACCAGGACATGTCAGCTTAAAGGTCAGTTCAGTCAAGACAGAATAAACATCAAAGAGCAGCATGAATGGGTCAATAATTGTATGTTCTCTGTGTTTGGATGAATCGATTCCTGTTTTGTACCTCCACTAAACACTGCAAGGGGTTATAGCCGATCACAGCTGACTGTGGGTGAAAGGAAAGTCTGGACAGGTGACCGATCGCTCACAGGCCAAGCACAGACACATACAGACACACCTACATGCAATTTAAAGACACAGATTCACCTAATATGCCTGATCTTGGACTGGACAGAACCCCAAATGTGCACAGGGAGAACATGCACACAGAAAACCCACATCAATAAATCCACACCTATGTCTCACATTTGGAGGAAATCATTCCACTTCCAAATGCCATGCTATTTTTGGTTATCCGTGCATGTCCCCACAACATCAACTTTGCTGTAGGTTATGCATGTTTTTTTTTTTTTTTTTTTTTCAATTCAACGCGAACATTGGCCCCAAAAGCTGGCCTTCTGTCAAAGGATCAGCTTTATCCCAGATCCCTGATCCATATCATCCATGCAAACAGAGCACTAATTAGCCATGCTAAGACAAATCACACAGATTTTTTCTGGTTCACTGGCCACAGCACCTTCCATAATCCTCCGTTATCACACAGTTGGGAAGGATAGTGCGGCTAATAACACAGTGATATTAGCAACACTGATCTGCGCCTGATAGAGGCAGGCAACACTAGCTGTTAATTCTGTCTGCATGAGTCCCAGACCGGACTAATCCCTATTTTATTTTTTTTATTTTTTTCCCCCGCTCTCTCTTTGCAAGTCTGCCCAAGCCTCGTCATTGCTTTCTAATCAGAACATCTAATGAAAAAAAAAAAAAAAAAAAAAAAAAACAGGACGGGTGGGGTGCAGACAGCCTCCATGTTTAAAAAAAAAAAAACAGATGTGTGCAATGTCAGGAGTGGATGAGCATGTTGGCAGAGAGGCATAGCTGATAGCACGAGCAGCAAGACACACTAGAATGAAATCCATGGTCAACATGTAGGTGTGTCTGCTAATTAATTCCAGCTTTCAACCGTTAAGTATGAAAGAAAAATGCAAAAATATTTGATGATCAGGATTTCCTGAAAAGTGCACGTCCTGCCACTAAAGTCATATTTCATCACAGTTGTGAAGAGATAAAAGTTTTGTTTCATTTTTTTTTCTCCCTCCACCCATGTCTCTCTGTCTTTGCCTCCGTCTCATTCTGTCTGTGGGGAGAGTGGGATTAAGAAAGATTGCAGCACTGTGGGATCAATATGATACTGACACCTCTCTGGCACTCTCCAAAAATCTCTACCAAGCAAAAACTCACTTACAGAGGGGGGCTAATGGATCACATAACCGCCGTATCGCTTTAGCGCGTTACTTAACCCCTGAGGAGGGAAAAGTCACATCTGCAGCGAGTATAACCAGTTATTAAAGGGAGGAAGAAAGAAAAAAAAGAGGGTGAGAGAGAGAGAGAGAGAGCTCTATTTCTGAACATGGAAAAAACATACCCAGAAAGGAATGAATTTTCCCATTTACGATAATACTTCTAAATGAACAATCACTCTAAAGCAGTATTTAACACTATTTTAGGTGTTTATTCTATGTGTGTGTGTACATTTATCACAAAAGCAAATCACAGCACGCAGTAACCCGATATAGACACGACAACATTTTCAACACATCTGCCTTTTCAGTGTAAACGGTCGTTGTTTATCAAAATGATGCAGTGTAAACGCAAAACCTTTCTATAACAAAAATGCTAAAAGCATTCACTTGAAACATTGTCCTGCAAACAGGGTCGTAGTCTGCTGGCATTGACATTTTTTAAGCAATTAACTGGCAATTTTAACTCATTATAAGGCATTACCAGAACAATGTTTCTAATATAGCAGCATAGTGATAAAAAAAAACAAAACAAAACAACAGAACCCTTAAAACTATTTTTTCTTAATTGTGTTGTGTCATTAACAATAAATCTTGTCTGTGGAGCTTCAAAAAAATACAAAAGAAATAAACTGGGATCAATACTCCTGATGGGATCACCATGATGAATTAGCATTAAAGTATTGAAGTATTAAATGAAGTCTCTGACTTTCCCTCCATAGGTGCTGCACAGCAGCCCAGGCTCTCTCATGGTGAAATCTAACATTACCTGTCACCCTGTGCCTCCCCGTCTTTATTGATGCAGTTGAGGAGAGTTTTTATGTCGGCACGCTGCCCTGCAGCCTGTAATTACTGGTCAAGGCACGTTCACTAGAGTTCATAAAAGGTTCCTCTGTAAATATATTCAGGTTGACCTTGCGTCACCTGAAAAAAAAAAAAAAGAAAAAGAAAAAGATGGCCTCTGTCTGATGAATGGGAAGAGGAAAGGAATTCCACTGCCACTTTTGCACACAAACACAGTAGAATCAGATGACAAGTGGCTTCATACCAACTGGAAAAAAATCCCATAACCACACAGGTAACCTGTCGTCCTGTCCCTCAGAAAAATACAGTATATTATAGTCAATGAGGAAGCTCTTGAATTATTTGACCTTTCAGTTTGTCTCATTTTCCTCTGCTGATTCTTATTTTCTGTTTTATTGACCAGTATTGAAGTGTCCAAGCCAAAAACTTAGGGGTATTACATCAATGACAAGTTTTCTCAGGAGTCATTCTTCAGAAGGCGGGCCTATCTGTTGTGTTATTTGTCTAAATCTGGCAAGACGTCCAAAATGAGGAAGATGTAAGAGCACAGAACTAAGTGTGGGCTATATTTACTTTATGAAAGACTCATCACTTTTTTGTTTTCCCAGTACAATTCACCACTGCAGTTCTAAGTGTTTCATGTATTTATTAAATACAAGCATCATCGTCTACAAACAGCTGATTGCTCTACTCACGTCATCACAAATGCGTTTGATTCAACAAAAGCAACCCCATTTGAATTGGTAATGCAGGGAATTGCGTGATGCCCTCAGCTAATGTTGTCATGCCAAATTACTTGTCAAGAAAGCCGTTTTATTTTATTTTTTTCCATGGCGAAGGCAGTACATGTGCTTGTGCTCTTTGATGTTATATTTGCATTTGTGAACAGGCGAGGTTAGAGTCAGAGGAGGGGTGTGTTGTGATTGAGTATTGACTCAGATCAGATGTCTCCGTCCACTCAGGATGCTCAGGGACGGGATGTTCTGCTTCTACTGAGGCATGATCACTCCAAACAGAAAGACATTTCTGTCCTTTTGGCCATTTGTTAAATTCTGATCGGCTGTTTTCAATTAAAATGTCGAAAGAAATGAGATTTTCTTTTCATTACTCTCTTGTTTTGAAAAGTCTTCACAGTCAAAAGGCGATTAAAACAAATCTGAATCTGGCTTGGAAACATATCCACCCCCTATTGGTCTGTCGCTCCTTTGAATCACCTATGCACACATGGCATCCCTCTGCTTGCACACATTGTGAATCTTGAGACTTCCCACTGCTTTGGGTAAGTTTGGAGAGTGGCTGAACCCAACCGAGTTCATGAGTGCGCCTTGCTAATGCAATCGGAAGCAAGGAATGATAAAGCGTTAAATGACATCCTGGACTTTTAACTGCCCCTACCATTACAATCTACTGTAATGCAATTTCCTCTACAACAGGAGTGTCTACTATAAGGCCCATGGGCCAAAACAGGCCTGTCTTCAATCCGGCCTGTTAACCCACCAGGCAACTTCTTTAAATTAAAAAAAAAATTAAAAAAAAGTTAATTTTTTTAAACAAATTTCTGAAGCGTAGAGGACACAACACAACTCCCAGACCCGAGCTGAGATATCGGTAATGCTGCCATAAAAAATGAACAACCTCATCTGCAGACAACTCTCAAAGCCACGCTGCCAGGGTTAGCTTCTTTAACATGCATAATTCAACAGCTATAGGAGACCTTTTTTTTTCTTTTCTTTTTTTGACATTCCACTGTATTTGGCTCCAGAGGAAATCATTAAAATTGGCTTTATGTCAAGACTGTCGCCATTTTTGAAAATAATTATTTGGTTTTTAGGTTATCAAGACAATATTTTACCAGTCCAGCCCACTAAAGATGGAAGTGGCCTGTATGTGGCCCCTGAACTAAAATGTGTCTGACACCCCTGCTCTTAAACAATCCACTGACTGTTCTGACACAGCTAACCCATTTTATATGTTTCCTCCCATCAAGGCAGGTTGCCTCGGTTGTCCTTCTCCCATCTGCTTTACCTGGGCTGTTTACTGTGACTGATTAATGGGCCAGCCTGACAGCTTTCGACCTTCTGGAACGCTTTGTGTTCTGACCTAATCACATACTTAGAAAGAGGGTCAAGGAGGTCAGCGTCAGTTTGTTGTCATTTTGAAAGAGGGCAGTGTACATGAACAAAGGAAACACGGAAAAGGGACCAGGACCTTTCCTTTGGAGGCTGAGGTCAATCAACAATCTGGAATTAAATGAAAGTGCTGCCTCAAGTGGCAGTTAACTACTAGAATTTCCAGTCATATATATATATATATATATATATATATATATATATATTGGTTGGCCACAGAAAGATAAGAGACAATGTTTGAAGGATCATTTGTTTTCACAGGCAATAATGGAAGATGCAGAAAAGAATGTGGGTTTTAACGATTCTGATTGTGGGGCATCCACATGATTGCTCTTAATATTACAGAAAAATTAGAAAAGAAGTAAGAACATTGTTAAGAAAGAGGATAAGTAGAGTTTAGGGGATTAAAGATAAAGAAAAAAAACAGTCAAAATCCTTGGATAAGAGGATTATTCACAAACAAATGTTATTGTTATAAATGTACCACAGTAAAGTTGCGGCTTAGCTATAGACATGACGCCAGTATTCAATTCCCCTAAGAGGATATAATGAAAAGTGTCTTTTTTTAGATTATATTTATTTACTTATTTAGTGGCATAAATAGAAAAAATATATCTCAAGAAGAAATTCAAAATCCATTTGCGGGTCTGAGGCGCCAGTGTGCCTAACTTAAACTATGTCTCTGTGAGCAAATCATACGCCATTAGCGTATCTGTGGGACTGTTAAAAGCGACAGATTGGATCCCAATGGTGCAGTGCTTAGTAAAAACAACTAAAAAGACACCCAGTCGGGGCACACTGTTGTGGCCCATTACCTCCAACCTCTGCGTGTTCTCTGGTGTCACTGGAAGAGGAGGGGTGAAGTAACACATGGCTAGACATGCTTACACAAACACATTGCTATCCAGGCTGCCTGCCTCGGGGGACCTGGTTTATAGGTTAGACTAAATATTGCCAAGTAAACTGCTGCACCTGCTGTTTTCCCAACATAACACAGACGATCAATGACAATTAATGATATATAATCAACAGAAAATAGAGATCTCCGACATTTGCTGTGGTGTAATTTTTGACAATGCGGCTGAAATAGGCTTCACCTTGAGCAAATACATAAACACACACACACACACACACAGAGGCAAGCTTTGGCCCATTTTTGTTAACCTTGCGCTCTTCTCCTCTGAGCTCTCAGCCTCGGCGACATGACAGAGTGAGCATCGTGGCGTTGAGTGCTGGGGGAGCCAATCTGCAGCATGGCGCCAGGTGTTGGAGATAATGTTCCACTGAAGAATTTCTTGGCGGGTGGTGCAAAGTTCATCATCAACGCCGTTTTGATCGATGACACATAGCAGATTGAGTCCTCAACCAAGTGCTGCTGTTAATAAATCCTGACTCAGACAAACAAGACTTTGCGGGATCAGAGTGGAACGACTGGCAACGAGAGCTATTGATCCACTGGTCAAGCCAAGGCTAATAAGCCAACAACAGTTATATATGGTTACAGCTAAGAATGCAAAAAAAAGAAAGAAAGAAAGAAAGAAAAGTGCAAAAGCGGGGAAAAGGAAAAAAAAAAAACTTTTTGACAACTCGCAAGCCGAAAGAGAACTAAAATTGACACTCTGGGTTTTTGAGACAGATCTTCCAAGAACAACAGCATTGTTATTTCAAAACTACAAGGTCTGAGGGATGTTGCCCTGTTTCGTGAAAGTTTCAAGTCTGTTATATGAGCTACCACACTACACTACAGCTTTAAATCAAAGTAGCAAGCCCAGAAACCAAGCAAAGGTGGGGGAATAAAATGACACTTCTTAAGACAGGTGAATTCCTGGAAGACTCTCGGTGTTGCACTCAATTCTTCTGAATAGTGACAGTAGATATGGACGTGACTGATGCAGCGCTCTGCTTTCATACAGAAATAGCAAGTTGGTGGAGGAGTTTTATAATGTTATTTTACCTTTTGAGGACTATTTCTAATGGTCGTGGTAGTGTGGCCCATTGTGGAAGTGAAATCACAGCCTGCACTGCGATGAACCAGGCTTTAAATAGACAACAATAAGTACAGGTTTCCCTGCAGCAGAAAATATTTAATATGCCCAATGGGTTGTTGCTGTGAAACTCTTTACACTCCATATAATGAATAAGCTGTGTGAAAGAAACATCATAATAGTCCAACATGCATTGTATTTTATTCGGCTCAGCACAGAGTGTTTCTGTGGAAGTTAGGTTGCAGAATATATGTCAAAGCAGCTTCTGTTTCTTTATTTGAATCATTAGGTGTGATGGTAAAAAAAAAAAAAAAAAAATGTCAGTGTGAGTGTAAATGGAGCAGGACAGGAACACAAATATCTCTGTCTCGGCATTTCACAGAAAGCTCAACGCAATGATAATATAAACGTAGCTCCATGACAAATCAATACAAGATTGCCTTTCTGAAATGTCTAATTTAAGTACATATAGATAGTCTACAAACCAGAGCAAAACCGCTGTATGTAGCTCTGTCCTCAGCAGGCTGAAGGATATCAAAAGGTTAAAAAGGTTGGTGCATCTGAAGCAGCATGAGGTGTGATGGATGTGCATACATATAAAACCCCCTCAGAGCACGATATGAGGGACTTTCTCTTTTCACTGCTTCTGACGTGATGATCCTTGACATGCGTTGCGGCTTCATTACCATTCCTCACATGAGCCGAGAGACATTCAATCTCATCTCTTTCAATGTTTATCTCTCAGTGAGTTTGCTCGGTAATCTTTTTGGAGCAGATGTGCAAAGTTGGGGAAACACACGCATCAAGAGGCACAAGTGATCGTTAATGCACGAGTGGAAAGGAAATCTTCTGACATGCACTGCTGGAATACCTTGAGCTGCGGCTCAGATACTAAAATCTGAAGAACTTTACTGTAGGTTTCTCCTTATTCTTAGTTTATTTTTTTGTTATAAAAGATTTCTTTGTGGTTTTTGTGATGAGCATACCACTTAAAGTAAATGATTAAAGCCTATAGACCATCATTACACCAAACTATCCGCTTGTGCTGGACGGCACCTACACAGCACGAGGAGGAGAAAAACAGACACTGGTGAAGAACGACAGGGAGAGACAGAGAAGGGGAAAGAAATGCCGGAGTGACGTGACCAGACTAGTGATGTCGTGGTGAATTACGAGTAAAGCTCCAGAGCAAAACGCTTTCTTTACTCCCAACAGTCCGCGTTGTGGGAAACAGGCCACAGCATAATAAATGGATAAAAATGTATTGAGAATTCACACTGACACCCACTCAAGCGTCTTGCAAAGCCTATTTAAAGCACATCTATGCAAAAATGCCCCGGCATACTCTGCCAACGCTTCGTATTCACGTGCAGAAAATGACTGTCTTTGCACCGGAACATACATTAAATCACATTTTCAAGAAAGATCTTTTAGGGATCTTCAGTGGACAACTGTTCATCCTTCTGCTTGCATGCAAACGATGGTCATAAGAGATGCTGCACTACCATCCACAGTTTGACTGTTCCTGCTTTATAACTGGGGAGGAAGGCACATCTGACAGCAAATAGCTTGATGTTACACAAGCTGCTGCGAAGGCCCCCTGAGAGAGTGTGAGGGACGGATCTGTCACCCCTATGGCGAACAGCAGTCGGCATGCAAACAACACATTTGCATACAGGTGTAAATATAAACATGCACCCATGCATTATTTACATGCATGCCAACAGAAAATAGTCTGGGAAAGAACAAATATGGGATATGTTAAAATGTTAAAACCGAGTGTGGAGTACAGTTAATCCCAACTGATGAATCCCCATGCAGAAAAACTTTACAGGTGTCTTTAAAAACACAAAACAAAAAGTTAAGGCGTTTATCCCCGCAAAAAAAAAACGAGACATACTCATATTGCTGTAACTCCCATTGGAAAGCAAAGAAAACAGCCCCTGGACTTAAAAAGCTTTTTCCAAAGACCATTCACTCACTCTCAGGTGAGCTAACCTAACAGCCAATCAATATAAATCCAGTGTTCTGTACTCTCCTCCTACAACTCCTTTTCTCTTTCTGTCTCCCTCATATAAACACACAGACGGGCTGGGACACACTGACACACTTCAGCACTGCAGGGATAATCCAGACACTCCTGAAATGTCAGTGTCTCAAGTCCATAGGGTGTAGGGTTAAAAGAAAGAGAAGAAAGCATGGGAGGATACCGACAGGGATCAAAACTCATTGGGCTCTTAGATCTTCCAACAGAGAGAAATGAGTTGCATTTAACCAGGGAGCTTTGTGTTGTCAGAGGTGGATACATGAAAAAAAAAAAAAAGAGGAATGTAAGAGATAAAAAAAAAAAAAAAAAAGAAAAAAACCCTCATGAGTAATACAGTTTTATAGACTTTGGAAAAGTTATCAGGATTTATAATGGAGACCACGTTTCATTCAGGAACAATTTCTGATAAATAGTGCAATCATTTTAGTCAAATAATGACAATATTCCAAATGTTGAGGAATTTGCTTTCAATATCTGATGCATGAAAACGTAATACCATGCTGTGGAAAACAGCTGAGCACCCAAGAAAAGCTAGCTGTGAATTCCACTTAGCAGCAAGTGGGCGAATGAGGATTTGGCATTTGGCGATTGTCAGATGTTATTTACATTGTCTCAAAGTGGATGTTGATGGGGAAGAAAAATCAATGTGGATACAAACAGTCTAATGGTAGGGTAATGTGTTCCCCTGGGCGGGCAGCACCGGAGCGCTCATGTCAGGGCGCTGCTGAGTGGAGGCTCAATTCACTCCACATTTTCACCAAGATTTCCCTCTGTCATTTCTTCAATCCAGTCTTGTGGTTATTATTTTAGGACTGCATTTTCTGAATGTTAACTCTGAAACCAGTCAAAGCTGTGGTTGCTACAGAAGTCAAGATGACTGAGATCAAATTCATGTGATTTAAGTGATGATGTTAATTGGTTTGATTGTTCTTGAAAAAAAATGCACAAAGAGACTCCACATACCAAACAAAAGCATGAAAAATTTGCTTCTATTGTGTTCCTGGACCACTCAACTTCTCTGTCAGAAGTCAATCAATACAACCCCTAAAACACCACAGTCATAATGAACTAGTTTGATGGTGGGAAAGTCTTTCCGACGCAAAATCTGAAGTAATGACACAGGAACAATTGCCATTCTTGCCAAAAATCAATTCCTCAAGCAATTAAAAAAGTATAAAATTTAACTGAATTGCACTTTTTCCATGTAAAATCATCTGAGTAAATAAATAATTTTATCCTAAAATATAACTTCAATAGATTTTCTTTACATGAGGTTTGCTTCCAGGTTGAGAGTGACATGTGAGGTTTCTCTCAGTTATGGGAAGGATGTAAATCCCAGGACACATCATCAGTAATGTGCCCTTGAATCAGGGGGGTGTTTCAACCTTTCAGTACCAGACACCCTCATCAGAGGTGTCCAGCTGTAGGTGATCAGGACTGAACTTGTGTCCCATGCCCAATCATGAGAATTGTCTAGTTTTAAGTGGTAAAACCCATGGGACTATGGATGGCAGGGGGGCGTCCACTTCCCTGAGTCATGCCTCAGGGTCACCGTGTACCTGACCTGGTTCTCAAGAGGGACTAGTTTTGTGAGCACGTCATGTTGTTGTTGATCTTTCAGCTCAAGCAGGGTCCTTCTGCTTGATCCATATCCACTTTCTGCTTCTTCCGGCTGCTCCAGAGACTGAGCTAATTGTCTGTCATTCAGCCTGTCCACAGATTCAAAGATCTTTCAGGAGCCTGATGGTGACAGAAGCCACAAAACCTCTGCACCCCACTCCAACTAGATAGACTTCCGCTTCCCATTCTCTTTATTGAGCGTGGGCTGCCACTTATGTGTAGCGCATTTTCCTAAACTTATGAGCCTCCTCAGTTGAATTCTCCCATGGAGCCGTGAGCTCTATGATCTAAAAACATTTCAGTGAAAAGGAGCAGACGACTCGTCTGGGCTACGGATGGTGGCTACAATCTCAGGTGGAAAAATCAGTTGCTGGCCATTATCGATCAGCATCTTCCAATCTCCTACTCTCGGGGGTAAAAAGTTGACGGCATTGTTCTTGCTCTTAAGTTCTGCCACTAAACTCTAAGAACCTGGTTACGCCTACAGCAGAGTTTTAGGCAGTCACCTGTGCACCCGCAGCTTGTTTGCACGGGCAATTTCGGGAAAATCACATCCAAAAATTATATGCCTGTGTCCTACCTTGTCATAGTAGGCTGAATTCTATGCTTGTGCTAGCCCAGCGCCACAACCAGCCACTGCTGCAGTGTTTTCCTAAGTGGCTCCGCCAGTTTGAGCATGTGCAGCCAAAGTGGCGGGCGTCGCAGTGATCGAAACGGGCGGCCACCAGTCGCTTTTTGTGAGTAAATGTCAGTATATGCCACTGAATATGCCCATATGGTCACCCAAACCTTTACCCCTTGGCTACTACCATGCACGGTGTACATGATACTGGCACTGCTCTGTGCTCCACATGTTTGATGCTCCAATAACTGTCTAAAATCAAGTAAACTCTCCCAAACCGGCAACCTGCGTGGTGCTCTCTGAAGGGCAGGGGGAGGAGGAACAACGTTGATGAGGCAATGTTACTTATTAAATTCTGTGTAATCACTCTGAAAGAGCCAAGAATCAAACTGCTATCACATGATTCACTCACGCTTTATGGTTCTGCTCAGTGATTAGTGATTAGTGAGTGTTGACAGACAGGGGCATCTCGGTTTTGAGGAGAGGAGCTTGGCCATTCGCTTAGTGCTTATGCGAATGTAGCACAAGAGCACAAAAGGCACCAAATGGCTAAAAAAAACAACTGATAAATTATTTAATATTATTATTATTATTATTTCCACAATAGTAGATTTTTTACAGCAGCAGTGTACTGCTCAGACTCACCAACACCCTCATTGCACCCCCAGCTTTTGTTTTTATACCCCAACTGTTCCAATTTCTGCCTAAATCCCCGGCCTTCAGGTGTAAGAGCTTTGTGCAAGGAGAAATCTACATTTACAGTTTACAACTAATCGGAACATTAAAGACATTTTTATAAAATACCTTGACCAGACACGTCGTCTTCTGATATGTCATTTATGATAAAGACGGAGGAAACACCATTGAAACATGTCAAAGGTATGTTGTAAAAACCTACCATTCATGAAATGAATGTTTCCTAATACGGACCAGTGTTTCAAAGCCACATAACAGACTCATGTGGAGAAAAAAATTCAGAGTCATTAAATACTGCTCAGTCATTCACCAACAGAATACATGCTGTCAGTGAGTACAAAATTTGGCCACAGGCTAGGAAATAGTAATTCTGTTGGCCTTTTTTTTCTTTTCTTTTCTTTTCATATGCTGTTCTTACTACTTCCTTGCTCTCTTTGAAATTCTCTGTATAAAGCCACCTGGACACCTCAGAGCTAAAGTATCTCTGAAAATTAGCTGGCGAGTCTGTGTTGGAACGACTTTTGAAGTTGGAGGTAAGTGGTTAAAATTCAAGCCAGCATAAGAGGAACAAAACTGAAACAATGGAGGCAGGCCAGCACGTCTGCATGGTGTCCTCTGTCCCCTGTGTTGCCTTTTCCTTGCAGTGCGCATGATCAACTGTGACTTGTGTGCTGCATCGCCTGCCAACAGCCCTTCTTTCTCCTTTCAAGTCACTTACCTTCCACTGTTTTCCCTTTTTTCTTTTTTAAGACAGTTCAGCCGTGCCTCAGGTGCGCTACGATAAGTGCCCTCGGCAACAATTACCACAAAGATTGAAAAAGACTGAAGATATCTGGCCACCCAACATGCCAAATGAGCCAACTAAGTGTGGGACAAGAAGCTGACGACATAGTAAAATGTGCAAAACAAGCACAGTCAGACTGCATTTTGAAGGAGTTTGGGAAGTGATCAACTTCCCGCTGGCTAAGAGAAGATTCAAAGAGACTCTGATAGGCTACAATGCAGGAATCTCACTTTTGAGACTGTCAATCAAGGTCTTATCAGGACGCGTTTCAGCACAGCTACGGAGTGAATGAGAGAAAGTGACACGGGATTTCCAACGGCCATCTCAGTCTGAGATGAATGAATAAATTATTTCTAAATTTGCTTCTTTTATCAACAGCTCTCTAATCCTCTCTCTGTCTCGCAATCTGAGACTCACATACAGGTCGGGCCGTGCCACCCCTTGTCCCGTCGTGCCAACAGCCTGTGGATGCAGCTTTAAAGCCTTCCTTTGTTTCTGTTTGTGTTTATTTAGCTTCTCCTGAACTGCCTGTCTCATACACAATTTTACGATTGGCCTATGGCAAAAGGGTTTTTCTGACATACAAATAGCAAATCCATTCACTTATTTAACTCACGTTTAAAGTTTGGGGCAATAAGTGGCGGAGTGTGGGAAAAATATATTTGGGTGCACAACTTATGCAGGTGTGTATATGTGCATGAGAGTTTGAGCTCGTACGAAGGCCACTGCGTTGTGCGAAGCGCACGCGAGCGTCGGTGAAACAGCGCTATACGGCTGGTGGTGGTAATCGAGCTCACTAATTACTTCCTGAGCTGAGAGAGTTGTCAGAGAGAGGAGGAGCTGCCACAGATGGTGAGAGACCCACACTGACGCCAGGATATCCTACCTCTTCATCATTAGAGCCGTGCGTGTGTGTGTGTGTGTGTTTGTGTGAGACTGAGTAATTGAGAGAATGAGCGAGAGTGGGTGACCAAGATTGAGTGTTCAAATTACACTTTAAAAACCACAGAGCATATGATACACCCAAGCAGAATGCGACACGGCCTGTCAGATAAATTACTGTTATCCGTCGATTTGTTGTTGGAGGACATGACCGTTAACAGTTGTAAGGTAGCTGTGATCCCGCTGCTCGGGATCTTTCGGCAGTACCTCACCCTGTCTCACTCTTTCCTCCGATCAAATTCACGTGCAGATCCTCCCCTTCACTCCCTCTCTCAGCATTTTAGCAGACAAAACGCTCGCTACTCACCACTGCGAGGAGCCTTCAGTGCCGCTGACCTCCAGCAGGTCATAGTCATCCTCCAGTTGGAAGTCGGAGAAAACCAGGGCGATGGTGTCTCCCGGCTCTGCCAGCACAGTCCAGGTGCAATCAGCGTAGTTGTTATACTCGGCGGGGTAATTGGGAGAGGTGATCACCCCGCTCTGGCCCCGCAGCGTCCCTCCACATCCATCATCCGCTGCGGGGAACACAATGAAGTTAAAAAATGTGAAAAAAATTAATGGCGGAGGAATGTTTAAGCAACAAAGATGATCGCGTATGCAGTGTGGAGATGACTGGATATTTACAGACAATTTTGAAACAGCTATTTGTGACTCAACAGAGTTTGAATGAGTCATAGAAAATCCAGGCTGGCTGTTGTTTTTAAAATGAGTAGTGTGTTTGCACAAATATAACACTCATATCTACTTCAGATGCTGTTTTGAAAATAGATGGTATTCAAATACCCATTAACTTTTCTGTCAAATACTGTTAAACTGTCAATTTTTTAAGTGAAAGAATGTTTTTTTTTTTTTCTTGGAGGATTCTTCATCATCCAAGATAACTCTGATGTGCTATTTAGGAACAACAGGAAAATATACAAAACATATCAAGAGGGATTCCATAAAACCGGGCACGATATACCATTTTTAAGCCTGATGTTATGGATTGCTTAAAGGCTGGTGAGATAACGCAGCACAAAAAGTGCAGCAATACTGTAGTTAATTGCTGTGAAAAGAAACAAAAAAAATTACCTCTTAAGTTATGACAACTTTAAACCATAACTCCTGCAACTGAAAGGAATGATCTATAATTTCAAGACAAAATTATAATCAGTGTGGAAAAGAGGGGAAAATGACAAAAACTTGGAGAAGTCCGTTCAATACCAGATCACAGAAATGCATGAAGCATGAAGACCTATAACATGGACAAACCGATTCAGCATTCATCACTTCGCCACGCGCCGAGCTACATACTGTCGATCTAAGAAGCATGGAATTGTGCACTGAATTACACCACATTGTTCCTTTGTCTGAAGTTTTGCCGTAGGCCAGAAGACAGCAGTCGCAGGATTTGAAAACACCCTACAGTGCTTTTACAGTCAGCAGGAATCAGAGTAGGATGCATGATGCAACCTAATGCAACATGGAGGGAAGTGATTAAATTCTGATTAATTCAGATTTGTGGTAATCAAAGCTACTCTTCCCTCCCAAAGATCGCTTTAAGGAGACCATTAAATAATAAAGCATGCGTTTAATGTGTTGCGAGGATAATTGTCTTGCCCAGCTACTGATATGTTCATTACTGAATTGAACAATAGATTCTGCAATGTCTGTGGCTTGCACACTTCAAGCATATCTTCAGTGGATTGGGGCTTTGTGTTCCATGTGGCTGGATGGAGATACGCATCGAGAGAGGATTTTTAAAGACACAGCACGACTACTTTTCGTGAAAGTGTGAGCTTCTGTTTGTATACATGTTGAAATCAGTGGAAAGCCAAATGTGTGTGGAATTTTAAAGAGGAGGGGGCGAATTGAGAAGGAAAAAAAAGAAAAGAGGGTCTTGTCTATCGTCCATCTACCCGTCACCACAGCAACCCCCCAGAGGGAGGACAGGGGGGTGTACGGGCGAGCAGAAACCTGTGAGGTGTGAACGCCAATAGGAGGGGAGCCACGACAGAGGGTTGAGGAGAAGGAGATGAAGAGGATGACAGGTGACATGCGAGGACGGCTGAGAGGGAAGCGTGGAGGGAGGGTGGACAATGAAGAAGAGAAAGAGATGGCGAGCGGGGTGACAGGTGATTGTTGCAGTGGGAGTGACAGGAAGTGGGATGCGGGCTGAAAAAAGGATGAGGAAGTGCATTGATATTCCACGCAGGAGCGTTTCTTCACACTTGAAGGGAAGTCTCTGACTCCTAACTCCCTCCCTCACCTTGACTCCCTCTGTCACTCTCTGCGTTCTGCGGCTGGCCGACGCGAGCGCTGTAACGACAACCCAGCTGAAACTGGCTGCACCGTGGACGATATGAACCCAAACAACTGCTCGACACTTTAATATACTGAGGATTGCAGAAACGTATTCTTTTTTTTTCATGCAATTGTGGATGTCAGGCTTCTTCCCACGGTTGAACAGGACACATTTTCAAGGTGTCACTTAGGATGTCATGGTGTCTCATAAAGTGTAAGGAGGGGCTTCGATACCGCTCATTGTCATGGCAACTCTCCAGGCAATCACACATGCTCTAAATATCTAACATATCTTTGAACACATTTAACATTAATGTTTATTTTCACTGACTGTATCTACAGAAAATAAGTAAAATCTCTGTCCTGTCGTCTGTATTTTCTCCTCTCTGTTCCTTCCTGCACCATCTCCGACACTGGAAGTTCACGATCCATTCCTCCTGCCTCAGTCAGGTTTGCAGCAAATGGATTAGCTTGCTGTCTGATGTCAATGTGTCTGTTACTCTCGCTCTCTGACAATCCTCCTATCGCAATCCGGTGCCACAGAAAGCCGCCACCTCTGAGCCTGGTTCGGCAGAAGCTTCTTCTTGTCCAAAGGGCTTTTTTTTCCTCCTATTCACTGTGTTCTGTGCTTACTAATTTGAGATCATGTGCTTTCCTCTGTAAAAGGGCCGTGAGATCATGGCGATTTTGCAGGGGGTGTGCGACATATAAAACTGAATACACACACACATACACAAACCACAAATGCTTGGCATTTTAACTTGTCAGCAGTAAACTACTTTATGGAAAAATATGCAGCTGCAACAAGTGGAGGCATCATTCGGAAATTACTTACAGTTTAGGCTGTGAGTAATCTGAAGCTAAGAAGAATTGCTGAGCTCACTTGATGATAAGTGATGCAGTTCTTCAGATTATGAGCAAAGAAAACAAATTGAGTATGAAAACAGGAAATGTGAAACAATATCTGTGCCACAGAGGGCTCGCTTTCATCTCTGTCCCAACAGTACTGGCAGATTTGCACTCTCCCGAGTCCAGAACGGTGAACTTGCCAGAATGGCCTGCCTGCTCCCAAAGTACACCGCGAGTCCTGCTCCTGCACATATGGGCAGGATCTATAATTGGAGTGACATTAACAATACACTTATGCATTATGAAGGGGCACTCAGGTGTGCACGTTGACTTTTATGTGGCATGAGGAGACCTCAATTAATCACATGGGGAAATTGCCAGTTTCTAAAACTTGTTGGCATATAATTTGTACAGAAAAAAAGGTGGCATAATCACACCCTTGAGTGCTTGAGTAATTTTTTTCTCTCCCCCTTTTCAGGATGGAGCCTGCGTGGGTGAGGAAGGAAAATAAAGGAGCAGGGTGGAGGTCCACTTGTTAATGAATGACAGAGAAAACACATGGAAGCAACATGTCATTGACAGTTTTTCATATGAATCAAAATCTGTTACAAAGAATGAGTTACGAAATCCTCACACTAACGATTTGTTATTCAAACGTAGAGCACAAGCACGTGCATGTGATTGGTTGGGGAGGGACTGTGCTGGCGCACGAAGCCCAGCCATGTGTGCTCCTATGTGGGCTTCCTGACTCCCGGCCTGGCTGCAGATGGCATAGTGTCTCAGTGGTCTGCTCAGCAGGCACGTTGACACCGACCATCGGCCACACAAACACACGGACAGACTCGATCGCACAAATCGGCGAACGTATAGCTCTGCACTTGAAAGTGTTTTACTTATGCAAGAACTTACTTACCTTAAAAAAAAAAAACCAAAAACCAAACAAAAAAAAAAACCAAGATATTGTACGACAGTGTGACTTTTGCCTACAGTGAACCATTTTCAAGGACTGTGTCATCTTGGGTCAGACGGCACACACTGGCAGGTGTCACTGCCGCGGGGGTGCTTGCTAACTCTGAGGGAAGGACAACTGGCACAAGCACCTGACTGGGAGCAAACACATGAGGTCCTGCCATGGTAAATAAGATATCAGTGGAACCACAAAAAACCCTGTCAGGTCATGTGGAGGCATGGGTAAATACGTATGTGTGCGCATGTGCGGTTTTATCCACTGGTGAATTAGAAAAAACTATTAATTAATTAAAAAATTATATTTTTCAAAAGCAGCTAAGTCATTTAAAGGTTTCCAAACAGTTAAGAGAGAACAAACAGACTTTTTTTGTTTTTATCCTGGTGCAATGAAACCATTGTCAAGTGATGTTTCCCAGATGGATTCTTTTTTTCTTCTTCTTCTTCTTCTTCTTCTTCTTTCTATTTTTAAATACAATTAGTCATTTTTGAAAGGACCTATCAAAACGAACTGTTACTTTGTGGGACACATCTCTGAGCTGCCTGTCGAACCCTTGTGGACTAAAATCGTTCTTAGAAAACCACTGATATGAAAGATCAGAAAACTGTTTACTCTGTTAACCAAAGCGTTTTGAAGCTTGGCCCGAAAAGCCTGCCGCCTCTCGCGTACCTCTGCAGTAGGGGAGGGGAAAATCCCAGGCGGCAGTACCAGCTGAAGTGGCGAGGCAGGACAGCGTGGTGTGACCCTCCAGCACAAAGCCTGGGCTGCAACTGTAGCGGATTTTGTCCCCGATGTTGAAGGTGGACCCCTGCTGGTGGCCATTGTGGAGCTGCCCAGGATTACCACAAGTGTAGCTGGGCAGAGCTGGAAAGAGGAGGAAAGACACAGAGGGGAAAATGGAGAGGGGGGAAGTTAATGAGGCAGTGTGCGGGAAAGCCTGCGGCATTTGCGCCACGTCTGCGTTGCCAAGAGACTTGAACAAGTCAAAGGTAGAGGGAGAACAGATAACAATGCACACAGAGTCATTTGTGACCCAAGCTGTCTTTCAAAAACACACCGATAAAAATCTTATCTTTATAAATTCATACAAACATTTCTGTGTGGTGGCAGGGCTGCAGATAAAATATGACAATCCATAATATAGTCAATAAAACACCTCACAATAAACACAATGATAAGATTCTAGTCAGATCATTCATTCACAGGTGCCAGGTTGGACATCAGTGCCAGTGCAGTGATGGACCAGCATACAAATAGGCCAGCTTCTTTGTTGACAGAACCTTATCTAATTGTGTGGTATGCAAATAAAGTTCAAAGAAAGTTCAGCCAGTGACTTGTATCTGGAAGCTCTCGCTTTATTTGCTTCATAGTATTCAATAACATGAGCGTAAATTATGTTTTTCCTCGCCGATGTACATTAACGGTGGCGAAACCCACGGCACTCTGGCTGCAATACAAACTGTGTGGCGAGAGGATGGCTTTCTTCACGCTACATTTCAGATAATAAATCCTCAGAGTATGCATACATGGGCAGTGACCAAACATGTATCACAAGTACACAGATACACACTCGATCCCATCCAGCTCGGAGTCCCAGTCACACACTCCCACACAGCAAGGGACCTGGCCAGCGCATGTGCTGGACTTTGGATGAATCTCAGTGCCTCCACGGGGACTGGGATGAACTCTGGCGAGGACAGAATGGCTCCTGCACAGCCACACAGCCCACTGGCACATCTCCATCACACTCGATCCATATTCCCATTTCTACCTTATCAGGTGTCTCGAGGTTCAGGATGAAAGAAAACATTTCAAAAACCACCAGCTTGCTTTGTTTATGCATTCGTGAAATGTTTTCATTCATTTGGGTTCAGATAAGCCACACAAATGACAGACATACCAGCTGTAAAGCTGGTACATTACAATGTTTGAAACAGTCATAATTTGATAGAGAGGAGCCAATAAAGGATTCACGGAATATCTGTTTGTTGTTTTCATCAAATAACCCCCCTACATAAAAGAAGGTAAAACTTCTTACAGCAAGGTCTAACAAGGGCAGATCAATCATTTTCCCCAACAGTGCTTTCCACAGAGCTCGAGCTGTGGAATTAACTGGCTGATAAATAAACAGGCTGCAAACAGTTTGTGACCAGTTTACCCATCAGACAACAAACATGACCTCTACGTGCTTGATTTAAAACATGCGAGCGTGTGTGTGTGTGTGTGTGTGTGTGTGTGTGTGTGTGTGGTGCCCCACAGTATAATCATAGCTGCGATGCGAGGCAAAAGAGTGACGCTATCTCACAGTTTGAAGTGAATATTGACTCATTGTGCTCATATTTGCACTGTGTGTCCATGGTAGAGAAGGTGAAAGGTTTGCTTGTTGACTGAGAATTTCCAAAACAAAGGCAAGACACTGCTGTTTCAATGTCAGTCTTCACAATTTGGAGAAAAAAACTACACATTTCTGACAGATAAAACAGGGCAGAAACTACTGATGTAAGAAAAACTTTCTCATATTTGGTATTACATTTTGTTAAAAAAAAGAAAGTATAGCCATATATCTTTTGCACATCCTGTAACTTTTGTAATACGCATGTTTTTACAAGCTCACACACACACTTTGACTTTCACTTTGCCTTTTCGGGATGAGTCAACTTTCATTTATGGCAGCATCACAAGCGCTAAACAAAAGGTTAAAATCTGCAGTGACTTGCACAGCTCAGAATACCGAGGCGGCGCCATACATTTCAATCACTGATTTCACAGCAGGTGTTTTCATCATCTGTCGAAGGCAGAACACCTGCTCACACTCCAAGGACGCCCGAGCCGACTCGGATTTACCTTTCGTGTAACTGGTTAGCACTTGGGCGCTCTCCCACCGGCCTAATAGCTACTCAAACAACAGACAGACTTGTCATTTTCAGGCTCCACTGTGCCATAGCCTTTATTTTGACCAGCCAAGGCTACATTATTACAGCTTCCCTTCCATCACAACCAGATTAGCATATAGCACAAGGACTCCCGTCTTATTAGCATATTAGCTGCTCGGAGCGGGGCTTCAATGCGGCGTCCTGGCTGTGGGGGGCCCTGTTAGCAAGCATGTAAGTGCTTCATCCCTGCGGTTGTGGCCATGTAAGGTTAGACAGCGCCACGGCGTGCGGCATATGGGGAAAAGGAAGCCATGCAAGGGCGGAGGAGCGTACGGGCATGAGGAACTTTCTTACTGCAGATGCTTTGAGACAAGTGTGACTAAATATATTAAAAGTGGCCGCAGTCCATTTATTCTCAACACCGTGATATTGTACATGCTGGCTTACCGGCATGTCTAAATGGAATGGGGCCATCGTTAATGTTATTAGTTACACCTGTGCTTTTCCAGTGATGAAAAGTCCAAATATCAAGTGAGAAGGGTCTATTTCTAGACCGAGAGGAAAATGGAAGACGACGATGACAGATGTGTGAGAAATAAGACTGTTTAACCACTGGAAGAGAATGACAGTTTATGTGCGTGTGTGTGTGTGTGTGTGTGTGTGTGTGTGTGTGTGTGTGTGAGAGTGAGCGACAGAGAGAGAAATAGTGACAGAGGGAGCGAGAGATGAACAGGATGACTGATTTCATTGCATTAAAACTGATTGAGGGCACAGCACTGTCAGAGTGGGAATGTTCGAGTAAGGGGCACGCATGCACGAAACGTGTACGTGTGTGTGCGTGCGTGGAAGCGTGCATGTATGTAATATTCTCATCACGCTCTTCATTTCAGGTTATTAGTTTGGGCAGTAAATTAAGTCTAATAGCGCCATTACTCGTGCAATCCCCAGAACAGGGCTACGCCTGAAGCAGAGGACTGGCAAAAAAAATACACTTTATAACTTGGCTGAGAATCATCAAGAATCTACAAAAATATGTATTTGTCTGAAGACAACCGAGACAAAAACTTGAATAGTTACATGGTGACAACCCATACTCAGGAAAGCAAGACTTTAAAATTCATTTGTCACCCTTGTAATCATTTATATCCTAAACTTAGGGAACGTGAAGAAGAAATTTTGACAAGTTCAATGGGAAAAAAACAGTGAAACAAGCAATACCGAAATGCAAAAAAATAGAGCTTGTGAGAAAATACGATTGAATTTTAAATATTTATGAGATGAGTTCCCATTAGTCTCAATTATCTTTCACACATCAGACCAATTTTATAAGTTTTCAAGCTGCACAGTGCTCAAAAGAAAACTTTGGAGGAGTTGGTTGATCCTCCTCTTGAGACGGAAGCTGCTTTCATTGCAGGATATCTGGCTTTTGTCGTCACGTGGCCTGCTGCCTCCCAACCCCCCACGTCCAGCCCCGCCAACAGCAGCCCTTAGGTGTTCTTCATGGCAGGTCCATAAGTCAGCGGGATGGGAGATTGTGACACCGCCCGTCCCTGGAGCCCGGATGCTTTAAGCACTTCCACTGCTGAAACGGCAAACGATGCTCCTCGTCCATCAATGCGGCTCGCTCTACAACACACACTGGCTCGTGGCTGAAGCGCAAGAACACAGGATGGTGCGTGCACGCACGCAAACACGCGCGCTCGCGGTGAAAAGCAAGGCGCCCGGCTATTCATCACACCATCTGCCCCTCACATCATCTGCTTACATTCCTGTATTCCTTCCCTTTTCCTCCTCATCTCCCTCTCACTCCGGGTGACGGGGACAAAGGACAGTGAAGGAGGAGCCGCTATGAAGCTCGTCTACTGTGGGATGACCCCTGACCCCAATAAGACTGATGTTCTCTCTTCCTGGGTGTCTTCATGCCTGCTCCTCAATTTGTCATACTCCCTTTCTTAAAGAAAAAAAAAAAAAAAAAGAAAAAAGAAAAGAAGGTATGCTTATATATTCCTGCACTGAAGGACACATTTGTCATGAAAGAGTACTCACAAAAACACATTGGGAGGAAGATTGTGAATCCAGAAATCGTAATGCAAGACTGAAAAACCCTGCTGGAGAATGGAATTTACTTCAGATCCAAACGGGAGAACTTTGGCAAAACGTCTCTGAAGGTGGAACTTTTTGAAAACAGACATTATCTCTGTGCAAATGGGGGATTTTATAGATCAGAGTCACCCATAATCGCAATCTAACTTTGTTGTCTGTCGATATAATTGTCCGAGTACTCGCCACTGTTAATGCTGAAAGCACATTTTTCTCCCAAACGTGTGGTTTTATTGCAAAACAGTCAACAGCACTCACTATTGGCCCGCCAAGGAAACCACATCACTTGCAGCGCTTTTGGCACTTCTGTGTAAACAGACACTGTTTTCAGAACGTTGCCATGTTAGCACGACAGCGTGACAGCAAGAAAAGTAGCTAGTAGAAGAAAAGCAGGGGTACTACAGAGGCGAAGAACAAAAAGAGTTTGCTTTTCCTTGTTTTAGTTGTTTTCCACAAGGCTTCAGCTGCTCACACGAGGAGATACGCTTTGAGAGTACTTAATTTCTCACCTTAGATAACAACAACCAAGCACTGAAATGGGAAAGCATATAATTACATGCATTAATAGTTTGAGATGACTCATATTTTCAAGAGAGAAAGAAAGGAACAGAGAGAGATTAGAAAAACAGCTTTGTCATCAAGAGGAAGGAATTACTTCCTGCAGCACCTGGCTCCATATTAGCTTCCAGCAAAAAAGCAGAACCCTAAAAAAAAAAACCCAAAACAACACAGAGGCTCACATTTCAGCGTGTGTGTTCCTGAGCAAAGAAAAAAAAACAAAAAAAAAAAACAAAAACTAAACGCAGTTCTGCTTTTACCTGTCAGGAGTTATGTGCAATTTTGTATTCATCCCAGAACACCCCTCCGCACTCTCATCTCTCTTTCCAAATTCCTCCACCTTTCTGTTCCATTTCCTGTGCCGCTTGCCTCGCTCTACGTCTTCCTGCTATGCATTTGGAAGTGACATTGCGAGATCGATCCCAACACACAGGTGCATTAGCTCAATAAGCAGTTTCTGCTTTGTCAAGCAGCAATTCAATCAATGCCTCCTGTTCCCTACACATGGGCTGGACAAAAGCCGGCAACTCCCATCACTTCTGGTTAGAGAGGCTGAGGAATGCAGAATTTCACTCTCCTTTTACCCCGTCCGAGACCTCGGCCCTTTCCGTGATCATTTTCAAATGATGGCCGAGATTATTTACCTCTTTTGACCTGCTCATATTCTGACGAATATGTGAAGTTACAGTAAACAATTCCTTTCCTTCTTAAAGTTTTTGCCTGTTTCCAGGTAAATACAGGTGTGTGGCTGGTCTTTAAAGACAGACAATATCACTGCTGATCTTGAAACGGATGCATTGTCTGCATTGTGAGTACAGCAATAGTTTTAACAAACACAATTGCTTCAAGATGGTGACACTGGTGTTGAGTGCCTTGGTAATATTGATTCTCTGGAACTTCGACTATCTTGGAAGGAAAAATATGTGGAAATAATGTTCTAGTGTTTTATAGCTGTCTAAGAGTGAGTTAGGAGTTTATGAAGAGTTACCATTCTCGGTAAATGTCACAGCAAATTATTCAGGTAAACCATTTTTAGTAAAACCATCCGGTTTGTGTAACAGTCTGTACAGGCCAAAGCTGTGTCTGCAAAACTGAACGTTTTTTTTTTTTTTTAGGACGGTGATTCATTAGCACAAAAATATTTGTGACTCACACTATAATTGATTTTTTTTTCTTCATTTTAAACAACTGCACTTACAAAATGCTGCAAATCAGATATTTTTATCCTCATTTTCCTCATTTCTGCAGTTTGTCAAAATTCAGATAACAGTGCTGTGGTGTTCAGACTTCCTGCTGGAGCCATGATGGTTGAAGTAATAGATGCACACTGAAATGCAGGGAATAAACACCAGGAATAAGAAAGAGCTTCTGGTGCTTTTGAAAAGCATGCCAGATGAAAAGGTGTACAGTGGGATAATACCAATAAAAAAAAAAGGAAAATAGTGATGATACATGCCATTTTTGCTGTTGGATTATTAAAAAAAACAAAAACACTTGCATAACAGCTGTGGAATGCCAAAGAATATGAAATGACTTGTAATTTTAATTAAAATTGAGCTGGTCAAAATATAAGTGCGACTATTGAATGATAACTGTTTGTGTGTTCTTAGTTTGAAAGGTTCAGTGAAGTGTCTGCAGATCAAATCTAACGCCGGCACATCGTTATTGTTTCTTACATTAGAGTATTTGAGGAGAAAAGGTTTGTTAAAATGTACACCAATGTAAGAAAATTACAATGAAAAGTAAAAATTGACTTTTGAAACCAAAAAGTGTCACTGATGGTATTCAGTATAATCATGAAGTTACGGTGAAGTGTCTCTGCTTGTACAGGTCAAAGTTAATATTTTGATGTGTGTCATCTGTCTGAATGGTTCTGGGTTAAAGACAGCGGCGTGCGAATGGAGATTCGAAGCTCTGTGCAGACGCAATCAAAGACACACAGAGTAAAAGCGTATACAAATACGCAGCGGACTGAACTCCAGATATCCCCCATTTCCCACGCACACAACAGCAGGTGCAGTAAAAAGGGCCAGTTGCTGTGTGGGAGGCGCTGAGGTGTGAAGGAGAGCTCATACAGAATTGATGGGTGCCGACAATGTCTGCAAAACGGAATAATGCGCCATTCAGTAGCCATTCAGTATATATGAGACTAAACTAAGAGGGATCAGGGAGCACGAGAGACTTCAAGGAAAGCCAGAAGACAGATGAGAGACGGGGCTGGGGATGCTGGGAGGAGAGATCAGTACATCTGTGTACAGCCTTGACTCTGTCTGGATTGAAGCATCTAAATCCCCCTGGCTTTTATGGCTTATCTCTCCACTGGCATAACTCTTTCCAAAAAGCCCCTGAAAAAACACAAGTCGCGAGTCCCGCGGTGGCGACTGCACGCGGCAAACACACAGGTGCACAAAGCAATTTTACTCAAAATTATAAAGATCAAAATGGATTGCGACTGCACTGGTTTACCTGATCGCCAATGATTCCCTGTAAATGAGGTTGTCGAACTACTGCTGTTCTGTGTGACTGGAAACAGCCGTATACATTAATACAGAACAGGAAACATATATAATACAGTAAGACTATCAAAAATTATGTCAGCGATTGGCTGGACAATATTACCTCTTCCTAATATTAGCAAACAAAATGTGCACTTATTGATCATGTTTAAAAAAATGTTTATCTCTCAGATTGCATTACGAAACACCAAGCGAAGGGCAGCTGCATCGAAACTAAATTCCCCAAGGTAAATATGTAATTTTCTGCTATTTAACTTTTTTTTATCGAAAAAGGCATCTCTCAGCATTTATTGTGGAAGAAATGATATTCAAGACATTAAAACAAGCTGGTCCTATTTCCCTTTGGGGTGATGCTTTTTTAATCTTTCTCGCGGCGTCTGCAAATAGTTTTCTTGGGTTCTGGATCTTGTTTACCAAAGTGCAATTGTCTCCGCGTGACTGACGAGCGCCTCACCGGCTCCCGCTTGTTTGCATTTGTGACTGCTTTTGTTTCTCCGACATTAGCATGATTTTCATCCTCCTGACATCAATCGGATGCACGAGCTGCTAGCTAGGAGGCAACATGCCGCCTATGTGTGTGTGTGTGTGTGTGGGCGTGTTCATGTGAATGTGACCAAAGATCAGAAGCACATGGAAATTGGCATCCGTTGCTTGTTTGTTAAAAATGTACCATTTGCTTAGTTGTTGCTGAAGGCAACAGCAAGAAACCTCAACAATCAGATGACTTATTGTTATGTGTTAGTGAAATTACTGAAATGTATACATTTCAGATCACTACAACTATGTGATATTCATATGTCACGAATTAAAGCGGATATTAATGATGATTGCAAAATGGACATTTCCATATCAGAAAGACAACAAGGTTAGAAAGCCTAAAAAAAATAAATATGCACATCAAGTGTCGGTGGGCTGCAGACAGTTGGTGCCGTCACTTGCTCTTCCTCACTGAGGCGTGACGTGCAGACAGTCAGACCAACACTGCATATGTATATACTGTCCTACAGGTGGGGCAAACACTGGAAGCCTGACATCCTCCTGTCTATGTTTTCCTGCATTTTGTCTTGCTTTTGCCATTCCCTCAGCCATTCCTCCTTCCCTCCCCGCTCGGCAGGTTGCCTTGGAAACAGTAGAGGCACACTGGAGAGGACCCGGTGGAAAAGGAAGTGTTGATGCGTAAATGAGCAGGTTTGTGGAGAACATGGGAAAACAAATGAATATCTTTCTGAGAACGGGGTTGCAGTGAATGGAAATCTGAATTTTTGACTTGCGTCGTTGGGCAATCACACATCAAATGCCTGGAGTCCCTTGTGAATGTGTGAATTCCTTGTAATAATCACAGCAAAATCCTTTTTTGTTTAATATATCAGATAACAGGTCAACTAATAATCTAAACAAGCCTTTCATTAAAGATGTCCTCCTCAATTCACAGTTCTTCAACAATTTATTTCTCCGATGTGTGGTAAACAGAGAAAGGGGCCGGCTGGTATGGTGCTGTCATACATAATCCTGAATAATATAAAATGCTAATTGAAAGATTAGAGCGGGACTAAATACTAATGCAGACAAGGTTCCATTTTCAGAGGCTAAAAATACATTTGATAAAAGGCTGATGTGATAATTAAATATATATATTATTCTTCAATCTTTAGAAAGAATGTCCTTTATAATAAGTATTTCAGGGTTATGAAGCTTGCCACTGCGGTAAGTGAGAGAGTTCTAACCGTCTTTTGTCTGCTTATGCCTTTTCACCATAGAAATCATCTTGTCTCTCCTGTATCTTCCAGTTGCGATTTGACATAAATACAGAATTTTTCTGTTAGATGGGTGCCATGGCAATGTCTTTCACTCAGAGTAGGAACCTTTAATACCTACTTTGCCGACACAAAGCAAAAAGTAAATTTCCGCAAGAGTAAAAACACCAAAAGCTAATCTAAAAAGAGTTGCTTCTGAAATTCAATTGTTTTCTTTGATTGCATTTGAATCAGCTGTTGAATGTCTGAAACAGCATCCGAGTGGAATGCATTCTGATCAACGCTATAAAAAGCTGCATTTGGCCAATTATCGAATTGTCGGTATATGGGACGAGTCAGGCAATTATGAAATCAATTAAATCGATAGGCTCTGGTGTATGACTCATCCCTGTAGTCATTATAGATTTCTGCATTTCCAGTATGAAACCATTAAAACTTTCCTTCTCTCCATCTATTTAACCTTTAATCTTCCCCCAGACTACATCATGCACTCACTGAACCATGCTCAACTTCACTTTCAGTTGTTTCCACATTCTCCATAATGTTTGCCGTTTTCCTCTTACCCCTGGAGAACCAACAGACTTTGGATAATCTGATATGAAAGATGTTTTCTGCTATTACTGTTGTTTCCTTTAAATCCCTCTCTATATTCCATAAGTTCTTGTTCTTATATGAAACTAACAGTAGAGCTTTCAGGGGGTTTGCCATGTCTTCTTCAGTGTTTGCTTTATCCCGATTTTTCTTTCAACTTATGGGCCCCGATGAAAGAAAGCTTCTTTTTGTTTTCATCTTATAAACAACTGACATCGAAAACGAGGATTACGATAAAATACACCGTTCAAACAGAGTTCAGCGTGCGTACACATGCCATTCAAAGACTGGATGGAATCACATTTGGCAGAAATCCTGTGATCATCTCATTGTTATCACAACACATTGTTTTTGAGCAAGACGACCATGTATAAGTAAAAACAGAGCAGAACATCATTACTTTCAATGACAGTTGCATGTATTTACTCCCTCTAGTGACATCAGCCTGTTAAAGCAAATATATTCATCAAAAGCAAAGCCAGTACGTTATCACTCAGTCATTTTGCCACTAGTTGGAGCTATAGAGTCATCAAACAGCAGTCAGCATGCCCTGTTGCTTTAAAAAAGCAGTAGACTACAGTCAGATCCTGTTTACTCGATGTTTTGTGGAAGTGGAAAATTTCTGTCACGTTTTCGGTGTCCGTTTACACGACATCACAGCTTTTTGAAAATGGCAAGAAATTTTCAAAAACAGACAGATACTTTGACACTGATTAAAATTTCCACTTTCATATATTCAGATTGGAAAACATTCATGCTTGCAGTGGGTTTTTATGTATGTACTGTTGCTGATTGTTGCACGCCCACCTGACTTCTCATTAACAGGTGGCAGACTTGGGATACACAAATTATTTTGCCTGCCAGTTCAGTTAATCTAACTGCTGGATGAAGCATACAGTTCGACTAGAAGTTCAACAACCTCCTTCAACAGCCTCTTTGTTCAGTTTGAACTACGTACATGTGAATTTCCCATTTTATCAATTCTGTTCAACGTTCTGCCTCTGGCAGTACAATATCAGATGTCTGTGTGTCTTCCAAATTGTGTGACTGCTCATCTATGAAAACTTTGGAAGTGTTCCCACCCCTACTTGAACTCGCATAAAAGATGTCAATTTTATTTCCCACCCACTCTTAAAAGGCGGCGCTCCCCGCAATAACCAGCGGCACCTCCCTCTGACACAACACCTCGACTTGTTCCTCGTCTTTGCCTCATTACACTCGATAGCGGCTTTGAATTAAGCCCTCAAATAGACCACGCGGTAATGCCAAATGATGGGTAAGAGCCGATCACAAAACAAACAGGTGTGCCTTCGCTTTATGCTTCGGCGGCGGCGCATTTGCATCGTGAGCTCGAGCAGGAGGCAGGCAGTCAGTGAGGGACACAAATCAACACAAGGATAAACACAAATCAACTAAAATCCCAGTCTCTGCGAGACCGGTGAAGATATTTGTCCACTTCCAAGCAGTCTGTGAGGGAAGGTTTATTTCCCCGTGACACCTTCCTGTTGTCTTTCCTCCCTCCAGTAAATCATCCTGAAACAGCCCCGGCTGCTCCTCCGCTGTCGGCGTCAAAACAGTGGAAATGCAACTGAGTGGGGCAAACATTGATTCTCCGTGAGTGAAGGAAGACGAGAACAAACAAAGCTGACCCAAGTGATGGTGTGGAGACAATTATATCATTCAGTGCCTCCGTGTCTCTTAATGTTTGTCCACATTGTGTTTTTATGTTGGTGTGGGTGTGTGTGTGTGTGTGTGCCTTTTGCTGAGATTCAGCACTGCGATTTATCACACTATGGACTGAATTATTCACAATCCAATACAGAACAATCAGCAAATCCTATATCTAATCAGTATCCACAACTCCGAACACAGTGCACCAGCATTACGGCCATAGTAATTAGATTAAATTTACACAATTTGAAAATATAATGCACAAAGATTGAATGTAGAATTAATCAACAATGGATTGCCTGCAATCAAATCTTCCAATAAAATAAAATAAAATACAATGTGCCAAGACTTATATTTGACCTTTGATGTTTATGTAGCTAACAAGTGAATATTTAGTTGTCGATAAAGTCTAAAAAAAGATGAGCGGAGAGAATTGGAAATGGCAGATCGATGAATCTGGCCTGATGAATGGCTGCGCATTAGAGAAGGATAGTAAACGAAGAAATGATTAAACACAGCGGCCAAGGAGGAGCCGCTTGGTTGGTATCAATTAAAACAATGAGGGCGAATGCACCGGTTACTGTTCATAACTCTCTCGGGGTATTTCATCATGGACGGTAACATGCATGCAAGGCAATCTTAATGATGTATTATGTGGCACAGCTGCCCAATGACAAATGTCGGCTCAGCCAA
Organism: Salarias fasciatus; assembly: GCF_902148845.1. NCBI lineage: Eukaryota > Metazoa > Chordata > Actinopteri > Blenniiformes > Blenniidae > Salarias > Salarias fasciatus. The sequence continues at coordinate 12,281,054 of NC_043765.1, read as the reverse complement.
GTGGCACAAACTGGAGGCTTCAGTAAATACACAATTAAAGTTTTATTCCAGTCAGACCAATTGAGGAGAAGAAGCTCCTGAGGAGAACAGAAGACTTTAAATCCCTAGTACAGGTGACAGGGTGACCGTATTGTCTTTTGGAATAGGTTTTAAACAAAGGGTTAAATCAGTTACCCACAAACTAAACACCACACCGTCAAAGACAATAGACTGTTGCAGAAAATGCTGCCTGCGATGTTTAGATAACTACAGAACATCCAGACCTCACTTGTTTCTCACCTGCTGGGCGTCACGCTGTCACACAGAGCCGACGCGAAACTCCTGCTACGCGATCGATACGGACGCCGCCTTTAATAATCCCAAACTCTTTTTTTTTTTTTTTTTTTTTCTGTCTGTGCTGAGTGACTGAACATGACATGAAAACATGACAGTCCGGTCACACCTCCCGCCTCCACGTCTTCTCCCTTGCAGGGTTTCCTTCCCTGCTCGGCTGACCATTCAATTACCTTGGCATAAGTGGACAGTAATTCCCTCCAAGTCCTGAAGCTTTTGCAGCCATATTGCTTACACCTAGCACACACTTTGCACTTTAGCACAACTGGCAGTGAGGAGGAAATATGGCAATTAGATAGACGAGAGAAGGGCACATAAGTCACAAAGCTTTCCTCTTTGTGATCGCTGGTGTAAAAAAAAAAGAAAAAAAAAGACAAAGCTCTAAGTATAATAGGAGATTCATCACCTCAGTTTCAAATGCAGATATGCACTTGAAATTACTGTGCACACTCGGACCCATATTCAGAAACACGTCCCCACCTCATCCCATCTCAGAAACAATGACACCCTAATCCGAGGACAATGCGGGCACTAATCCACACAAAACAGGGATTGTGCAGAGAGACAAATGTGGGAGCGAGGGAGGAAAAAAAAAAAAAAAGAGCTTGCACGCTAACAAGCAAACGAGGCTAATCCTGATGACAGATAGAGCCTGTGAGAGAAGGATATAAATTACTGTTAGGGAGGGCAAGATAGATGGAGCAAGAGGGAGACTGGAAGTTTGAGCAGAGAGAGAAGCGAGGCTCGGATATAAAAGCTCCAGACAACAAGTTTCCAACTTGAAATTCAAAAACTCACCGACTCAACTTGATAGTAAAACAAAAAGACGATGCTCTGACATGAATGGCAGCTGTTATTTTAGTCGGAAGAAAGAAAAATGATCATTTGAGGCCCGTTTAAAATATGTGTGTGGACTGATAATTTTACCAATGTATGATAGAAAATGTGAAATTGTGCTTAGATTCACTGTGGCAAAACTTATTTCTAGTTTTTTCTGTATTACAGCTAAGTCAAAGATCAAATGCGGTCCAAATTAACATATTTCCACCATGTTTGAAAATGCTTTAGATGGTTTTTGCAAGCACGAGAAGAGCCCCGAAAGATTATTGTCATGGCCAGACGAGTCAGAATCTGTCATGGCTCCTCTAAATTTAAACTTCAAAACCAACTAAAATAGAACAAACTAGTGTTTGATTGTCATTTGCTCCAATGCAAGGCTCTGCAAACTGATCAGAAACTTGGCTTGCAGTGCATATGATACATAACAATGACTTTAAGAGAAGGGGTGCGCTTTCAAATTGCAAACTATCAGTCTTACTTATAAGAAGTCAGTTGATGCAGGTTATCTCAGGCTGCAATTAATTACATCAAAGTCGCCAATCCAGTGGACTGAGCAGATGACATTTACAAGGGGCCAACCGAGGCGCTTAATTACACACTTTCATAAAGTCGCAGAACGTGAGTCAGTCTGCTACCACACACAAACAGTGGAGCCATAACACCGGCAACCTTTTGGGGAAGTCAAACAAAGCTGGACGAAGCAGTTTGGGTGGCAGCTAATAATGTCTTAAGAAAAAAGAAAAGAAAAATGAAGTGGTACTATGTCTGAGGAAGCAGGGGCAGTTCAGGATTCCTGAGCTTTCTGGGAGGGATGAGCTCACTAACTAAAAAATGCATGGCTGTGGAGGAGGTTGGATGTTGTGCTTGAGTAAGGGTGCAGCAAATGTGCTGTGTGGCATTGCCTGTGATATTCTGACCTGTTTCTTTTCTTTTTTTTTCATTATACATCTTCATCAAAGTGGATACAAAATATTCCTACAAAGCCTTTTTCTCTCACTTCCTGGGACACATTCCATCTTCCATCTTCCTCTTCCAATTTTCCATACTTTATCTTTTGATCTCTCGATCAGACTCTCTATATTCCCAACACCTCCTGCTCTGTCGGTTGGGATGCAGTGAGGGTCCGCCCCGTCCGTCAATGTGTATTCTGTCACAGAGGGGCATTCGCAGGACCCAAAGGGCCATGTGTGAATGCACACGGAAGACTTTTGCACACATGCCAGGTATAGAAATGCAAACATACTGATCCAAAATGTGCCGTCACACGTCAACCAATGCCTTTCCACTTGATCTGTTACTATGTGCAATTGTCTGACTGCTCAAACGGCCGGACACACTATAGTTTCTCAACATATGTGTAGTTCATCACAGAAAATCACACTTATACACTCTGATGAAGAAGTAATGCAGGTATGAAGCATATAGGATTTTTTTAATATTTAAAAGACATGGTTCATACTACTGTTTGAATGCCAGCATGGTTTGGCTCATTGCAAATACAGCATGTCCACACAGTGCAAAAGCTTGTTTATTTATAGCATATGTTATCCTTTTTTTTTTTTTTTTTCCTCAGGTGCACAAACTACAAAATACATCCATCCATCTTCAATACCACTTTATCAAATTCAGGGTCACAGGATGCTGAAGTCAATCCCAGCTGACTACAGGCGAAGGCAGGGTACGCCGAGAGACAAACACCTCCACCCTCCGTGCACGCCGTCATACCTACAGTTCTCTCAGAGTCATTAATTAACCTCAAGTCTAACCTTGTGTTGTTGGACTGTGATCAGAAACTTGAGTAGCCCCAGAAAGAAAAAAACAGCACACAAGCAAACTCTTCAAAAGGAGAAAAGGAGTATAAAAATCTCAGTACACAGCATTAAAGCCCCAAACTTAACTAGCTATTACCAAAGAAAACTACAATATGTTTGTGTTGCTGTAGTAAGAGAGAGAGAGAGAGAGAGAGAGAGAGAGAGAGAGAGAGAGAGAGAGAGAGAGAGAGAGAGAGAGAGAGAGACTTTGTGAACACAGCCTTCGACACAGATTTAAAGCTGTATAGATTAATACAAGTCACATATCCTTTAAGGTGCCTGAAACCCTTTCTATTATTTTTCTACATGTTGTGGATAATATTACAGTGACCGCGACCGAGCTTTGGTCATTGGATTTTTTCAAATTTATGAAAATAATCACAAAATGCGCCTACAGCAGTAACAGTAAATAAACTTATCTTTTTTTCATTTTTTGTTTTTCTGACAACCAAGTGGATTAAGTTTTCCTTTGCTGCCAGGTTGAGGAAATAAGTTGCACAATTATTGGCGCTACAATAAGAGGTAATAACAGAGTCTGATATCCACAAGATTATGCAATAAAACATTTATTTAGTCTGCAGCAATAAAACTAATAAAAACGTAAGGCATTTCTCTTTGGGATATCTTAGGAACAGAAGATAGTTGAGCTTTATTTTTTTCCTCTCATGGTGAGTTTACTGTTGACTTCTGCACGGAAAAAGCTGTATGTGTTCGCCCACACAAGCAGTTCCAGAAAACGAGTGTTATAGGTGGACATATGCACACACTGAGACACTGCAAAACAAACCCGCCCAAAGCCGTGGGTTCACATGGAAGGATGACCTTTCTGTGCACGCTCCAGTGCGCCGCAGATGCTGTGTTTGAGGGTGCGCTCTTCTGTCCAGTTGTGTGTGTGTGTGTGTGTGTGTGTGTGGGCGTCCTTGCGGGGCTTCTGCTCGCAGATGCGTTTGTGTGTCTGCGTGCAGCCTAACTAGGGTGTGGGAGTGTTGTTTTCCACCCTTTATCTGGAGAGCAAAACAACAACTTGTCCTGACGACAGACTAGACCCTGTCTTGCCGTCCGTTCACCCAGAAAACAAATAGAGGGCAAGAAGGAATGAGGGTAGAGACCCAAAAAAATGAGCGTGCCTTGCAGCGCTGTGCAGTGCAGACGTGTCTGGCAATGACTTGCGGGGCAATGGGAACTGTCAAGAGCTCTCTTAGCTCATGTCAGTTCTATAAAAAGAGAAAAAAAGAATAAAGAAAGTATGAAAAATAATCCCAAAAAGACTCAGATATGGGATTCACTATCAAATATTAACATAATGTGAGACAGGGAAAGAGGGCTGGAAGGATTTCAACGACTACATCGCTCTCTTAAGCTCAACCACACCAGTCTTTTTTAAGAGAGGAGAAATATGCTGCATGATTGCACTCGAACTACGTCGAAGGATCTGGGGTGTAACTTCACTCATTTCCCCGACAAGAGAACAAATAATTTAGATTGTTCGGAAGTAAAACACATTTTACTCTCAACAGAGACAATGAGACGAGGACACAAAAAGGAAGAGGCTATTTTCTTCATCATTTCCAAAGGAAACAATACAATGGGTGATGTAGGTGACAGAGCTCAACAGCATTTCCTCCAAATCGACTGAAGTATTTTGCTCAAGAATATCGATGTTGTATACATTTGTCAAAGTCAGCGCGCATAAGAGGAACAAGTTTGTTTATGTTAAAAACGAAAAAAGAGCCCGCCTGGGCACGTGGATGCATCCTGAAACAGTCTTCATTAGACTGACGGAGAACTGCCGCACAACAATCAGCCATTAATTAAGTGTCAGAAGCGTTTAACGGTCAGACACGCTGGCGGGCCGATTCCCATGCCAGACACTAATAACAGCTACAATCTGCCAGGGAGGAAGCTCTGCTTACCCGGACGTGCCAGACAGCCCATATTTTCCAAGGAAATTAGTAAATATATGCAGAAGAAATAACAGCTATAATAGCTGAGCTTCCATTAAACATGAGCTGAGCTCAGTCTCTTCAACCCCGTGTGAAACACCTGCTCTCGGCCTTGCTTCTCGCTTTCTTGGTTTTTTGCTGAGGTCATGGAGAAACAACATTTTGGGAGATGCAAACAGGAGCCAGCTGTTACCGAGATAAATCCATAATTTGTCGAATGAATATGAGAAATGTATGCAGCGGTGGTGAGGGGAGGTGAGTAACTCGCAAACTGATTTGAGTCTGACAAGTGACTAAATTTACAACCATTAATTTACCAACCTGTGATCTTCTAGGTGGGGAGGCAGAGATCACAGAGAGGGCCCGAGGCTTTGCCTTCCCCATGAATCAGAATTAGAATTGCAAATGTCAAAGAGCACTATTAATAGGGAAATTTCAAGATGTTGTTTGTTTTTTTTTTTCAGGCTCATTCTTTTCTACCAGGTGTTCCCTTTAATATTTTGGCATATTAGAGATCGGAGAGGGGAGCTACAGCCTTTCGCAGAGACCGTCTGCAGGGACTCCAAGGAAAACAAGCGTAGAACCACTGGATTTATGGATCTAACCACAGTGGGTGGAAGTTTCTCCATCAGAATAATTGCCTTTATTCTGTCAATTGGGCATCAGCTCCACCAAGTCATCTTGAGCTATTTACTTTCACAAAGTGGCTGCGGAGTGGTTTCATTAACTCTTGTCCCTCGCTGTTTTCCACACATGCATCGATTGAGGTTTTTTTATTGAAAACAAATTCTACAAGGGTTTTCCTTAAATTATTCAAAAACCATTGCTTCCACAACAAGTTGATTGCGGTCTGGCTAAAGTCTGATTGACAATCCTGAAAGCATGTCAGAAAGTGGTGAGACTCTTTGGGGAAAACACTCAGAAGGAAATAAAATCTGCTTGTTATCATGTAAAAACAGATGAAAAGTAAATACTACCCATCAGGATTACATTTGGTTGTAAATAAAAATACAGGTATCGGGAACTGTTTCATCGAAAGGCTTAATCAAGTTTTGCAAGGTTGAAATATGTTTTAACAATAGAAATATAGAAAATGGATGAAAATCTTTCACAGTTTCTCCAAAACCAAAGCTCAAGACGATGTATGAATGGGCGCTTTACAAGATTTGATATGTGCAAAATTCAAGTCAGATTTTCACCCACATGATTTAAAAGTAGTAGTTATTACACAAAACAGGACGTTAATACACCTGCAAATGAACATCAACTTGAATAGAGTCTGGAGGCATCTGGTGTGGCCCTCTGACCTCTGGGAACAAGACGAGCACTGGTGCCATGAAGCTGTCATACTTGTCAGAGTTTAGGAAAATGTAGAGTGAAGTAAAACAACCAAACTATATATTTTCGACAGTCAGTTAAATAAAAGAACTATCAAAACTAATTTACAAATTTCTCATTTACCCTGTGTACATATTTGGTCATGTCTGGACAAACAATTGAAAGAAAAACCAAAACATACCTGTGTGTCCTGTGACTAAAAATATACTATTGTTTTGGGATTAATTTTTGAACCATGCTGATGCCCAAATTCTTCTACTCTTTAGCGCAATACAAGCATGAGAAGCGTGTTGTATCCAATGCCAGTCTAAACAAAAACCTTTAAGAAGATGCAAAAAGCAGCTAAAACTTAAATCTTGCAGACAGTCGGGGAGCAAAAATATAATTCGTTTTTGAGAAGCTTCTAAACAGATTTCCTGCATGACATCTTCAACTATGTTAATAAAGGCTTCGCACTCAGCCTGCTGCAGCTTGTTGCTGACATTAAAAGAGGCCATGGCCTATTTGGGTCTCTGACGAAGTGCCAGGCAACACGACAGTGCCATAAACCAAATTAGGGTTTGTTTCTTTTTCTCACCATTAATACTGTATGTTCTGAAGTGAGTCACAGCTGGGTTGACACTAATTCCATCACAACCACAAAGAATGTGAATAAAGGCTGGGTAATTACTTCTTCAGTATGTTAATTTGGTAAAGAACTGTAAACCTGCTATTCAAAGCAAAGAAAAGGACAGCACAATACCTGAAAAATCTGGAATCATCATGTATATTGAATTAATAAAAAAACAGATAGTGGGTTTCTATCAGAGTTCTTTCTCTATGAATATCAACAAATGCAATACGTTCACATGTTTTACACTGGTGTTATTATTGCTTGGTTTGATTTTTTTACATAAGCCGTTTTGATTAGTTCAGGGTAGTGGTCACATCCAATCAGAGTGTGGCCGCTGCCGCCGCCGCTTGCAGGGGGAACACGGCACGGTGGGAGGACTGTTTGCATCACAAGAGAAAAGACAGCGAGGATGGCTGCAGAACGATGCTGAATATGTAATCAAAATCATTCACACAATCAATGCAAAGTGCTCGTTAGCAAACAATTGCCTTTGTGCATTTCTCCTAATCAAAGCCAATTTTAACAGAACAGGCAGCAACAACATCGGTGCTAAGTATCTCTTCGGTGCACAGCGTGTTGTGAAAGGCACCCCAACCCCTTCTTTTGAATTACAGAGGCAAATACACAAACAGGGCTATAATATACTCTTGAGCACAATGTGTACGGCTCCCCAGAGAGGGAAAATAGCACATTAGCATTGTAGGATCTGATCCAGGTCCGTACGCTTGCTGCCATCTCTGTCATCGCACTTTCATTTGGCCAACTCCACGACTTAAAGACACGAGTTTCATTTTTCAATTAGGCGCTAGACTCACTCACGCTTCACTGCTCCCTCATCACCCTCATCTAGTCGGCCCCCGCCTTCCTCTCTCTCAAACTAATAGGAGAGAAGGGAAGGGAGAGAGGGAGTGAGGGTGGTAGAGGAGGGAAGTAGATAGAGACAGTATTGTAGATCAACTATGAGGGGAGCAGAGAAAAAGCTGTGAAAAAGCGAGAAGGACTCCCTCTGCAGCTCCTTTATTCAGTTTTAGTGATGCGGTATTGTTGCAATGGACTGACTGAAGTTAAACTGCTTTTAGAATTTACATTAAATCAAAAGCAGATTCGAGATAAACAATGAAGAAATCTAAAAACTGGAAATGATAATCAAAATTAATATGGTGCTGACTGGCTAGACAATGCATGATGTGCATATTGTATGCACATCATCTTTTCCCATTTCAGACACCTGCAGTGACTTGCTGAGGAAGCATACTGCTTGAATCGTGCAGCAGGGCTGGCGGTGGACTTTTTCTTTTTTTCCTTTTTCTTCTTCTCCCCACTGATGACCCAGTTGGGAGACGCATTGACTATGTAACTAAGACACAGACGGAAGAAGAATCTTGGCAACACATGACTGGATAATCATCGCGGCGCTTTAATATTCAAGAGAGCGAACGAGAGTGAGCGATAACATTGAGGACGACGCAACAGAATATGGGAGGCAGGAACTGAGGATAAGATTGAAGGTGCAGCAGATACGTGGGGGAATGACGGGGGTGAGGGCGGCGGGAGCGGTAAAAGATGGGAAGGAAACAGGCAGTGGTGAGTGGTGGAGTGCACGGACTGCAGTAAGACATGAAGGGATAAGAGTTCTCCTCCATTCCCAGTAGATATTTTCAGAAGCTCAGCAAATGTTTCTAATTCCTTTTTCCTCCTTTAGCCCCCTTCTCCAATGCTGCAGATTAAACATGAGTGCAGACTTCTGCAAAGGAATGGAGGAGAGAAAAGAGAAGAATAAGATGAAAAAGTGAGTCTGCTGGTTGCCATGGTGATGAGAGGGGAGAGATTCCAGAGTGGTCTCGGCCATTACGCAGTGTGTTGGGGAGATGGACTGTGCAGCACTTAGGCTTATTGCAGTGTGGGCTGAAAAAGAACAGATATCTAATATAGACGAGATGGGCTCACACCAAAATGGTGGATGGTAAGCACTGTCTTAATAAAAAGAGGCGGCAGAGTACTGAGGTTTTACTGCCAAAAAGCTGCGCTGAGAAAAGCCAATAAGGCTGAGAAAGAAAGGAAAAAATAAATAAAAGGAAGGACGTCCGGGGAGTAAAACCGACGCACGTGTACTAGATGACACTTGTGCATTCTCATATTAAGGCATGCAGATAAATACGCGCACACGCGTATAAACACAGCGAGGGGCGCCTTAATCCCCTCCTACAACATCCTCATACAATTACTCTGTTGGCAACAAAAAAACAATAGTAGCCTCTTTTGTCGATCTACTGAAGCATATGTTAAGATCAAGGACAACAACAGCTAAAGATAGACCAGTGGGAGTGCGTCTAACTGAGGGGGAAGAGGCATTAAAATAGAGGACTAAAGGAAAAAAAACAAAAAAATCACACACACACATGAACTTGTCCCAATGAAAGTACAGAGGAAGAGGATTAGGCAGAAAATGGTGTAATTTAACCACCAAACAACGATCCATCCATCATTTAGAGCATTTATCGAACTCATGGGCTGGAGTAGGCCGACAGTCCAACACAAGATAAACGCAGACAGGCACAAAGCGCACATGTTCACAGCAATTTAGAGCAGCCATTTAAACTCCAGGAAGAACGGCCACAAACCCAATCCAGGCTCAGAGGTGAAAGCGCTAACCGCAACGCCCAACAACCATGATTTTCCACAAAATAAGTTGACCCTGAGTTTAAGTCCCATCTGCTATAATTTTTTTTTTTTTTTTTTTTTTTTTGGGAGGGGGGTACATGGTTCAGCTGAACATGGTGCTAGTGGAGGTTTACAATTATGCTGTTACTGTAAATAGTGGTGCCAAATGGTACGTAACTGTAGAGTTCAATATGAAATCCCCTTATTGATATAATTTGCATAATCAGGAAAAAACAAGACCAGATTTACAGTCCAGAAAAAAAAAAAAAACCAAAACTGTACAATGTAAAAACACATACACAGCATTGTTCAGGGATGTCAACACCTTCATGTAATAATCTATACAGGGGACATATCTTCATCCCCCCCCCCCCCCCCCCCCCCCCAAAAAAAAAAAAGAAAAAAAAAAGAAGAGGACAGAAGGACTTGCCTAAAAATACTCACAAAATTATACTTGAACTGTAATAGACTTATATCACAATCAAAAATACCACAAAAACCATAGTATTTTGTGCAACGCACCAGTCAAATTACAGGCTTTAAAATTATTTGGAAGACTGAAAGCTTTCTGAAAATAAAGACATTATGGAAAGAACTTTGGTCCTAACTTATATTCAACTTCCTCTAAAACCAGTTGCAACTTTTCTTCCCTAACTTTTATTTTGACTATCGGCCCCAAACTAAGTCCGCACATGATATTTTATGGATTTTCCTCATGCGGGAAGGCATTTTTAGCCAGATCAGTATTCGGTCCCCATCAGAAAAAGGCTACAGGAAAATCAGCGACATACAAACATTGACAAAACTATATAATGTCAAAGTACACTCCTACTTGCATCCTACACACAGCTGGCATTCTCCACTAACTACATTATTCAGGAGTGTGATTTCCCTGAAGAGAACAATACACCCACGCCTTTGGTTTCGAGTGCCACCGCGCTGCAAAGGGAGGAACCCAGAGTGCAAAATATCACGTCAGATGACAGGCTGGTTACAGTTTACCTTGGGCCACTCGCTGTAGCTTTATGACGGATGGGGATGACATGCAGTCTTAAACAGTGTTTTCCATGAGACAATAAAAGCAGACTATGTAGAAATCCATTACGTGCACAGGCTTGTGGTTGCCCATCACATTTTACTGCGACGTAACGGGGCGGCTCGTGCAGTTGCCGGAGAGCACAAAGCCCGGCCATGTGTAAAAGTAATTTATTTACAAGTGTATTTGACTGAAATGGAGTGTAACAAACTGCTTAAATAAACAAGAATTGTGGAGCAGACAATGTTCAAAGAAGCAACGGGTAACCTGACAAGTGAAAAATTACTCAGAAGGTGAGTAGACAGTGGAAGAAGGTTTTATTTTAAAATTACCACCTGATGAAACCAGATACAGCCCTCTGCCTCTGGAGGCGATGCACGGTCGGGTCGCTGGCCATGTGTGAGTGTTTGTCACCGCTTTTTCTCCAACTTGTTCTTCTCTGGAAACACTATAAGTTGGTGCTAATCAAACTGAAGCAGGCCAGTGGCTCTCGGCCAATGGCACCTGGTTAAAGGGACTTCACATAAAGCAGCTTCAAAGCCGTGCGTCAGCTTTTGGAACATCTTCTCGTTTTCCTGGCTACCTGGTTAGTTCAGTAGCAAAAAAAAAAAAAAAATATATATATATAGCTATTTGTAAGTCCACATTACTGGAGCTGATTTCAGATAGAATTTGACCAAATTTTGCAGAAAAGGGCAACTGTGAATAGTTAAGGGCTGAGAATACATTAAAACATTAAATCTCTGTTCATCCATTTGCTGAAACTTTAACCTATAGAGAAATATTACGGATAATGTGAGCCCTGTGTTCTCTCTACAAGAGGTCTTGTTGCTACATGGATATTCATCATGTCTCCTCTTTTTTTCCAAGGCTGTGATGGCACAGGCAAGCTCACATGTGGCACGAGGAAATTGCCAAAAAAAAAAAAAAGGTTCAAAGGATAAAACAGAATAGAAGCGAATGAAGGTGGCAGCTTTCCATCTGAGGAACGGACCGAGCCGCATCCCGTGTAATAAATGCCACCTGTGGGTGGTCTCCCATTCATTCGCTTACAGTGAGCCGCTGATGCGCTTTGCATGCCTCCCGCATTTCTCATTCCCCAATTAACATTCAGTCTAACCTACAGGGCAGCTCCGCATGTCAGCACAGCGGAGACCCGCTCTCCTTTCCCAAGTGACACAGGTCACCGCAGCTGGTGTCGGCCGTGTCGCGCGAGGTGGCTGACAGGTAATTATGGCTTTGCCGCTCATTTCTCCCAGGGCTCAACAGGCTTGATATCCTTCAACTAGCCTCGTGAGGAGCAATGTCACCGTAAGGTTTGAGAAATACGGCACTTTACACTCAGCGTTATTGCTGTATCCGTGTGCCACCGACTGAAGTATGCGCGTGATTGATATGACTGCAGTGGGAAAAAACAGGAAGAAAGAAAGAAAGAGAGTCTGTTTGTTACACATTGTAGTATCGTTGTAGCTCAAGTTGTAAAATCCTTTGCAGTCTTAAATTACAAGTTACCTGCAAAGTTCTGCAGACATATTTGCGGCGAGAGACAGTTCCATCACCCAAGGTCAGAAGCAAGTGAAACCTGACAGTTTTGTTTCCACCCATGAGAAGGAAAGGCACAAGGCCCCAATTGCCTCCCGGTGGAGTTCGCAAACACTCTCTCCGCTCTTTTTTTTTTTTTTTGTCTTTGATTTCATCGAGTCACGCAGAGTGGTCCCGGGTCTCCCGAGCCTCTTGATGTTGCTCCAATGAGCCACAACCGCACATCCACCATATCTCAAAAAGACTGACAAACCCCTGTCAGGTAATTAGTGTAATTAGTCAGTGGCTTGTATTTGCGTTCCCTCCCTGGGCTCACTGTTCCTCCTGCATGTAACTGTCATTGCTAACATTAATATGATTCTGCCATGGGTCATATAGCACTCTGTGTCACTGTGATAAAGGTGGGAAAGAGAGCGAGAGAGGGAGGGGTGATAACCCATAATTGAAGGATTGCAACACATGGTTTAAAAATGTGCACATAGAAAAGTTTCAGAAAAAACAGACTTTGATTGGAATTATTCTCAAAAGATCATTTACACATGTATGCTGTAAGAATTCAAAATGCCGTGATTGTTTTTTAACTTGGAACCAAAAGAAATACATAAACAGAGTGAAGTTGTGTTACCTTCATAGACGGCTTTAAATCCCTGCCCGCTGACCGCATAGTCAGACAGGAGCCACAGTGTGAGCCTGGAGCCTGTACTCACAATGGGTGAAGGCAGCTGGAACCCAGTTAACCTGAGAACAAATGGACAGAAGGACAATAACGGTCAGACAAGAGGGGGAGAGGGGAGAAAAAAAAAAAAAAAAAAAAAAAAACGAGATCCAATCAAGAGCCCAGTTGGTAGCAAGGTCAGGTGTGGAGCCCGCTTCCATCAAGTCAGCTCCCATCAAGCCAGCTGTTCCCTCTGGCATTCAAGGATAACTTTGTGTATAACGAGGCTCTGAATCATCCACAAATTATTAAAATGTCAAGACCTCAACAGGACAGCCAACCTTAACAGATTCCTCCCCGTCAGCAAAGACAGAGTAACTGCAATCATGTGTTTGTGGTGAATTACAGGCGCAGCAGCCACTGTGGGGATGAACAAACAGCTGAACACACAGAAAATGGAAAATTGTCAGAGTGCAGGTCCACAGTCATTTCTTACAACAAGTCGGTAGTTTGTATATTCAGCCAACTGTGGCTCGGCCCACAGGGAGCGGTCTTGATATCTCTTTACTGTGACACCTTAATGAAAGCAGACTTGTACATCCACTCATTCCGTATGTTAGATTACCACATCTTAATTTGTTTTTGTACCCGTGTGAAATGTATCTGAACTATAGTCCGACTCTGATTTTGTGAGACAGTAACTGTAATTATGGTCGTACAATGCTCCATCAACATAAACAGTCAGAATGGCTCATTCATTTTTCATTTGAAATTATAGGGGTTATTTATGCACTGTCAGAATGCTTTATTAAACATGGGAATGAGAGCAGTTGCTTCCGATTTATCAGTGTCATATAAATTTCATGATCTGTATCTTATTTGCGAAAGTGTGAGTATTGCATAAGCAACAAAGAACACTGTGGGGGGGGGGGGGCGGGATCCACACCCCAGTAGTCCACGTGCACACCATGCACAGACTACACCTGGACCGCAGCAGCAAACCAAAAGCAACGTGCTGATTCATTCAAGACACATGCACACACTCTGAATGACACTTTTTAAACTGTAAACACGTAAAACAACGTTTTCAGTCATTTTTAACCAAAATACTGATCAAAAGTAAATAGCAAACATGGACTTTTTAAAGCAGAAAAACATTTTTTGAATGAGTCGCAAACCTTGAATTACTTTGATTTAAAAAATTACTTTCTTTCATCTTTTATTTGATTCATTATTCGAGTCTTCACAAGATAGGTTTTGAGTTTGCACATGAAAAATCTGATGTCAGTTTCAGGTTAAGTGAAGCACAGTTAGAGGAAAGTCAACACATGATATATTTGGAAGTGAAAAATGAATGGTTGATATTTCTGCTATCTAAAAACTGTAAAATCAAAAAATACAACATAACTCATTCAAAAAATATCTGTGCTTTATGTTTTTTGGGAACAGACATTTGCTGAAATTGTGGCTGGAGTGACTGCGTTTTCCCTTATTTCTAGGATGACGGAAAGAAAGTGATTTAGAAAAGTTCCACCTTGGAAACCACTTTCAAAAAGTTGCGGTTTCAGTGGCTTGGAGCGTTGTCCACTTGAAAATGGTGTCATTTAAATGTTGCCTTAGTTTTGCTAAGTATGTTAACATCAACTTTGGGGTCATATATGTTCTTATGGTCACAATTTAACAAATGTAAAACTGTTAACATATTGAAAAATTAACAGAGCAATGTACATGTGATAACAATACAATGCAAACTGTGACTTCCAACGATGTTTTTTTTTTTCAATGTAAAGCTGTGCAGCAACAAAAAGGATTGTGACTTATTAGAAAAAAACAAAGACATGATGACAAAAAGTGTTTTGAAAAAAAATAAAAAAAAGATTCATGCGTTTTGTACGGATCACTGTTTGATGATGTTTTCTTTGTGTTTGCTGACAGAGCTGATCTTGATGTTTTAGCCAGCAAAGCTTGAAGTTGATCCACACTTCAGCGTCACCGAAATGACTTTTTTTTTTTCCCTTCATGGCATCACAGAGTTGCTTCTTGGGATTTGGGTCAGGGATCTAAGAGGGTATTTTTATGACTGTGAGCTTCTCCTGGGCAAAATGTTCCTCCAGCAGTCGGCTCGTACGCTTTAAATCATTGTATAACAGAGAGAGGAGCAGACTTTGATGTTACCGTCTCCGAGCTTTACACTACCTCTTAGTTCAGTGTGGTTGGAAAGCCTCCCATTACTTTTCCCCTACAAACTTTCTGCCATCAGATCTATTTGGGTTGAGTTTGGGAAATAACACGTCTCTCTAAAAGCCGCTGTATTTCTGTGCATGTTCTTTTGCCTATGAATGATTCCCGCTGTTTCATGCTCCCTCTGCCGCAACAGTCGCTGCTCAGGGAACTCAGTCGCATCTGACAATTGTCACTGATCTCTGAAGCGATCCTTGCTGCTGTCTATCCACCTGCTTTTTTTTTTCTTCTTCTTCTTTGTTTCCTGAGTTTTGCTCATGACTCTGCAGTCCAATCGGCTGCTGGATTTCCTGTGTCTCGGTTCGTCAATGTAGAGGATTAATTTCAGTTTCTTACTGATGCGGCAAACCAACTGCAAAGAAATGGTGCGTGTTGTTTTACAGAGTTGCCTTTCTTTGGTAATTAGATGATATTTGAAATGGTAATAAATGTAATAATATTAATAATCCAGATGTTTTGAAGTTAAAAAAAAAAAACATGGATTGAAGTATAATTTCCTTATATAGATACAAATATAGATGCAGGCTTTACTCAATGAGTTACACTGCATTAAAGAAAAGAGTATCTAAGGGGCATATGGGAGACGCAAATCAGATCCAATCATATCATGTGTCCCCATGTACCACTGTTGGTAGCAGCTTCAGACCTTCCAAACAGTACACAGGGGCATTTAACAGAGAGTTTTTTGGCCACTTTTTAAGTATTATTATGTAGGTTCACTGTGGTTCAACATGGCAATTTGACAAAGATGCTATGAAAGGTTAATATCCAGATCTCGTCAAATATCTCACCAGTTCTCACCAGATACTTTAACACAAGAGTTCTTAAAACTGTGCAGTTTTTTCTTTGTTTTTTTTTTTTTAAATTGGAATGGAAAAATCACAGAAAATACACTTTTGTTCGGAATTGTTACTTTTCTCTTTGTCCTTTGTCGTGGACTCAATGACGCATTTTTCTCTCACTTCAATCCTTGGGATTCTGTCTGAGGATGTTTAACCGAGTATTGATTTCTAGTGGACCTGTCCCGAGTGAGTTTCCTCCCACTGTCATCACAAACAGGCTGCTTTTTCCCGCCCGCGACCCGAAGGTGAATGAAGATGGATGAGGGAATGTGCTGGTAGTTATCTTCGTAGAAATTAATATCAAGCACATTTAAAATAATGTTGGAAGCTGTGAATGCTGTTTCGAGTAATGAGCCTTGTCCTATTAGGCCCGGCTTTACAAGGTTCAGCTATTAAATCCATTTAACATGTTTTGCCACCCACATGCTTGCAGCGCTCATATACACACTGCATAGCCATTAAATAACAAGTGTCCACTATTCATTTTGTTGCCAGTCAACACAGATAGATTCCTCCGCGCACTGACAAGACTGTGTGTGTGTGTGTGTGTGTGTGTGTGTGTGTGTGTGTGTGTGTGTGTGTGCGCGCTATAGATCACTGATTTATAGATGCTAATAAAGGAGAATGTTACTCACTGAAGTTTTAGCTCATCCTTGAAATTCGCCTTCCCGGGTGTCACTTTAATTTTCATTTTCCATTCCCGTATGAGCTCTTCTCACGGCATGTGTATCCCACTCTTTACAATCTATTATGTCCCTGCCTTTTTTTTTTTTTTTTTTTTTTATCTCTCGGCATTAAGCGAGGCCTCGGTGTTCCTCCTAATCCTTAAGTACCACACTGGAAGTGTGGAAAATTGCAAAAAAACACTAGTGCGGAAAGATGAATTGGACCAAAAAGGGAGAAGACTAATATATGCATGATTTCTCTCTTCTGTGTGAGATTGTCAAGGTGGGATATGGGCTAAACGATGGGACACATGTTCATGCAAATAGCCCCTCCGTTGACCACAAATTGAGTTGGAAGGCAGCCATCTTGATTCGGCAGCGTGCTGCGGTGAAGGGGGGCTTTGATGGAAGGGCTGAAGAGAGGAGCAATCTGTGAACAAGGAGGGATTCCCACCACTTTAGACATCATGTCATCGAGCAGAAACCCGACACGGGCCCCTCAAACCATTTCACCACTCGGAAAGAAATCAAAATGGATGCTGTCAGAAAACAGGCTCCACATAGATTAAATAAAGCAAGTTAAGGTGGGAAGAAAATTCCACTGGGGAATTGCCTTGTTATCAAGGAAAAAGATGCAGCATATGAGTGAGCAAAACAAAGGGAAGAGATTTGTGGCACAGGTGTCGCGAGTGAGCAGAGGCAAAAGAATGATGGACACAGCAAGGCACAAATCGAGAAGTTAGGAGGAATAACCCAGATATGGGAAATCATGGCCTATTTCTGTTGTATGGAAAGCTGAGTAATAGCAGAAATCAGGCCTTCTGAGAAGAAGAATAGCTGCGTGTGTGCATGGCTGCATTCACACTGAAGACTATATGCTGGACTGAAGCGTGCGTGCACGGAGAGAGCGGAGGTCTATTAAGAGGGCTTTCCACCTGGCTGGCCTCAGCATCATCTCAATGAGGAACCTCTGCTTCCAATTATCCCACCACTACCCATGGGAGCGAGGGGGGGGGGGGGGGGCACGAGGAGGGGACCGAGCAAAAGTTCATAACGGTGGCTGCAAAGAGAAAGAGTAGCAATATTGTAATGAGGTGATGGCGTTGTTGAGTGCACTTTGAGGAAGGGTGGAATATGAATAGTGCGAGCGCAAGAGAGACCGCATCGCTGCGTGGGAATGGATTAAAAAAAAAAAAAAAAAAACTTTAAAAAACATAAAAAAACAAACAAAAAAAAAAACCCTCACCATGAGTCTGAGTTGAGTAAGAATGAGTCATGGTGAGAAACTCCTTCATTAGGCTCGAGAGCTATTCGGGGATTCATGCTCACACACTCTATGGAAACACACATACACACACACTCATGCTTTTACTCATTTGAACATTTTCAAGCACATGTGTGTTTGTGATCTCCCTACAAAAATATATCCATGTTTACAGCTGTACACGGACAGAGATTAAATCAGGTCATTCATCCTTTAATCTTATTCAACCCTTCAGTGTGTGTGTGTGTGTGTGTGTGTGTGTGTGTGTTCACAGGGTAACACAGTGTGCTGATACAGCTGATTTTCCCCCTGAAGGAGGGAAGAGGGGAGGATGAAAAAAAAAAAAAAAACAGATAGAGCAGCAAGATTTTGATGGCTGAGTAGGGGGGAGACATTAGCCAATAAATGATGGTTGATGTGAAAGAGACAGAGGGAGAGGGAGCGGAGGTGTGGAGAAGCATTGGTGCATTTTTATGTGTGTTTGTGTGAGCGTGTGCCTTTCTATACGAGACCCCATGCAGCTATAACTTGTCAGTGGTCAAGGCCAGGGGCTGATGCTGCTTGGTGCTTTGAGCTCTAACTCTCCACTGACTGCCTATCACACTGTGAGCAATGCTATGAACTACTGCCCAGCCACCGCCAGACAAACACACACACACACACACACACACACACACACACACACACACACACACACACACACACACACACACACACACACACACACACACACACACACACGCACGTTGTGTGTTCATTACCGTTCAGGGAAGTTAAATTACGTTTCTTCCCTGCAGATTTAATGCAACATGGATTATAACTATATCTACTAAAAAATAAATTAATTAATTAAAAAAAATCCAAAATTTAACATTGCATTTTGTGCTAAAAACTTCCCATTTTGTTTATGAGTCACATGCATGTGTACTATTATCTCAAGCAATCTCAAACATAACCTAAATTATCATCAAGTCCCCATGAGGGAGGTCACACTGGACGAGGCTGAGGTTTCTGACTGAAACACACACACATTGATGCAGGCCGCATCTGTGTGTGTGTGTGTGTATGGATGACTCATCACTGGCTCTACTTACAGTAAAAAATAAAAAAAGCTGACCATGTAGCCTGGTGCCTGGTGGAGGTTAAAATGGCACTTCATTCCCACACACATGATTTGATTCCCCCAGTTAATAGGAAGAGTTTCACAAGCAATTAGACTATATTCCTACCAGCCTCCTTATCCTTTCTTGTTGGGTAAGCTGTAATGTACCGCGTCACTCTGCCCAAGGGCACGATCTGGCCTTGATAGAGTTGCCTTCAGCGCTCTCAGATTCAGTTAAAATTCCTGGGTACTTTAAGTGTATTAGCAGTAATCGCAGTGATTAGCGGTTTTACAGGCAAAG
This sequence comes from Salarias fasciatus, assembly GCF_902148845.1. Lineage (NCBI taxonomy): Eukaryota > Metazoa > Chordata > Actinopteri > Blenniiformes > Blenniidae > Salarias > Salarias fasciatus. The sequence goes on along the minus strand of NC_043765.1, from coordinate 12,261,867 downwards.
AGGCAATTGCAACCTCTAAAATTCTAATTTCTGTAAAAATGGACTACATCCAGCTTATGACAGGAGACAGCGTGATGGTGCAATTTTTGCAGAAACACTTTTCCGTCATTTTATTTGGTGATATTTGTAATGAGCTTGAGCCTTCAGCCTGTCAGCTACGCTCACAAGTCCTGGAGATCATTCATCTATGTGACATGAGGAAGCGCTTCATAGACTCAGAAAACTCAGGTTTACACACATGAAACAGCAGAGTTCCGATGAGGACACACTTTAAATGATGTCAAAGAGAGGGGAGGTGTTCAATGCTACACTTAAAGCTGACATGTTGAAAATAAAGGCAATAAAGGTGGCTACTTGACCTCTTTAGAAAATTTTAATTGTACGCCTTTGTTGGGAGATTTTTCAAGCTTTCCATCGCATGAATGTGTACAGCGGAAAACTCATCAATTGTAGAATAGGTCATTTACAAAGCAAGTTCATACAGCTGACACCATCCATGGCCCACATGTGATCCCATCTGCCGTCTTTGTGGCTTGCCGCATGAATGTCATGAATAGTGATGCAAGGAAAGATGTCGATGAAACCGCAGTTCAGTAATGCAGCATTCACGTAGTCGTCATCCATTCTTAATGTTCTTTGTTTAGGAGCTGGCCTTTACAGACGGGGTGAACCTGTTTTCAGAAGGTTATATTTGACTGCGTAACTGAATATATTTGGAGCTATGCAGAACAGTTCAGCAGCACTAAATTTGCTTGTTGTTCTGTGCATCCACTTTTTTTTCCCACCAGGCTGTTGAGAGTATGAGCTCCCATGAGACTCTGATGATTCACCACAGCGGGGGAGAAACAGAATAGGCGATGCACTTTTTGCAGCTTTGTGTGCACCATGGGAGTTTTAACTTAGTCGCAGTTCTTGGCTTATTTGATTGATTTCAGAGAAATTATCCTTCTAAACTGTCTATTTTATATAAACACTGGCTTGTCAAAAAAAAAAAAGTACTTTACTGTCACAGACTCCGATTCGTCACATGGAAATGAACGATAACCGATTTTGACTAATTTCTTGATTGGCACCACCTTTTAGTCTCCAGTAATAGATTTCTGCTGGATTGAGCAAGCCGTCACACTGTGGAGAAAAAAGTTTCTGTTCCACAACAAAGGTAAGACTTGGATAGCCGCAGCAAAGATTTGTAAATCTTGTACATATCTTCCCACAATCCCACAACCCATCAATATTTCAAGCACGACTGACATCTTCTTGACTCCGCAGACTGTCTTGAGGAGAACGACGGGCCGCAGCACGCTGTGGATCATCAATATTCATATGCGTGTGACATCACAAAGTATTTGCGTATCTCGGCTGAATGGTAAGGGGTGGCCGAGTCCCTCTGATGTCTCGCACGCTGAATGCTGATGGCGAGATAATTAACCACAGCTCCAACTGAGGGACAAACCGCAGAGAAGTCATTAACAAACCAGGGTCTTCGGAGGAGGAGGGATGGAGGCAGAAGCAACAGCGAGTGAAAGAGGCTGATATCAGGGAATATGCAGAGTGGGAAGGAAGGTGAAGGAGGGAGATGGGAAGTGGGAGGGGAAACAATATTAGCAGTGACTTGAGGAGATTTGAACAGATGAAGCATTCTCGAGAAAATAGCAGCAGCTAAATAGGAGCGTGTGTGGGTGTGATGGCTGCGGAAAACAAGCAAAATCTAAATTTCTGAGTTGTAAAAAGTTAAAACTAGAACTCAAGGGTGGCAAGAGCGGAGTACAGATGAGGAGGGATAAACAATCAGTGGAATAATAATAAAATAAGAGTTTAGTTGAAGGTGAGATGATAATACCGTACCACACTGTGCAGAATACACAGGTGGCAAAACGGTAATTATCAATTATAGTAATTTGGCATAATGTTTCAGCTTAAGAACTATATTTTTTGCTCAACTAAAGTTTGACATTTACACAGCAACATTTTAAAAAAAAATGTCCGTTACACGTAAATGGCAGAGATACTGAAAAGGGATGTAGTTGGCAAGCCAGGCCACAAGTTGGTGCTGTTTGTTGTTTTTTTGGGATGAAACCACAAGGACGTGCACAGAGAACAATCCGCAAGAATGTGTCAAGAAACACATTAGTGAATCGACAGAGGACACATTTATAAATTGCTCGTGTTGCATTCAATTCCCAAGGATGAGTGATGTGACTCTGACTCTAATGGGTTAAACGTACGCTTTCCTTTATTCTGTAAGTCTGCGGCTCAGAACAATGTTCAGTTACACACTGTCTCACAAACAGATGACACACATTTGTGCATATACAGCACTCGGAGTGTCTACCAGTCAGCAAGTGAGTGTGACTGGTTTATCTCCAGGCTATCTGCACTCCATTAACACTGAATTACATTGTTCTGATGCTATCTGTCTCTCCCCAACACTAAAGATACCTATAAGGAAAGAGAGTAGGTTACCATCCCCGTGAAAACCATTCTGGAAAAAAGACCATATATATATGTGAATTTCTTTTGCTTGAATGATTGATTAACATATTTACAACATAGGTTGCGCTGAATGTTTTGTCTGAATACGCAAATGCAAATCATACAGAAAGCAGTCTAATGCTGTGGACCTGCCTGAATAACTAAAAGGCTTGGTTATTTGAAGCAGCAGCATAGAGTCCATTCAATGGACAACAAAAGAGCCTGGTAAAAAGCAAAGTAAACAAGAGAAATGAATTGTTTGTTAATTTGTCCTCCCTTTGTAGAGACATAAGTCAATTACACTTACAGCAAACAAATCAAGGCAGACAAATAGAACAAGATGACGTTCACACGTCCACCTTGTTTTCTCCCTCTACCCACAAATCGCTCTGCAATAATCCTCGGGCAGAAAACAATTAGGGCTAGAATAAAAGTAATTCAATGTGGTGCCACTCTCGCCCCTAGGAATGTGACAAAGCTAAGTGGTAGCCATGAGATATGCTGTTGTTTACTTACTTGTGCCAGTATGCAAGTCTCTGTGTGGAGCAATCAAGACACACAAGGATGTAGTAAATGATCAGTCTGAGAAAAGGGACAGAAGTAAAAGAACTCGCAAAAGTAAAGAGAAAACAAGGTGAAAGCCACAAAGGCACCGGATCGGCATGGTAGTGGAGTGGGTGGCACCTTTTCCTCAAAGCAGAAACACTTGGGGTGCATTCTGAGTGTTTTTTCTGGGTTCTTTGACTATCTCCCAAGGTCCATAATGTGAATTGGTGACTTTAAAGTATCCTTAGTGTGTGAGGGATAGTCCTTTCTGTGTTGGTCGTGTGCTTTGCCCTTTGCTCAATGTTAGCTTCTGATGCTAACTCGGATAAAGAGATCAGAGAAGATGGATGGTTTCTGCAATCCCTGTTTATTGCACCATACATACGTCATGCATTAACGTCATTAGAAGCATTTTTTGCATGTGGTGCACTGTAAACAATCACAGTTCTCCTTATGTTGTGCACGTCTGTAGCAGTAGTTTCAGCCGATGTGTAAATGAATAGCTGGGAACGAGTAGTGGCATGAAGGTTCAGGTATACTGACATAAACCCGTTGCACAACATGAGGTTCAAAGCAGATCAAACACCGTGTTGATGAGTCAGTCTGACAAGCATCAAGATTTTGCTGTGAGACACACAGCAGAGTGTAGCAGTGCAAAGAGCGTGCCATGATGGGAATGTAATTGAGGAAAACAAACAAGCAGAAATGACTAATGTACACTTGCTCAAAAGCAAAGTGTAATCTTGAATCTTCAAGTTACTCAATCAAATGCAGCCATGTGGTACTTAAACCTTTTAAAGTCAAGGGCGTCCCAATTTGGGAGAAGATAGAAAGTGCTGCCACGAAGAGCTTAAAATGGGACAAATCATGTTAAAAGAAAAACAGAGATGTTACAAATCAAATTAAATCTGAAAAAAAAAAAAAAAATCAACAACGGGTATATATTTTTGAATAAAAACATTTTTACATGCTTCATTCTTTGGTGGCAGTAGGATTCAAACTGATCTTCCAGTCACAAGCTGGCCCTCCGTTTCATGTATTTGCCGTTTCTTTTTCCCTGTCCCATCCTCTTTGGTGTTCTTCTTCTGCAGCATTCATCAGCTGTTTGGGGATTTTTGTAAACGAGGCACTGCTTTTCATTAACTGGACAGTCAAACTGAAGAGCCACTTCACTTCACCTCCTTCATTAGGTCTTATATTGTGTTCATGTTTACCAATTTGTGTTTGGAAGAGCTGTTCACACCAAATGACGATCCATCCACACAAATGACTTTTTCGGTTATGACTTAACCATCAATTTGGGGCTGTGAGAAGCAGTTAGCATATTATGAAAAGCCAATTTAACAATGGTGTTTGGCTGCGCTTAGAAGTGTCGTGACACAAGATCATCCCAAGCTCAAGTCAGGCCTTTTCTGTGAGGAATTTACATGTTCTTCCTGCGGGTTTCCTCTAGTTTCTCCAGTTTGGTCCCGCAGTCCAAAAACATGTAAGTGCCACTATTTAACGCTCCCTATCATTGCCAGTTGGGGTCAATCAGAGTGAATCCTGCCTTCAGGCATGGTCTTCTGGGATCAGCTCCAGGCTCCAATGACCTGAAATGGGACCAAGTGGTAGAGTGGTTGGACAGTTGGATGTTATGGCTGTTTTGTGAAGGCGGAATAAGAAAGAAGCACGACTTTCACTCCGTTCAAAAGGCTTTGAGCTTAAAAAAAAAAAAAAAAAAAAAAAAACACCTCATACCCATAACAAAAATACGGTTGGCACAAACTCAATGGGCACGTCAGCCCCTTTTTGAATTGTAGATTAAATCTGAGGTGTGTCCAAAGTGCCAACATCAAAACCCTTGCATGTTTTGTTGCAGTGAAGGGAAACTGTGATGCTCCACTACCCAACACAACAACACTTCTTCAAAGATGAAAAAGCGGCAGCAGTTTAATGTGAGTTTCTTTCCATAAAATGAAATAAAACCCAATATTTTTTTTTTTTTTCTTGGTTTGGTATCCATCATCTTCAGAATGAGCAGGAATGTCTCCTGCGAGTCAGCCCTTGTCAGAAAACATCACTGTCTGACCTGAACGAGTGGGAAAATAAAAGCAAAACCTTGTCAGACAGGTTTCTATATCATCCAGTGACAGAGGAGACTGTACTAGGAATGCTAATGACATTTTTATTAGCATTTTTAACTACCACGTATGCATATTTAAGGAATCTGTGCCTGGTAATTTACAATACAAATTAACTATGCCTGACTGAAGTGTCCATGAGCTTGTAACTCAAAGTCACATGTGAGAACTGCTGCAGAGCTGCTGCCACTCTCTGTTCTTCTCTGCCGAGTGTTAGCTTTTAAAATTAACCTTGGCTTTTGTCTCTGCGGTTATCATTGCAGAAAAGATCTGTTTGATTGCAACAAAATGTCTCACTCCTGCTGAAAAAAAAAAAATCCCACTAATTTGGACAGCAACATAAAAGATGTCCGACTGTAAGTAATTAACATGAGTCTGTGTCTGCAAGGCCTTTGATGTATGTGTAATCTGAATAAATCTTGAGAGTTATCTGCTGCTGTTGACACGTTGGTAGCTGAGTTCAGCATGGCTGAAGGAGCTTCAATCTCAGAAAGCACTTACAGTTCAAAAAAATATACTATTATAATGAGTGATCGTCGAAAGAAGATCAAAATGAAATGCAAAAACCACCATCTGACCTTCAACAAACTGATGTAACATCAGCACAACTCAGTGTAACATAATTAAGTAGTAATCTTTAATGAACGGTTCAACACTTAACTGCAAGTGTGGCCCCATTTACAAAACAATGTTTCAGGCGAAATATATATATATTTTTTTGGTCATTTTAATTGAAAAAAAAAATCAGGTTTACACGTCAACATTTTGAAAAGAATGTTAGTTTACATGAAAATGGAGGCAAAAATTAAATCTGCAGACTAACAGTGGATCCCAATGTGATTATTTCAAAAGGTATGGAAAACATAAGACACTGGGTTTGGCCTTGTTCATTTATTCCAGTACTCTGGCGCTCTGACTGATATTGATATTGATTCAAGTCACTGCGGGAACAAAAGGCCCTGGAGGGAAGTCTGAAGTGAAGATATGTTTTAATGCTGTGGTTAAATATCTCTGCAGAAGCGACTGTAAGACAACGCAACTTTGTAAAACAAGGCATGGAAACATCATGTCTGGGAAAGATTTCATGTGTGCGTGGGTGAGCTCTCCTGCAGTGCAAGGCTTTAACTGTAAGCCACCGAGGGTTCTTCTAAGCACAGCATGAAGCTCTGAATCCATATTCAAAATTTAATGATTTGCACTTTCTCTCCCTCTCCCTCCATCCATCTCTGCCTCCCTCCGTCCCTCTTTGTCGCCCTCTCTCCCGATCTGGTTGTGATCTTCGGTCCGCTGTGCAGAGGGATGTCACTAATAAACTCCAAAACAAGGTTGGGCAGAAGATCTGATTAGCCAGCAGGGCTAACAAGGACACAGTGACCGATGTAGCGCCCAACCAATGCTATCGACTTTCTACCCATCGCTCTCTTTCTGTTACTGTGGCAAGAATGATCAAAGCAGCAGAGGGAAGGAGACGGCGAGGAGGGAAAAGAGAGAGGAGGAGAAGAAGGAGGCGGATGTGAGGGGATGGTGCTGGTGTGTTTGTGTGCGCAGCAAAAAAAAAAAAAAGAAATAGATCTAGAATTAGCTACAGGCGGCTCGCACTAACACTATTCATATCCCTTTTGTCTAGTTTCGGCATTCTGTTCACAATCTTTCCTTCATTTGCTCTAGATCTAAGCATTAATGCTCTCTATGTTTTAATTATGCGTCTTCCTTGATTGTGAAGACCTGAATAATCTGCTGCATCTCAGCCTTCGGCATCTCTCCAGAACGCTGTTTGGGAATTCAATCGACTGATACATATCTTTTGTCATGGATTGACTGTCATTGTGATAGAGAAGAAAAGGGAGGGTTAACCTTTTGCTTTCCAAATAAGTACAAGTGCAACTGGTAATATGCAACAAGTGCTTAATTACTCGCAAGGCAAATCCTTTTGACACAGCATGGCCCAGTGTGTGTGTGTGTGTGTGTGTTTGTGCGTGTGCATGTTATATCCATTATCATGTTTCACAAGGTGTTTGGGTAACTAATTAGGCTGCTATGCTCCATGTCTCCCAGGGATGAACAAGAGAAAACAAAGGGAAAGGGTGAAATCAAGGAAGAAAAAAACGTGACTGCAGCAAAATGGTGGAAAAACAAAACAGAAAAATCAACACGGGATGAAAAAACTATGCCAGAGATTTGCCTAAGCTAGGAAGGAAGTGGTGCATGTGGAGAATCCATCCTACACTTCACAGTCCCTACGTATTAAAGCCCTGTAAACACAATTCCCTTGTTTTCGAGGCCTGGGAGTGCATCAAAGGCCAAAAGTTGTGTGGCATCACATTTCCTTCTTTCTGTGGTTGATCATTCCAATTTTATGTTCTTTTTTTGGTTGCATTCTCTTGCAAGGTAAGGGTGGAGACAAATCTGACACACAGCAAAAACAAGATACACACAAAGGAGCCATAATTGGTCATGAACATTGTGACATATCAGGTTTGTTTTATAGGTATTTTAAAGTCAAGTTCATTTAGTATAAACTATAAATACTAAAAATCCAAGTACTTCTTTCATGAAATTGGGAGAAAAGCACAAATATAGGATGCTTGCACAGTGAGTTAGATCAACAGTGGAAGAACAACAACCAGAAGTCCATGTTTGAACTTGTTGACATCATTTTGTCTTTTTTCCTTCCATCTCAACCCTCATTTCAATAGAGAACTGCCCATTTATTCCACTCCACCAAGTACAGCAGGGACTGAGCTCTCTTTGAGGGCGCCTTGCAGTTCTTGTGAGGCTCATGTCATTTATTTCACCCCTTTTGGCTGTGACAAATTTGTCAGTGGAGAAACAAACCGGAGGAGGGCCGCAAGGTCTCCAATCATGGCTGAAATTGCTCAGCAGGTAGAGCGGTCCTCATCGGAGCCGTGTGCCCTGTTTGATGTGATTTTGCTTTTTCTCTTTCTCAGGAAATACTGCTTGCGAGTGTATGCATGTTACATCTTGCTTCAATTCTGATGGAGGCAAATGCCACCAGTCATGATGGCCCTCTTGGTTTGTTTCTTTGGTTTTCATTGTGTTCTCTTAAACAGCATGGAAATAAAGACGTATTCTCCACAAGATGTAGATCGAAAAGCTATTAAACCAACAGAATAAACTTAAATCTATCTTTTATTTTCAGAATTTAATCATTAAAACACTAGTCAATGGGTGCATATATGTGATTTTAACAAAGTTAGAATATAAATGTGTATTTCTCTTTCTCCCTGAAGCTTGTATGCCACAGTGTTTTGATCTCATGTTCAATCAAATAAAAACTCTGCCTAGAGAAAGAGACCATCGGGGGTGACAAACACATGGTCATCAATCCAGAACCGGGCCGCCAGAGAGTCCAATCCGGCCCACAAGATTAACTTCGCAAAACTTTTAGAAATCATGAAAATAACTGCAATACATTTGTTCAACCACTGGGGGCACACTTTAGATTGTATTGCGTTGAGTGTGATCAGTGTGTTCAGGATTGCGACACAGATGTAAAGATGTATCTACATGAATGACCATTTCTAAATTTTGACAAGTAATTCTGTCTGTAATATGAACTATTCTACTATTGCTTTGAGTTCCAGCGACATGTGGCCAAATGTTTTCTGCCTCTGAAGATTTAAGTAGCCAAATAAAAAGCCACTGTGATCTGTCAGATGTAAAGCACATAACAAAGTGAGGCATAATGTAACGTTTCATAATAATTCTTTCAAAAAAGTGAATCACTTCCACTGGTCTGCTCAGCAAAATGTTAAGAAAAAATGCATGTGAAGCTCCAAAAAGAAGTTTTCTCATCACCACTCTTCATATAAAGTATTGACTGCTGCACCAAATCTATATAGTTTTTGGACGACAACAATGTCTCAAATGCATCAAAAACAAATGAGAGAAACAAAGAGAAATTATTCTAGCAGTAAAAAAAATAAAAATAAAAAAAAATTTAAGTCTGCTTGCCAGTCCGCTTGTCCTCTTCCACAATGTTAATCCCAGACATGCCATACATGCTAAAAATGCTGCACGAGAAGTACTGCGCCTTAGGTAATGTAATTGGAAAATTGTGACCGACGTGATTTGCATAAGTTGTCATGCAAATCAACAAAATGAATTCCCTTCAGTGAGAGAAGCGTGACATCCACCTCCCGCTATCCCTTTGTCAGGCAGCATTTATCAATTTCCATCATGAAATTTTTGGAATTTTGTGGCAGTCATTTTATGCATGTAGAAATCCCAACCCCTTAAAATTTATACATTTTATGCGTAATCCCTTTCAAAATATGATGTCATTAACCAATATATATATGAGTCAGACACTTGTTCTGGAAATGTTTTTCATGTCTATTTTTATCTGTTGTCTTTGTTTATCGCCAGTCTGGAGTCTGTGCCGTAACCCGTCTCGAAAGTCTGTATATTGCACCCCGAAGCCGCAACTCATCCACATTTTACCAGTGTCTTGGACAAAAACTGCAAAAGTACCAATTAAGTTTGATGTCTTTTAACCCATTAGGACCTGAAGCAAGAGTTGCATGTCATCGCTTTAAGGCTGTGTGCGATGCTCACATTTTACTCCCTTGTTTCAAACGACCCGTCCCAAAGGTCTTCATATAAAACCCAGACACCAGTTTCACATCTCACCAAAATTATGACTCAGTTGCAACAAGTGATCATCATTGTTATCTCGGTTTTTACTGTCTTAAGTTTTTGAAGTTTTCAAAGTGTGCCTTTCTGTGACCTTCACTACTTTTCAAAGGCAATTTCAAAAGTCCTCTAACAAGCATGTTTTTGGATTGGTGGAGGAAGAACGCACAAGGAGACCATGCAAACTCCAGAAAGTCTTCTCGGTCAGCAGTTTTAAAAGAGGAACTTCAGTATTTGCAGTATTCATATCATATTGATGCAAAATCTCAAAGCAGTCAAACATGTTTCACTTTTTAATGTCAAGTTCCGCTTTCCAAGGCGAAAGGTGTAATTATGAATGTTCTCATATCGAATAAACTGTAAACAACATGAGCCTAATTGCATCTCTTTTTAATTTCTATCCTTGATGGCTTAAACAGCTTAACAGTCTGGCCTCCAAAATATTTGGTGCATTTCTTACACTCAAATGACCCCAAGCACCAAATCCCATCTTTTCAAACGGTGTCTGCTATACTTAATCTTCACGTCAAAAGGAAAGCATTTCAATTACTGCCCCTGCTGAAGTGTTCCCCCCGTTGAGAACACTGATAGGCCTTGGGATGGAGGGACGTCAATAGCGATATACACAATGAGTGATACACAGGTTGTAGGATATAAATTCACGAGCATCTAGTTGATTATTTCTTTAATCTGGGGTTACTGGGCCTAATAATTCTGCCTCGCAGGTGCGCAGATGCAATAAATCTTGACATCGTTTCACTTTTTTTTTCCCGGCGCGAGATGATGAAAAACAAACTATCACTCTTCGTCCTGTTTTTAGCAGTCTGTCGTTAAAGCTGGCGTTGATAAGTGGCAGTCTCTCCATTAACAACCCAGACTCAAAAGAGCCATAAATCCAGCAGTGTGGGAGAGTGCGCGCGCGTGTCTGCATGTGTGTGCGTCATCGTCAGTGTGTTTTGCTTGCACATGTCTGGCCGTGTGAATGGAAGGGGGGGAAAAAAAAAAAAAAAAGTGTACATATGTGCATGAATTGTACGTATGTGTGAACGCTGATGAGTAAGATGTTCAATCGCAGCCGCCGCAAAAAATAATAATCCCGTACAGCCTCGAGGCCATATCTCTCAGAACTGTCCTCCTCCTCCTCCTCATTTAGATATGTTCCTTGTTCCACAGTTGTCACAGCGTGTTATCACTCGTGCACGTGAATCTCAGGGTGAACTGACAGAAAGGGGAGGGGAGGGGAGGGGGGGGGGGGAACGTGCATACACAAATGCACATCAAACACGTGTCCATCAGAGCACTCATGTACCCAAGTCATTTCCCAAAGTATGTGTTGTGAGAGATTGATGGCCGAGGCCTTCACCGCGGGAGAATTATTGCAACGGCGAGTGTTCCGTCAGGAGATGCCATTAGACGTCACCCGCTCTCGCCGTGACCTGCAGACATCGGCACTTTACAAGCTCGCCTCGTTGACCAACACAGAACTTGTTAAATCGCACAATGTGAGACATGAGTTGGCGAGTTGGCGCAAGCTTTGAACGTTCCATAAAACAGTGACTACAGTGAGTAAACCTCTGGGAGATAACTAGCACTGAAAAAAAAAAAAAAAAAAAAAAAAAAAACAGGCAATATAGAGGATCTAACGCCAAATATAAGTGCTGTAAAGCAATCAATAATGCATAGCTGTATCTTTTTTATGTGTGCAGATGGTATAACATAAAAGAAAAACTGTGTGGCTAAAAACAAAATGACCATGCTGACCATTTTTCATCACGTCATTTATTATATTCCTAAAAGTGTGTGTGTTTGCATGGGTGTGTACAAGTGTGGTGTTCATTCTTATCTGTATTCCAAAAACCTTGATTTTGTTGAGACTGAATCAGCTGCCAGGATGAGCTGGAGACACAGTTTAAGAAAGCACACACACATTCCCACACACACACACACACACACACACACACATACACACTCTGTGACACCTCAGCCTCAGAGCACTAAGGGCTGACTGTAGTGTTAATGCCACTCCCAGCACCATGCACTAGTGCTCCTTATTTAGGTCCTATCGAGCCTGCAGGCTGAAAATCTGTCCCTTCCTCGACTCCTCTCCCTCCCTCCCTCCCTCTCTCTCTCTCTCCCCCGCCCTTTGCAGACCGCCAGCCTATAAGCCCCCTCGTTCCATCACTCCATCAGTGGAAGTAAGGCATGTGCGGAGAGATGACTTCACACACCCCAGCAGCTTTTCCACCCCACACTGAAATGTACTCAGTGTTCCCCGGCTGGCAGCTACAAGATGAAATGTGACACAAAAGTGAGAGAAAGATTGCTTTTTTACAAGTTAAAAAAAGAAAAAGAAAAAAAAAAAGTCCACATTCGTGCAGAGTGACAGTGAACGAGCTGGCTTAGGGTTTAGCGGCGTCTCGGGAAGAAGTCTGCTGACTTCAGTGCTCCACTGCAGGAGGCGCTGGATGACCCCTGACATCAGCGTGACCTCTAACAAGAAAGTGAAGAATACCTGTAGAAGCAGCTTTATATAAATTGTATTTACATTTATTGAAAAATCTACATGTCAAAGCAAAGAAACACAAAAGAAGCAGAGGGTGGATGGAACTCCTCATGCTTTTCACTGATATAGCAGTTCTCCAACCACTTGACATTTACATTGCTAATCGCATTCACACACACTCACACACCAGTGGAGGTGCTCAGTCATCTACCGGGAGCAGTTTAGGGTTGAGTGTCTCCCCCAAGGACACTTCAATATGTAGACGGAGGGGGAATTGAACCTCATACCTACAGATTGAGAGACCACCTATTCTAACAAACCAAGCCACATCTGCCTCCTGCCACCTGTCAATTTCCCATCCGATACCGATGCTTACATATGAGAAGTAGGATTCAGCAGCAAAGGTCATTGAAACTTTTGAATGGATTGTATACATACAGAACATATTTATCACATTCTTTAAAATAAAGATTGACATTTTTGTGTTTATGAATCTAAAAACAAATTAGCTTTTAGTTTTTATTAACCTCTTTATTTTAAAATGTGCATGTGTAGAACTGTGAGTGTGCCTCTCACCTTTCCCTCCCACTTTAAACAATTAAATTTTCTGTATTTTTAGCTGAAGGAAAACAAACAGCAGATGTGGAAGCATTCATATGTGGAGGAGGGTTTTTGCCTTTTTTCTTCTTTTTTCTGACTCAAGTAAAGTTTTATTAGAAGTAAATTAGACCTGGAACAAATCGAGAAACAGCAACATTGTCTCAATACTTTTGTGAAGCCTGTATTGTCAATTTGTAGAAAGCCAAAAAAGGATCATTTTGAATTTATCATCGCACTTCCTCACTGATACGTTGCTTCTCAGTCAGTGTTCAAAAAATGTAATAAAAAATGAATGGTTTTACTTCAGACTGATGGTGAGGGAAAGGAACTATCATTTATGATGGTATTGTTAAGTTAAATTCTTTAGATTTTTTTTCCTTTTGTTGTTGGTTTTATTGTTTTGATTTTTTTTTTGTTTAAGATGCACATCTTCTAGGTTACTCCACAGAATTTACCGGACAGACATAATAAGCCACTTTATTAAGTGAACAGTATTTTGTTGGTGTTTGTGTTTTATGTTTATTAAACTATGGCCAGAAATAAACCATTGATTCATTCCAAAAGGTTTATTTTGAAGCTCATAAAATGTTTTTTTCAGTTCAGCATCTCAGTCCACGTCTCAAAGTGAAGAGTGACCCTAATAACCTGAATTAGGGGTGAAACAGTTCTTTTGTGCTTTTCCAGCAGATGCAGTATTACATGAGGCCAGTTTGGAATAGAAGAAAAGCAAGGTCATCTTTGGCTGAAGGGCTATCAACAATATCCTCAAATTGAGTGAACAACTCTGCTGCTCTACGCAGTAATTCCACTTTGTGAGGCTGCGTTATTGTCATGCAGGAGAGCATCTGCAACGCTGAGGAAAAAAAAAGTGTTTGTTCACATTCAAACATCCTCCTGCACCACAGATTTGAGGATCAGATGATATAAAGCCTGGTTTACAAAGCTTTTGCTGCTTGAGGATAATTACCTCTTGGCCAAGGAGAATGGAAATGGGACAAAGTCTTTTGCCACCAAGGTTTACAAAATGAAAAGAACTGAATGCCTCGTGGCACTGAATTTTGAACTGTGTTGAAAGAACTGAAAAACATGTGCTTTCTAAATACTGGAGCTCAAAGAGCAAAGAGGTAATCAAAGTTGGATTCGTGACTCAGTTTTGATTGTGAGACAAAAGCTCCATCTTTTTATAAAATGATTCACTCTCACTTCCCAAATTCAAGGAAACAGATCCTAACTGCAGCTCTGAAAGCGCAATTTCCACTCTCTATACAAATATCACAATGAAATAACGAATTCTATGTTGCATGACCACTCTTTCACAAACCGATGGTGCTGAACGAAATTTTGGTTGTAACTCTGTCTGTTCCTGGTTGTTTCATGGTGTCGCCACAGTGGATTATACAGAAAATCTGCCTGCTTGATCTGATTATAACCGGTCGCTCCCCCTGGTTTAACCTGTGCAGTTGCAGAGGGATTTCCACTCACAAACTCACTTCCCTGCTGGCTCCTACAGCATATTTATTATTAATTTCAATCAAAGGTCAATCATCTAATCTCTCATATCCAAACAGTTGAAGAATGGATTGCACAATGCTCACAAAAGGACTTGAAAATAAAAGTAATTGTGCAATTCTCAGTAGGTCAAGCTGTTTTTGCAGTGTCATTAGATCTTTAAGCTAAACAAACATTAATATCTTTTGACCTTTAGGTGTTTTCCGCCGCTCTCCTGATGTGAGACAGCTGATAAATTCAATTACGCTGAGGAGGGCACGTGATGCACTTAACCAATGAATCACCACACCTCCAACGAAATGCTTTGTTTAATTAACAGAAATCAAACGCCAGCGGCGGCCGGCGCGTGTCTGCACAGCGTGGAGGTGCTGCGACACGCCTATAAGAGTCCAGAGAATCATCCGTCTGCTTCCCAGGTGACAGTCGGGACTGGCAGTTTAATGAAGTGCTGCAGCAACAGACTGACTCACATATGCATTTCTGAAGGAGGGGCTGCTGTGACTCATCAGCAGCCACTGCAGAAGCGCACACAAATACAAACAAATACATATAGAAACACACAGAGGCACGGCACCTTTGTGTATGTGTGTGTATATGAATTCAATTGTGAGGCTACAAATCCTTGGCTTGACTGTTTTGCTGTGACAGCAATGAATAACTTAATGGGTAAACAAATGAAAGCTTTGAAAAAAAGAAATCAACAGTTATCATTTAAACCTGAAGTGAGTCAAAACATTGACTTTCGATGACTGCTGGGAGATTAAAGGAGACATTTACCGGCGCTACGGGCCTATATGGCAGGTTGTACACATGAAAGAGCGATCGGACTCAGTGAACACAGCACGCGGAACACAAAATGGAGAACAGGGGGACGAGATAAGATATTAGGAGGGAGGGGGGAAAAAGGTGAAAATGAAATGAGGGGAGGCGGGAAAGAAATTGGAGGAGAGGAGCAAGAAAGATGGAAGGAAAATTACTTTTGACACAAGTGGGAGATGAGAGCAAAGGAAAGGCTGAATTATCAGATGTGTGTGTGTGTGTGTGTGTGTGTGTGTGTGTGTGTGTGTGTGTGTGTGTGTGTGTGTGTATGCGTGTATACATGTGTGTTTTGACAGAGTGCTGCTAACTTGTTAAAGCTGCTCTCAGACTATTCCCAGGCTTTCCAAGCTCACTCACCGAAACTTTAATGTCTTACTTTTACAAAATGCGTCCTTTGAAAACGGAGGAGCTCTGGTCAAAGACAACACAGGGAAACTCTGGAGGAGATCTGTGTTCCGTATCCCTCATTGCAGTCTGTTATCCCTTTTCCTGCTCCTTTAGAATTAATTTTCTTTCTGATTTGCTTATTTTCAAAGTGCTGAGATGGAGAGAGAGAACGAGAGGGAGAGAGAGGAGAACGTCCTCCCCCTTCCCTCATCCCCGCTGGAGCATCAATATACAAGAAGGCCCAGAGGTCCAAACAGGAGAAAGGCTGAGGAGAACAGCGCAATGCCAATCCATAATGGATTCTCCTCTGCCTTTTATACGCTTTTCTGTGGGGAGATGCGAGGGAGGCAGCACTGGCACAAAACGGGAGATGCAAGGAGGGGAGAGAGAGGGGCAGAGGAGAGGTGAGACCGAAACAAAGGAGTCAACACTGTCAATGACAAAAACGCTCAAGAACATATATATAATTCATTTATTTTTTTGTTATTATCTCATCTGTCTCTGGAGGGTTTTCACAGCAGGCTGAGACACATAGCAGGAAGTGACAGGAATTAAAAGTGGTGCAGCTTCAAACAATCAGATAGAGAAACTGTCACTAATTAAGTGTGTGTGTGTGTGTGTGTGTATGTATGTGTGTGTTTGTGCCAAAAGACCTGCTAGATGTTACCACTGCAAGCAGCAACATCCCGAAAATACACAAATGAATAACTTCCCATTCTTTAGCTCGATCTCACTTTCGCAGGCAACACAAACACAAGTCTGATTCTCAAGATACCGATGCATGCCAACTTGTTTTTTTCTAAAAAAAAAATGTTGAACGGTTGACAACATGTAAACTTTGCGAGCGCGAAAGTGATGAAATCACACACGGAGCGTTTCAGGTTGAGCATTCGCAGCCTGTTTTTTTTTTTTTTTTTTTTTTCCATTTTTTCTGCGGCTGGTAAACTGACAGCCGTGCGGGAGGATGAGACTGTTGATTCAGAGACTGTTTGTTTGACTCTTCACACCCAAGAGAGCTTTATTTCATTTCGCTCGTGGCTCCGAAGCATAGAACGCATCCAGAATCCCATTGAATAACCTTGGACGCCATCACGATGTCCACAGAGTCGATCTCGCGTTAGTCACCGAAGGATCTGCTCCAACCGCCTCACAATGCATCGCTGATTCCTGCCCTGATTAATGCCTTGCCTCCCACGGCCTTCGTTCATGCGTTTAAATTCACAATTTAATACGACTTTGGGTTTAATTTTATGGTTTTTGGGCACTGTTTTTAATTGCTCACAATAACTGTGTACACGCCGCAGCAGTGGTTTTCAAAGTGTGGGGCCGGCCTCCCCTGGGGGGCAGCGGAGAGCTTCAAAGGGGGGGCACAGCAGCAGAAAATCTGAAGGTCAGCCTTCAACCAGCATGAAAAATAATAATGGAATGAATTAAGTTGAGGGTGAAACTAATAATTAGTTGACGAAAACACACGTTTGAGCAGTGAATTTATTATTTTGTACATTTGCATGAATGGAGTTGATTGAATAAGCTTTAGAGCGTAAGTGTAACAGGTATTAAAGTTAAATACTTATTCAATACAAGTGATTAATATTTTCTGAATCATCAGGAAAAGTGGGCATTACTGTTTGGTGAAGAAATAAACAACATAATCCTCAAGGCAGTTTATTTATTTATTTTTTTTATAAATATAAAGTTCACCAAAGATGTAATCATACATATTGCAGTAATAATATTATTATAATACATGAAAGAAGCATATCTAGCTTAAGGATTCTTCTTCAAACTGTGTCATGTATTTCAAATATGCAGATAATATTGTTTCTGGGTTGGGAAATATGATCACTATATTTGAAGATCAAGTACTTTGGAATAAGAATAAAATATCCAGTTGCACAAATGTGATTATGTTAATTATAATAAACTAGCCCTCACCAGAATGGCTCTGAAATAACTGAGTGACCTTTTTTTATTTATTTCCTGCCATCACACAGTAGATTCAAAAGCCATTAAATAAAGGGAACTGAATACAGTCTCCCATTATTAGTGAACGCTTGTAAAGGTGCTATTCACAACATGACACACTTAAAGTGTCAGTTTTTTTTAATTTAATTGGCATAAGTGATTTCAATTTTGATAACTGAATGGTTTTAAATTATATAGCTAGCTTCATTTTCGCCCCAAACCCCCTAATTTTTCTCTCATGGTTAATTTATTGGAAAGATTGTTGGCATAACACAAAATGCATGTAAAACATTTGTCTCACTAAAAATCCCCGCCAAACTGGATGAATCATGTGCATCAAATTATCTTTTTTTTTTTTATTTTCATGAAGATTAATACGTTTCAAGATCCTATGCTTCATCCTGTGACTTTACTACCCATAAAGATTAGATTTTCCATACAAGAACTTCATCTGCAGTTACAGGTGAATCGGAATTGAGGCCGAAAACACATCGACGGCATAGAGTTCTTACCGTGTCCGCAGGTTTCCTGGACTGGGCGGCCCGTCGTATACAGATAAGATGTCAAAGTCCTCCTCGAGGGCGAAGCCTTGAAACACCAGCTGTATCCGGTTGTGCTCTGCTGCCACGATGACCCACGTGCAGTTGGCATAGTTAGGATAGCCGTACGGGTATCCGGGGCTTTCTATCGTCCCATTGGGACTGTGAAGTGTGTAACTGCAGTTCTGAGCTGTGAAGACAGACACACACGCGGACAGTCGTTAAAGCACGTCATAAAAAACTAATAAGCAGACATGTCAGAGCGTTGAAGATTTTTACACCAAATAAAGGACACCCGTCAATATCCGTGTCTGGAAATCACAAAAAAAAAACCACTCACACATGCACACACCAGTGCACCCGCGGTCAGACATCTAGCACCGAGAGCTGCAATATCCATTATCACCTACATCGTGCAGCAAAAGCCATTAATATGGCAGTGCTAAATGGCTCACCCTCTCCCAGCTCTCCCCACCTCACTCATCACACACTCGTTCACTCCCTGGCCTCTTCCACTATGTTAGTAATAGGTTTGCGTGTAATAATACATGACATCGCTGGAGAAGAGAAGGAAGAAGAGATGTGAAAAGACACACGAGTACTTCATTAATTAAAGTCATATCCTATATATATATATATAGCTGAGATTTTAATTGTCTGTGTTGCACATCTATCGGCACAATGCTCGAGGTGAGCGTGTGAAGTGTGAGACATGTGCATGTGTTCTCAATCCCCAAGCTAAACGGCTCGTCTCCGACTGATCCGAACACGGCCAAGACTTTTAATCAATGTTAGGTTTTAGACGTAATTAATCCCTAATGGAGACTGATGTGTGATTGTACCGACTCTATTTTGCCCGGGCCTGCAACGCGCTTTTTCCGGTATTAACGTTAAAATGAGGGAACACTCATCATTTGGTAGCCAGTGCACGCGCTTCAGATCCCATATTTTTAGCAGTTACGGTCATCTCGTCCGAGCAAGAGGCATTGAAGTTAATTTCCTTCTCACAGACAGCTAAATGTAAGCAGTCAGCTGTCAGTCTGACGCCGACAGGTGACAAGTGGATGCACGCCGATTACACTGGGTAATCACATGAAGACAGTCATTCAAATCATGTTAAAAAAAAGGGAACCTGAATAAATATATATCCTTATGCATGCTATTTATACAAACAATCTGTATTTCCTTTGTTTGCCTCAGCCACAAACCTGCATCATAATGCAGCCTGATTAAAATGCAATTAGGGGAGTATAATTGGAGGACATCTGTTATCTACATAACCCGTATTATTCAACAACACAAACAATGCAACGCGCACGCTCGATGTGACTTTGGTTTTGTTCGCTTATTTCCATAGGCATAACTGGGCAAATGTTTGCGATAAATCAATGCATGGAAATGAGCTTTGCTACCTGAAGGCATTAAAACAGGGCAACGCAAAACAGGAAACTTGAGTAAACAGATTGTAGTTTGGAAACATGTAGAAGTGAAGGTTGTTTAAGTCGATCCTGAGGGAGGGAAAGTGAATCCCTGATTGGACGCTTGTGTAACACACAGACTCTGCTCCAGTTTGAGTGCGTTCTCCGATGAGTTGGAAGCACCCAAAGCTGGAGATCCATCCCATTTTTTTTTTTTTCCGTAACATCCTATGTTTGACAATACTAAATACACAATACTAATGTTTTCTCCCATTTTTCATTTGAGTGGAAAGTGCTATGAGGTGGCTCGAAGAGAGAAAGAGAGGAGAACAAAAGTAAACTAACGTGAATCGCATCATGAGAAAAAAGGAGAAAATTCTCCATTATATGTCAGGGGTGCCAAACATAAGGCCCATGGGCCAAAACTAGCCTGCAAGAGGCTAAAATGCAGCTGACCAAACCACCAAGCAAATATAAAATATTTCAACATTATAACAAATCTCTGAAGAGTTGCGGACAGAACACTAGCTGAGTTGCCATTAACTGAGGGAATATGCAGAGTCGCATCTGGCAACCCTGTATGTAACCAGTAAAGATGGAGTGGTACGTTTGGATATGTAACAGCTACTGAAACCTGAGCGGAGATATCAGTCACGCTGCCATTAAAGGTAGTTATCTCACTGGTCCCAAAGCCATGCTGTCAGTGTGAGTTTGGAAAAACATGCAGACCGTTACAGCTACATGAGACGTTTTTGGGACATTTCACCCAAAGGTTTCATTGAAATAGGATTTACGGTAAGATTTTTCTCATTTCCAGTAGTAATTGTTTGGTTTTGTGAAAATACTGACATTTTCATATCCTCTGCACCAGAGCAAAGAAAAACTACAAGTTTAAATTTAAAAGTAATTGTGGCACCATTTCACTGGTCTGGCCCACTCAAAATGAACTGCGATGTATGTGTGTGTCTATGTGGGTATGTGTGTGAACTAAAATGTGTTTGACACTCTTTCTCATTTGTCATCGGAAATCATTACATAATTCTCGAGGCGATAAAGACAAAACAAAAAAGGAAATGAGATAGCAATCTTCTATATTCAAGGTAATAAAGTTTTGATTTTGATTCAAGAAAATGTGAAGCAATGACATGAATTTAGTTTGAGTGAAAGCTGCATTTTTTTTTTTTCCTGAACAATAATGGAGTAGTAGGCTATGTGTATAATTTCAGGTCAGATCGGGATGCATATAATTCCTGAAAAAAACATGAGCTGACAAAAATAACAAGCAAACAAAATAGAAACGTTGTATTTTAGCTGCAATACTAAGCAAATAGTAATTATATCGCATTCCTGTGAGAAAAGGGAGAGTTCCAGACCATCTAGATGGCATCAGCAGCAGCAGCAGCGGGAGGATAATAGCATTTCAAGTCAAAGTATATCCATCATGCCGCTGTTGACTCCCCGGGGCCTGACTCGTCAAAAAACAGGCAGGAGCCTCTCAGCCGTCACTTTTCAGCGCTTCATACGCACTCGACCTCTTCCAAAAGATGCTAATGCGTGCGCACTTGAACCCTGGCAACTGAAATGCATTTAGATATATAATGCTGCATTGAGAGTTCAGCTCTTAGTTTGCTGTGAAGATCGGGATGAATGATGAATGAATGTGAAAGGAAAAGGCATTAGTCAGATAAAATGACACAAAGCTGAAGGCAAACTGCACCTTGCTTGCCGAGTCCTCGTCTTTAAGGGTTAAGGAGGGAGGGGAACAAGAACGATCAAAGAAAGAGCTGTCTCAATGTGATGTTTCATTAAAGCCCATAAACAGGCCCGGCTTGTGAGCATTCACCCTCCCAATTACCGTCAGGTCAATACTAATATCCAGGCAAAACCTCTTACATCCACTTCTCCTACCTGATTTTCATCCACACAGCCTGGTCAATAATCTCCTCATCATCTCATTCATTACGAGGCCTCTGTCAGACAAACGCCAATCAATGGCTAATGCAACGCGCGAGATGGGGGTCGGACTCGACTGTGAACCTGGACTTGGAAGCTTGGAGTTTAGGATGAGAGAACAAAACAAGGGTAAGGAAGAGAAGCCAAGAAGAGGAGCGCCGACCACTACAACTCATAGTAGATATTTAAACACGCAGGCTTTTGGAGATGAAGCCCAAAAACGTTCACAGAGGGCACTGAACCAAAAGACTGATCAACATTTACGGCTGAATAAAAGCTTTTCATACAGTGAGAGTGCATGTGTGACATTATGCACATGAAGTTGATATATTACAAGAGATCAAGCAAGCTGGAACACGAGCTTCTTGCTTTATGGGTACAATTAAGGAAAGTTAAAAGAAAAAAAAAAAACATGATGGAGAATGAGTGTGCCAGAGATCGGCCTGAAAGCTATTTTGAAGTGCAAGCACCTGTGCCAAGTGACAGACTTCTAAATCGATAAAGATGCACATAATCAGGGATGAAAGACTAAAAAAGAGCTTTCAGAAGATGGTTTTATTCATGCTGAAATATAGATGGTCAGCAGTGAAATGTGAAAAAAAAAAAATTGTTCCATCAAAATTCACATTGAATGCATTTTGCGGCGCACTCAACGCCAGTTTACAATGTTGCATTGTTTGACTTTAATAACCCAAAGTGCCCACAAATGCAGTTTATTCGATGTTTTTCTTGCACTCTGCTGTTATATTCTGGCTTTTACACACACCCACTCAAAAAAGTCGTTTACCATGATCAGGTGCAAGTCTGCACTGAGATCTCAGGGCCTTTGATGAAGTATATTCCTGCGCTGAAGGATTGGCTGAATTATTTAAGCCTCGCCAAGGGTGCATTATGAAATTAGCTGCTGGGAGCTGGTGACAAAGTCCAGAGCCCCTCAGTGTAAATCTGCAGGGAGGAGCCCATCCTGCAGTTGACCCCACTGACACGTCATAAAGACCCCATAAACAGGCTGCTGGCCGTGCTGTTTTAGCAGCGCTGAATCCCAGTCGAAGGTCAGGCTTCCCCAAGATGGGTAATTTCAGGTGTGCGATTATGAATATGGAAGAGCTGCATATGTGCTGGCTCAGCAATTAGGAAAATGGCTAATATATCTTAGTGCCTGGTGTATTTTTTTATTTTTTTTTTGTATTTATTTTTTCCCAGCAGCAAGTCTTTGGGAACTGTTTGCATTGGCTTGTATTGGAATGTTAACTATGCTTGATGTCTGTGGATGTTCAACAGATATGTTGTCCAGTGCTTAGCCCACTGTGCCACTGGCAGCATCCACTTGGCACCGACCATCTCCAGCATGCGCAATGCCAAATGAGTGTACAGGGAGAGGTGTGACCTTGCTGGGGCAGCACTCCAGGTTCTACCTGTGTGTGTGTGTGTGTGTGTTTGTGTGTGTGTGTTGTGCACTATCGAAGCTATTGTTTGCTTTGCTGGGGCAGTTGTTCAGTAGCGGGCGCACAGAGCTGCAGCAGCAGCGCGCTGTGACACTTTGATGAATCGATGGTCACCGGGCTGCGCTCAGGCAGGACAGCGGCCCCTCGCAGTGAAGTAAGGAGACAGGAAGAGACCAAAGTAGGACGTGCGAGACGGAGCTCAGGGCAAACGGGGGCAGACAGACACCGAGAGACTGACTGACTGACTGTATGGATGCATGAGAAAATAGATTTGGACGATGCCACAGCAGCAAACGTGAGATGAGGGACAAAACTGGGGAACATTAAAAAAAAATAGTTTATAAAGTTTATAAGTTTATAAAAGTTTGAAACTCTGATCTTGTTCATAATAGAACGTAAATCAGTTGTTGAGATCTGTGATCAAATGATTTACTTTGTTTTTACTACTTATCTTACACTTTGAACATCTCAAATGTTGTATTATGAAAACCACTGCATTCTGTTTTAAACAACAATTTACACTGTTCTCAACTCTTTGGAATTGGTGTTTTACAGGGTGACGAACAGTGTGACATCTACATAAGGTCTGTTTCGATGGGAAATGCGTGTTTTGTTTGAGTAAATTTCGATACACACTTGTGGCTTGTCTACACATAATCCTCAAACCCTGTGTGAGAATAGTGTCGGATATCCAGACGGAACTCGAGCGATACAATTACAGCGGCGACAGCGGCTATGAATGGGAGGAAATTTCACCACAGCAAACATAATCTGAGCATCACATTTTCACAAAACCAGAAAGATACAAAAAATAATAGCCATACAGAGCTGCAAATCCCCTGTCTGTACCCACCCCTCCTTTTATTTATTTATTTTTCTCCATTTCTTTATCCCTCCCGGTCTATGCCTTGTCTCCTCATCTGTGATTTGAGTTTGCCTTTAGACAAAAGACAAAGAGACCACAGTGTTCCTCCTGTTGATAATAGAAGTGCCTCACATCACACGTTGTGCCAGATGAACACAAGCGAGCAGAATGAAACTTGCTGTTTGAATTTTACAAGGGTCCCTTGGAACTTGAATGGTGTCACACACAGACAAAATATTGCTAAACTTGAACCCACACCCCTGAAACGCGAGAAACAAAACACTAAAACGGTAAATCAAATCAACACAAAGTTATTGTGCAATTCTTCTGGTTGCAGTCAGAATTTGTACAATATATTGGATCTATAAACCATCAAGTAATTCTTCACATAATCATAACATTGAGCTCAAATCTTTAAAAGACCTGTTCAACAGCTGAAGCGCAGAGTTCAGTTCTTTCTGTACTTTTGAGAAGAACCATAAGGAATTCATACATGTGGTCCATAAGGGACAGTATCCATAGAAAATAAATGTCCCTCTGGAGCCAACAAAGAATAATTTCCAACTAAATAAGTGTTTTCCTTTGGGTTTATTGAGCAACAAAGATATCCCCTATCACATATAACCTACCCCATGAGAAAACTTCAAACAACCAAATGTTTGATATGTATGCACCAGTAACTGCCTTCCTGGTGCGAAGATAAACCCTTCCGCCCCATAGATCCTCTCAGTACCATCATTTGTCTCTTGACGTGTCAGCGCATATGCGCGCCTTGACCGCATCATATCCGAATTAACCTCGAGATGGCCGCCATTAAAATGGAAATGGGCGAGCTTAGCGATCCCGCTCGCCTCCATACATTAGGCTAATGCACTGGCCAAGAACGACACCGCTCGCTATTATAGACAAGCCAAATGCAGTGGAAGGTGCTAGTGGGAGGTCTGGTCCTTCTAACCTCGACTTCCCATGAGTTGTTTACATTGGGGTGGGTGGCAAAAGTGTTTTTTTTTTGTTTTTTTTTTTTTGCTAAAGGGCAAACAACTAGCCATTTTACAATAATATATATTCAAAGGCTGGAAGTTTTTGTAAAAAAAAAAAAAAAAAAAAAAAAAAAGGATGAAACAGTGCAACTATGAGTCAAGGAACGTACTTATCCATATCATACTGACAACACTGCTGATTTTCATGTGGCACTGTTCTAGTTTTGGCATCCGCATCTCAGGCTTTGGCTTTTCTTTTAAAGATCTGTTGATGCCTATGGCGACACATATTTAAAACACACACATGCACGGAAGCACGAAAAAGCATATTGTCACAGCGACTAAGCCAGAGGGGTTAGATGTGTGAGGTAAGGGGGGGGCAAAGAAAAACACCCACATGCTAAGATTAAGTCAAAGATTAAAGCTTTGAATGAGGTAGCTCGATGGCTGAGACACAGAAGTGGCATGCATGCAGAAATGCACATTTGCATGAATGCATGCACACATTCCTGCCTGTTATCAGGGCTGGCAAAAGAAGCACAATGGAGCCTGTGTACTCTCAGACAGAGAGGAAGAGAAGGGGGGAGCCAGGCAGTTCCTTCCAGCTGGGTCATATTTAACCAGCAGTATTATCATGCCAGCAAAAAAAAAAAAAAAAAAAGGACCTGCAAGCAGCCACCCACCTAAAAATGCTGCTCCCTGAAACCATGCTCACATTTTATCTAGTTCACTCTCTAACCGAGCCGAGATTTTACTGTTCGGACATTTTCACATTCCTATCTTCTTCATCCCATCTTCTTATGATTAATACATCTAAGTAGCTGAAAAAGTAAGTTGATGCCACTGCGAACAACACGATTCTGCAGCAGCCTACGCACCAAGGTTGCAAGTTAGTCAATAGAAAATAGCTCATTCAGAGTCAAAGACATGTTACGGTTGATATTCTTCCCTTTCAAAAAGACCCCTGTCTTTGTGGGAGACTTTATCCAGCCGGGGCACAAATGGGCCTCCCACACAAGCCACAGTGAGGCTGGACGCCCGGAGAAATGTGTGCTTTTTGAGCGGCGCATGTGAGTTTGTTATTTTAATGCATGCGTGTGCACTTCCCTTCTTATTGATGAGTAGAAGATGAGTGAAAAGAAGAGAGATGCACGAACAAACAACCTCATTCAGGGGCTCCTGTGACAGAAGCGGTATGTGGTTCCCATGACAACAGCATAACGGGAGAACAAATATGGAGACAAAATCATTTTCCTCAATTATTTATCATCACTTGAGCTGACTGTAGGTGGGACTTTAACACTTCACACACAAACACCAGTATTATTGCTTCACGCATATACACTTGCATGAAAAGCACATCTTCTCCTTTAAATAGATGTGAACAATGATAACGTATAAGGGAAGTCGGACCGCAGTGGTGTGTTCCTGGTTATACAGATATTACATACACATGCACACACACACACACATGGCCGTGGCTCAGGTGGTAAACTGGGTCATCTTCTAACTCAAGGTTGGCGATTCGATCCACATCTCCACATGTCCATGTGTCAAAGTGTCCTTGGGAAAGGACAGGATAGAATGCACCCAGCAACGCACCTTGATGGCAGCTGTTTCCATCAGCATGTGAGTGTGTGCATAAACGTGTGTGTGTGAATGGGTAAATGTGACTAATTATTGAAATTACCTGTTGTATCAATAGATTCATTTGCAAAGCATTTAGCTTTAAAAAAAAAAAAAAAACGACGGATTAAAAATGCAAATGGTACAGAAAGGAAATAGTAAAAAAGTATATACAAAAATGTTGATCTTTCTGAGCAAATTTATTAAGAAAAGCAGACACAACACTGAAACAAAACCCGAGATATATGTGATTCCACCATGAAAGCATGCTGTCTCATTTGTAAAAGCATGAATAATGCAACAGCTATTTTTTTTCTTTAGATTTCACTACATTTTGCACCAGAAGGTATCATCAAAATTCGCTTAATGTTGAGACTGCAGTACTTTTCACTTATAATCTTTTGGTTTTGTCAATATCTAAACATTCTCATCAATACAAAGAAAATGTTTAAAGTTTGAAAGTAAAGGTTATTATGTCACTGTTTCACCAGTCCAGCCCATTCAAGATGAAATTGTGCAGCATGTGGCCTCTCAACTGAAATGTGTGACACCCAAGCTCTCCATGCTTGACTAAACAAAAAGCTTTAATCAGAGATTTTATGTCATGATTGCAGGTGTCATCTGCAAACAAACTTAAAATTAGAGGGGTTTTTTTTATTTTTTTTTTTATTTTTTTTTTTTTGCATTATTCGTGTCTGTGTGTATGTGTGTGTGTGTACACATTAAATCAGACAGGACTCACTGATCCACAAGGTCAGGTCATAGTTGTCCCAGCAGGATGATTCCATCTATCACCAGGAGATAGATGAGAAGCTGATCAATCAGCATCATTTCAGCACACTGCGCTACACTTTAACCTTCCAGCTGAGATCCTGACCGCCGCTCCAGGAAAGCTCGAATAACCACAGACTGGAGACAGCAACGGGTCGAATCGTCCCTGTAACATGCCTCTAATTCATATTAACTAAAACTAAATTTCTACTGACACACTTAAGTTTCACATGTGGGCCTGCAAAGCTTTGAAAAGGACACACTGCCGTTCTGTGAATGATGCATTTAAATCGCAGACCATAAAAACAAGGCATGCTTCGAAAGTAAGGCAGACCGTAAACTAAGGTCTGCCAACATATCAAGAGGAGGTGAAAGACAGTTCGTATAACACCAGCAACGTAATGACCAAACATCTGGACCAGCAGAGTGAGCCCGATGTCACTCATTCATTTATCTGCCCAGCACATAACTGAGCCGTGCTACATGCCGAGGCGTTTTGAGGCGCACAATGTGGCAATGCTACATGATTAGAGAATGACAGATACACTCATTCACAGCAAGCTGGAGCATGTGTGTGCCTGGCACACTGCATGTTCAGTCCTTTGGTCTACAGTCTACAGTATGCTTTAGAGCACTGCGTAGACGGATGCTACACACGGCCCTATGCATATTTTAGACTGTTCAGCTAATGGTGGTGTATGAATTCGGCTGTATTTCATTTAAGAAATACTCATATCAGTCTTTATCAGCAAATAGCTAAAGGTGAGTGCTCATACTTGAAACTCACCTCTAAAAAAGTGGTACTGGTGTATCGCTAGTAAAAGAAAATATGAGTGTGTAAGCCTAAGATAGTGTGGTTGATGATACTTTCCTCACATTTAATTTATAAAAGGCTTAAAGACAGAAAAAAAAGATTAGGATCATTACTACTACTTTCCAACATGTCTTTTCAACCGAGGATAAAGCTTGAAAGTTGTTTTTTTGCAGCACGTCAGCAGCAGGTCAGGAGACACCTCCTGCTCACTTATGCTCATTAGGAATTTATTACCTCCGTGGCAGCAAAACACGAAACATGAGCCGAGGAAAACAATTGCCTTAAACATTAGGTTAAACTGGGCATGGACACCAGACACTTTGAGGGTGATTAACTCCTGCAGACAAGATATGTTAAAAATAGCTGGGCCTGAAAGTATTTGGTTGGAAATAAGAACACAACAGTGTCCTAAAGGAATTATTCAGTGCTTTTGGGAGGGTGGGGGAAGCGAAGGTCAATAAGCTTGTCGTTACTTGGAGGTTGCCAGGCAACCAGAGGATATTACCGGAAATTACTGCTCTTGGCTAAGAACTAGTGTATCAACATATCAGCAACTTCACAGTTTAACACCACCGCTTTCGCATGAAATGAACAAGCTAAGCATAATGTGCCAGATCATGAACTAACTTCTCGGTTGTTGGGGGGAGAGGTTATTTTTGGAAAGAGCTGTTTAGCTGTAGTTCAAGAGATTCGGTAAAACCATACTGGCTGAATCATCCGCTAAGAAAGACACAGATGTGCTGAGCAGAGATGGTTCAAGCCACTTATCTTTCATTACTAATCCATAACAAAGTGCTCTTTGAACTCATACATCTATCAATGTTTCACTCCGGTTTAAAGGGACTATGTTTGATCTCACTCAAGTATGACTGATGATAACTGGTGACTCTAAGAAATGGCGATCAAATGCTTATTTTTGGACTAGTAAAAAAAAGAAATAAAAACTATGCACAGGGAGAACATGCAAACTCCAATCAGACAGGAAACAGTAAACTCTGGCATGAAGGAGTGTTTTCAAGCAAAGCTGTAAAATCTACCGAAATGTATTCTCAGTTGCACTCCTTCACTGTCCCTCATGTGTAAGGATTCTGCTGCTTCCCCAGAAAAAAAGGCACTGACAGATTACCTTTACGTTCAACACAGGCAAAAGAAGGAAAGGGAAGAGAAAGACAAGAACAAGGACAAGATACCTGCTGCCCAGGATCTAATCTTCAATCTCCGGGATCACTGATATCTGATAAGAAGAGTGTAAATCAGGGAGCTAAAGAAATCCCTGCCCGTGCCTTTGTGTCTATACAAGACAGACAGGCCATCTATGTCCATCTCTCACTTTGTGGGGATTTACAGTAGCCGAGGCAAATTACCCTGCTTGGTAATACCAGCAAAATCTGACTCCAGATGGAAACTGTTCCTCTCTTCAGGATTTGCTTCCATATAGTATGGCTTTGTGGAGATGTACAAGAAGGTATTTTAGATATGTGTTCCATGTTCAGCTATCTCAGGAAGCTTATCTTAGCAGGTTGTTGTTGTTTCCTACTTTTCATGTGTCACAGCAACTGCAACAAAAACAGTTTGACATATTTACATTGGGGGATTGAACAAGCATAAATAAACTTATATTCTGGCTTCAACTAAAAAAAATGCAGATTGTGATGAGTCACAATACCCTTCTCCTCAAGATTCATAAACATATTGTTCAACAAGGCACTTTGCCATAACATTTACCATTCAACATCTGTAATGGAGCTCAGCTACTACGAGTGCTGGCGATGAAAGATGTGCAGTTTAGCATACAAGCTCACAGGAATATGTAGTGATATATAAATGTGAAGCAAAAGAACCGTCAAGCTGAGGTAATACTGCTCCAGTTCTATTCCCTGGAAAGGTAAACCAGCCAAAATGTACATTTATTAATTCCATGTTGTGCTGAGGGACATTATGAGAGTCATATTACAAGGAAACAAAAGTATTTCACTTGGACGCTTTTCTTTGTTTATGTTACATTTGAAGTATGCACTTTGCAACTAGAGTCAAGAGACTTATAAATAACTTTCATAACATTGAAATAACAGTTGGCAGTGCTGCCTCACAGCTAGAAAGGAATAAGATAGATGGATGGATGGATGGCTGGACGGATGGACAGATGAACGAATAGATGCCAGCTAAATTGAGCACAGCCTTTTAATACAGACATGCCATTACACCCAGAGTGTTAAATAGAGGAAATCGCATTGTTATTCATAACGTGATCCGCTGCATTAAGTCGCTGAGTGGCAGTTCAATTACGGAATCTGTAAATTTACATCTGGCCACAAGTTCATGAGGTCAGTATGTTCAGTTTGTGTTCTCTTTGTTTGTGTTTAAGCTGGATATACGCACGGCTTCTCTAAATGCATTGACAAATACTTTCTCAAGGGGGGGAACGAGTCTGTAATTGTGCATGAATTAGCATGTGTGAGTCACTGTGTAGCTGTGATCACTGTGACGAAGCACAGTGACAGAGCTCTGGCCATCTGGAGACAGATGACGGGATGATTCACTGGAAAGGAGCACGAGGGAAGAAAGGGTGGAGGAGGCGAGGTGGCTGGATGAGGGGATGGCAGGATGGAATAAGGAAGAAAAGATAAACGAGAGAGAAGAGAGGAGAAGGTCGTCTGATCCTAAGTAGGGAGGTGGGGAAGAAGCGGCGCTCATGAGGATGATGGCTTTCACATTCCCTGCAAGCTGTGGATGCTTTTGCGTGCTGGCATGCTCACACGTGCACGCCACATGCACACAAAGTCCCTCAGTGGTGCTTTCGGAGCCAGCTAATGACCTGCTTGTCAACACTTTGATCTAATCATCCCTCAGTGAATGGGGGTGGCAACTCACAAACTCAACCACACAGACACGTGCCCACGAGCTTCCTTACAAGCTGTTAGCTGTTGAAGTAGGAGTCTGCTTGATGCCTGATAGGAAAATGAGCCCTCCAAATACATCATTTACTCAAGAAAGAAGACGCAACCGGCATGTTAAAGGAAACGGCAACATAAGACCCAGATTATCTCTCAGCTGGTATCAAAGCTTATCATGCATCTACTTCAAAGTTGTTTCCTCTCTGAGCCTCTTATTTTCCCATCACAGTCACTTCTTCCATACTGTTTCACGGGGTCTTTTCTCTCTCCCCCAAGATGCCTCTTCAAGATTTCCATCTCCACCTTTAGCACCAATCTCCCATTCTACAATTCTCTCTACTCTGCTGAAATCCAGAGAGTAACAACATGGCACCCCGCATCTAGTTAGCATTCCGGACATTTCCCAGCTTTGAGTAAATAGATCATGTCATCTGTTTCTTAGCTCACATTCCCTCCTTTATTGTTCAGCCGCGTATGCAGGGAGCAGATGGGAAATAGGAAGCAACAGAGCGTGCAGAAAGAAAAGGATTTTAGATTGAGAGTTACTGGTAGACAGGTAAGAGAAAGGTAAAAAGGGTTTGTAAAAAAAAGAAAAAAGAAGATGGCCATATATACATTACGATGGAGCACAGTACTCATGAGACTGAGAGGCAAATAGAATTTTTTTTAAAACAATATAATCAAGTGCTAAACTAGATCTTGATTAACTTTAAAATAAATTACAAATATACATCAAAAACCACCTGAAGTCCAACGAGAAAATAAATCATGGCAGGACTTCAAAAAGTGTCCAAAAAAAATAATAAAAAGAAATATATTGGCATAATGAATCACACAACAGAACTGCAACTGCTGATATAGTACCACCATCACTATTCATTTATTTGATTCATTAGTTTGGGCAATGAAATGGTTCAACATATCCGCCACAGTTGAACTGACATCTTCATGGCATTTGTTTTGTTATTCTGTTTTGGGTAGCAAACTGGATTTTAAATTAATCTAATTTATTTTATCTGTAAACACAGAAAAGTAATTTGTGATTGAATGCAGGATCCTTGATTACTCCATTATGTTTGGGCTTCTTACTAAAATAAATAAAGGGAAAAACAAATTAATTAAAATGATAGCTTAACAGATTATTTGGCCTGACAAAACTGGTCTTTTTTGTGTTAAACTGGAAATCTGTACAGAGTGTATCATTGCTTTGGCAAAGTGTGTGCTATGATGAATATTTGCAACACTAAATTGGATAAGTTCACATTGTTATGCTTTTCAGTCAGAGTCAAAACTTGTAATTTTGGAAGCACGGTGGAAGAGTGGTTAAATCATATAATAAAGTCAGTCAACAAAAGTCATGGGGAGCCAGCTGAGGAATTGTCTAGCAACGCAAAAATAGCAGAATGCCTGCTCGATGTTGAGCCAGTTTGTAAAAATCGTCACAATCATCAAGAATGCAGGCATTTTCAGAGGTAGGAAATCACACTGATGTTGTATGTTAAACCAATTTGCATTACATTCAAGCATTTTGCATTAATTTATGCACTTATCAGACATGGTTCTCAGAACATCCTGTTAGTGGATGATTTTCCACACATTTCCACCTGTTGTATATGCATAAAATATTAATAGTGTTTAACAACTGAGAAAATATTGTCAATATTTGAATTTTCTCTTCCTCATTAAGGCCCTGAGTATTACTTTAATCACAAAATTCAGTAAATTATGTCCCAGCTACAAGTTCTTGGGGTCAAAAGGCCCTGATTGTTTTGTTAATTTGCATTTAAGTTGGATACACACTCTGCAACAGTGCATAAATTAACATGTCTCATTTCTCACTCTCCTGAATATAAAGAGCAGGTAGACAGTAAATCCAACCGAAGCCCAATGACAGAAGCCCGAAGACGAATTTGAGAGTTCAAAGTCATAAAAACACTGGAGAAACTCCAGCTTTTTGAGCCGGCTGCTCCAAGTAACTGCTGGTGCTTAGGCTGCAGGCTTTGGAGCTGTCCATGGTGCTGAAGTGAACTTCAGCTTGAGCAGCAAGACTGAGGAGGTCCTGGAGCTGTCCATGGTTCTGAAACTGTCTTCCCTTGTGAGTTTCGGAGTGGCGAAAAATAGCACCAGCGTTTTATTGGCTAACTTTAAAGGGACTATCTCTTCAGTAAAATGAAAGATATCAGACTCTTGTGATTAGATTTCATTACTTTATTTCATTTGGATACATTAGATTATCTATGATGGCAGAGGACAGCAGCTGAAAATGTAGTTAGACTTCTAAGGACTTTCTGTGGTAGGTCTTTAAAATGAAAAAAAAAAAAAAAAGAAAGTTAGCGCTAAGTTTTTTTTTCGTGGAACTTGAAAAACGACTTAATATCAAGGCTTTCCTCATTGAAATCAAATATCCCCGTTAGCATGCCAGACGCATGCAAGCAAGCAAGCGCGCACACACATCGTGTATTTTTTCGAGAGGCTCGTGACTGAGTACAAGCAAATGTCACAAAGTTCAAAAAAAAAAAAAAAAAAAAAAAAGAAGAAGAAGAAGGAGATAAAAAGGAAAGGGGCATCAAGCCCTCCAGTCCTCATAACGTTGCTGCGCGTTGCATCATGAGCACAACGCGGCGCTTCATATAAAGGCGAGCGTGGCTGAGAGGGGAGGACAACGGAGCGTGATCTTGCGTGTAAATGGACATGCTGAGCGACTGTCTCATGCGCCGCTGACGAATGATCTAATACCGGTAGAACCGGAGCTACGGAGCCAGGCGAGACACGTCACTGCCAATCTGCCTCCCCCACTTCTCTTCCCGGCCTTCGCATCCTCTCCCCGCTTAAATGAATGGAGGCTGATTACAGCTTATTGAGCGACGAGTCCACTGGGACAGCTGGTTTTGATCCCGTGGAGACAACGCACCGTTTTCTTCAATAAGTCTTTGTCAAAAACCTTTCACATATCTCTATCTTTGCCGAAATGTCCCTGGGGAGCGATATCATTACAAGAGGGGCCGCGAATTGTTTAAAGTAAGAGTGTGATGAAAGCACCGTCAGTGCCATTCAGCGGTGCGCGTCTCATATACAGACTTCAGCAAATTAACAGTCCGTTGGTTGCATTCAATATTATTGCATCTGTGACTATAAGTGTTGCTGATTGGGGGGTTTAAAAAAAAGTGCACAGAGAAATGCCACGATCCCCAGGTCTCCTCTTCTCTCTCCACTCAGCAGAGAGTGAGGCTCTGGTGCCGCTCAATGGGAGGATGGGGCAACTGCTGGTGGCTGCAGCGCCGAGGGACGCTGAGACCAGCTGAGCGCCGGCGTGGGATCCGCAAACACGTTATTGATAAGGTTCATAGTCTGGGAGTGGATGGATGGCCTGGTCTCTCTTTCTATTCCTAAAGGAATGGAAGGAGTAGGGAGTTGCTTTATCGTCTCCCGAAGTAGTCAGACCAAAGGAGCAATAAATTAAACAGTCTCCAAAGAACATACCCGCAATGAGATTTACTCCACGTGAAAGTCGAGGGAGATTTGTCACTCTCAATAGGAGTTAAATGTGTGTGTGCGTGATTAAGCCTTGCCAGCACAGAGAACCATTGATGCGGGTGATGACACAAGTTTTGATATAAAGTGGGTGATAAAGTGGGAATCGTTGGGTGGGAGACGTTTCAGAAAAAAAAAAAAAAAGAAAAAAAGAGGAACGAATAAAGCTCAAACCACACACAAGCACTGCATGAGACCAACCCGGCCCACTCTGATAATGCCGAAAACGCGCCCATTGCCCACTCACTCGTGGATTATGAGGTGTCCAAACCAAAGGTATGAGTGGGCGAACACGGAGCCATGACTCACTGTCAAATTCATATTGTGGCCATGGCAGTATTCTTGGCTTTTGCTAAAAATAGTGCCCATTCTGTGGTGCGGAGCCAAGACAGTGATAAAACGTTTGGGTTTCTTTGCCAAAGGACTTGCTCCGGATAGTGGGGGGAATAAAATCATTGCAGCTCTTAACCGAAAAAGCCTAAGCTCTCACAAAAAAAAAAAAAAAAAAAAAAAAAAATACGGGAAAAGGCTTTGCCTAACGAAGTAATCAGAAAAACAGAGTCTCACCTTTTGGGAACACGTTGGGTTGCAAAATACCTAAAAGTGGATTAGCAGTAATGGTAATCTGTTGAATGCCCAGCTCCGGTTACAAGATCCATTTGCAATTAATCACAGACAGAAAACCCAGAGTCAGTTAATTACACCCCCTCCTCCCACCTTTCTCTAACATGCAGGCACACGCGCGCACACGTTTCCAACAGAGTCAAAGAAAGACAGCAGAAATTTAAAATAAATAAATAAATAAAGGTTTCCAGGTGGTTACTTAGCAAGTTCTGGGACATAAGCCGGTCAAACAGTTACAGAAGTATGGTGGTGCCACACACACACACACACACACACACACACACACACACACACACACACACACACACACACACACACACACACACACACACACACTTTTGGACTTGTAGGCATCATAACAATCTGCCTCTATCTTGACCACCTGGGAGGATTTCTGCATGCGCGCTGCACTAATGATGCGTCTTTACCTGAGGAACCAGTGTTGTTGGAGCCAACATTCACCCCCCAAATATTTAACTCTCCATCCATCAGTTCATCTCATTCATTCACCCCCTCATCCTCAACAACATCCCCGGTTTAGCCCTTTATTCAACAGAGTGCAGGGACAGACAGACGAGCTCAGTTTCGATTCCTGGGGATGCACCGTCACCAAAAATAGTCACCCGACCAGTCACCTATTAATAACTTTGTGTGGTCGAACGGCGACATCGCAGCAGTGTTGATCCTAAATGCGTCTTTAGGAAGAGTGCGTGTTGCTGGTGCTGATTTGCATTCAGTCTGGGGGACGGAGGAGGGTGGGCGGTGAAGTGGGGTAAGCCTGCTGCATTTTGCATGTCTTCAGCTGTACAGACCGGAGGGGGACTTACCCTTCACCGAGGCGGCCAGAAGCCCCATATACAAGATCAGCACCCGGCTCCAGTGGTGCGCCTGCACTCCCGCCTTCATTAGAGCAAAAATCCGTATTCCGTCCCCTTTTCTGCATGCGTATTCCTGTCTCCTCGCAAGTCCCGTTGCTCCGTTCCGATTTGAAGAGGCGGTCATGGCAGGGGCTTTTTTTTTTCTCCTCTCTCTCTCTCTCTCTCTCTCCTCTGGTCTTGCAGGCACGATGAGTTCTCAGATGGTCAGAAAAGGGAGATTCACTCGGTCTCGGCGCTGAGAAAAATCCCAATGCATGGAGGAGGCTCGGATCTCGCAGCTGGACTGAACCATGTCATGCGGGGACCGAGGGGTTCAGAGTCTCAGTCTGAGAAGATAGATTTTTACACCTAAAGGGATGAAGAAGAGGGGAGGCGAACCGAAGGGGGGGCTGAGACGTGATTCAAGTGGTCAGCGATCTACCCCGCTCGAGTAAAAGAATAAAAACCACGAAAATCCCACGCCCGCTCCACATATGTAACTGATGTTACCAGACGCACACCAAAAACCCAAGAGGTTCCTCCTTCAGTTTCTCCCGCTGCACTTATTTGTCCTTCTGTCTAATTTATCTCCAGTTATTAACAGCATTTGCTGGGCCGATAATCCACGTTGTTAACTCGTCATGAGATCGAGATTGAAGAGATGGAAACGACAAAACGTCGAAGAGCCACAAAGGTTATCCGGATCCAAGGAAAATCGCCTCGTTGGAGAAGTTCTCGACCAGCATCGAAGTGTAGTCAGTGATCTTATTGTAGTGAGATAAATATGCTGGAGGTATTCCCAGTAATGCAGCGCTTGGACAGCGTCGTCTCGGGTCTGTGCGACGCCAAGATTCAGACTGCAGACCTGCTCCCTCTCTGTGCGTCTCTCTCTCTCACTCTCTCTCTCTCTCTCTCCCTCTTGCTCGCTCTCACTCTCTCTCTTGCCCACATTTTAAAAACCATGTAGGAAAAAAAAAATCAACTGATCAGAGATGACTTTTTTTTCTAAATAAAAACTCATGGCGAGATTTTCTCCCCCAATCTCTAAAAAATACAAAAATAAATAAAAAAATGCGATGCGTAAAATTCGCCTTGTTCCAATTTGTTCCGTTAAGATTTAGGACCCCACAACGAGGCCGTTGTCTCTCCACCCATTAAGACCAATCACAGGGTTGCCCGCCAGTTTAACATAGATGTCCACTTCCTGCTCACTAAACGTGAAATTGATGCTTAACAGGCTGGAACCTCGGCCAGTAAATTTGAATGTCATTTCCACTTTTGCATATGACCGATATAATTAGTTTTCCGCAATGCGCCGCGCGTGGAAACAGTTGGGATAATGAAATGCGTGTCGACCTCCAACCCTTCGAGTATGATGGAGGTCATAAACAGTCTTCAGACGGCGCAGAATTAAACTTTGCCAACATTGGATTGTCTGCGCGTCCTCGCCAGGTCGTTGCGGCGCGCAGAGTCGCACCGGAGCGACCCGGTCCCGGTAAAATCAACTGGCGTCAACTGCTGCAAGACTCAGCTCTTGAACAAAGCCAAATAGGTCACACATATGTGAAATAACACCTCTGAATATGTATGCAACACTGTATAAGGCCATCTATTTATATTGCGCACTGTGGGTTATAAAACTAGTTAGTCCAAGGCTGCGTTCAAGTGACTGGGAACTTAGAGAACTATCACCAGCTGGTTTCATTATATTGTGTTTAAGCTATCCCAATTTTAGAATTACTCATTTCATTTCTTAGCTTGTATATTTATTTCATTTTATCCTGTGTGCTATCCCCCTGCAGTTAAGGTAAACTATGAATACTATGGGTTGAGTGCAGAAAATGTGCAGAAGTGGTATATTTATTAGCTTATTTATCAGCTTGTAACTTAAGTAGGTTGATGGTTTATTTTGCACATGATTTTCCACTTAACCTACTATGCCGGGTTGTCATATAAACTCAGATTTTTTTTTTCCACTCATTGTGGTATTTTCTCCACGAGAAAGTCGGGACAGGTTCCAATTACCCCCGAACGCAGCGGACCGGATGAAACAGACGCAAAAACGAAAGAATGAGATTCGCAGTGTTTGAGAAGACTGTATTATTATCTGGTTGCCATGGCAGCAGTATAACAGAGATCGTTCATAATCTGTTTTTAAATAAACACGTGGACGTTGAATCCAGAGTCAATGAGCCCGCGCGCGAAAAAGGGGGAAACAATCAAGTCAAAATAAAACATGGAGGCTAAGTATCTTCGGATGGCCCGCGCTCCGCAGCAGTTTTTCACAGCCTGCGCTCCGTTTCCACGCTCCATATGGGCCTATTCCAATGCGTCCTTTGACAGCTACGATGTGATTTGCCATCACATCTGGACTGAAGCCAGGAGGGCAGACGAAGCGCTGACCAGATCCCAGAGTCCCACGTGAGTACGAGATGATCAAGAAAGCTCAAGCATCAAACGCATCACCGCTTTAAAAATGCTTCGTGGTCCAGTTTACCGTGTTTACGTGACATGAAAGGTTGTCACTGTATTTTTTTTTTCACATTTTTCTCAAAAAGCTTTAGAAATGGTCCAATTTATGCTTGTCAACATGTGAGAAAAAAAAAACATGATCAGAGCAAGGTCATTTCTTCAGTTTCCTAAAAATTAGCTGTTTCTAGGAACTTCAATTTCACGCTCAAACTGAGAGGAGGAAACTTCTACTGTGACTGCATTCAAATGCATTTTTCCAATTTCCTATACTTACTCAAGAATGCACTGTTATTGATACTGTATAAGTTGACTTTCAGGAATCATAATCTATCTTCCATACTCTCAAATCTAGCTCATAACTTCCCGATACATACCTTACATATTGTTATTATTATTATTATTATTATTATTATTATTATTATTATTATTATTACCATTACTGCTATTAGTTGAGTATGTAAATACAATATACCCAATATTTTATGTATTCTACTAAAATAAAATGTTTTTAGGGGGATAGTGGATGAAGAGTAGAGCTTTTTTCGAAGCCAGGCCCAAACATTGCGGTGTCATGTTATCATGAGTTCCCCGAGTCTCTATGGAACGTCTGTCCCATCATCATAGCCGAACAGTCAGCAGGCTGGTGACTAAAGAGGGGTTTCATTAATAAGTGATGGTCTGACGTGGTTACTACACCACACATGCAAGACGAAGCTGTGGGCCCGTTGGAGACTAAACCTTAGGATCATTCAGAAAGTACGGTAAAATTTAGGCAATTTGTTGACCATTCACAAGTCAAAAAATGGAGTTAGAAAGATACTGTCATTGATTCATCATCAGTGCCCACTTTGTCCAACCAAGGGTTCCGTGGAGCTAGAGTTAAACCTCAAATTCTCCAAGCTCTGAGTTATTTACAGTTAGAAACTGAGCTAAAATGAACCTCCACCTGCTAACTTGGGCCCCTTGACTCCGCATGTGAAGGCGACTGTTTTAAATCTGGGTTTTAAAATGGACAGTGATTTCAAACTAGATTCACAGATAAGCGCAGTGGTTAAGTCCAGCTTCTTCCACCTCAGGAAGCTGGCCATGGTGAAATCTATTCTTGCACATGAGCACTTTGAAACAGTGATCCAAGCCTTTATTACATCTCGGCTGGATTACTGTAATGCACTTTATGTTGAAGTCAGCCAGTCGTCCCTCGCACGTCTTCAGTTGGTCCAAAATGCTGCAGCGCGGCTACTAACTGGAGTACGTAAGAGGGACCACATCACTCCCATCCTGGCCTCCCTCCACTGGCTACCTGTGCATTTTACAGTCCATTTTAAGGTTCTTTTATTTGTTTTTAAGTCTCTGAATGGTCTCGCCCCGCCTTACCTCTCTGAGCTGCTTCGCCCCTACACTCCTGCTCGGTGCCTCAGATCAGCTGATCAGCTGCTCCTGGAAGTGCCGAGGTCCAAGCGGAAGCTCAGAGGTGTAAGAGCTTTTTCCGTTGTAGCCCCCAAGTTGTGGAATGAGCTGCCACTGCGCATCAGGCAGGCCCCCTCGCCGTCCATTTTTAAGAAAGATCTTAAAACACACTTTTATTCACTGGCTTAACTCAGCCTGAGACTCCGCCCTTGGTGTTTTTGTTTATTTGAAAGGAGAGGAGAGCTTTATGCTGAAATGCAGAAGTTGTAGCCACTACATCAATGATCCTCCTATTTAAATACTGTTCTCCCATTACATCCTTGAACATGGTTTACAAAAAAGCTGAAAAATCTGCCAATCCTCCCAATTAAACATGTTTCGAACACGTTCAACACAAAGTGACCTTTTCCTCTGTGTGCATGATCACCACAACGATCTGAATTTGAAACGAATGCCGCTCATTTCAAAAACTTCCATGAACAGGCCTGTGTGCTGGCAATGTGTGAAATTATGTGGCATCCCTATTAGACTTCCCACTTTCCTCATGTAAATAATGAAGCTCACAAGCTCATATGAGCCAGTTAACCTCAAAGTGGCAGCAATTATGGAGTGATACTGACCTGACCACATGCTCAACACGTTTGTGTTTTTATTGCCATCTAGGGCTGAGGGGCAGCACAGAGAGACCAGCAATTTGGGTCTTAGCACAGTGTGTGAGGAGAAAGAAAGGATGAAGGTCAAGAAGAACAAGACGGAACCCCAGACTGAACTCACCCTTCCTTGCCCTTATCTTTCGGGCCACAGATGTCCCCACAGTGCCCTGCATGCACAGGTTCTGGCTTCCTTGATAGAAAAGATGCAAAAAAATAATCAGGGACAAGCAGATAACAGAATAAATGTGGTGAGTTTAACATGGTTTTACTTGGTGTTCCATCTTATCTTTATATTTCTACAACAAAAAATATAATTATTCAATTGGAAAAGTCTGGTAGCTAATGACAGCGGTATCTTGTTTTGTTTTCCATTCACTGTCATGTCAGGAGAAACAAGCAGAAGTTAAACGAAGCGGCGCAGGAAACTCAGTTAACTGGGTTCCGTTCTCACGATTCGGCAGAGGAGAGGAACTCAGCTCTGCACCTGCGCCTCAAACTGTGATGAAAGACCTTGTCTGCTCTGCTTCTGAAGACCCCACCCCTCGTCTGGCAGATGAAGAATTCCCTCCGCTTCCATCTAAACCGCTGAGGCATGTATGTGAACATGAAGATGAGCCGGAGCTGGAGGAAAGGCGGAGCTCAAACAGCGACTCCAGTGACAACGACGCTGCTGCATTGCCACGGGTGCGAAGTTGTGGGACTGATAGCAGTAGTGACGACGAGGATGAAGTTGAACCCGCGTTTCATGAATCAAGCACTCAGAATCTCTCATCTTTGAGAGAGAAAGACTTTACTTCGCACTCCAACATCAAAGTTGCCGATCGGCGACATCCTCCAGAGCCGTCGGCCGTGGGGACGATCAGTGGCCAGCGGGAGGGTCCCCCCTCAGTCCATCCACGTGACACCCCCAATGCAATGTGGACGAGTGGCGTGAGTGTCCCTTCGCAGACCGTGCTCCATAAAAATTCAAAAATACCTTGGGCAAAAGTGAAAATCACCAAACCGCCACCGGTGGCCCCAGCAGAGCAGGCGCCCTACAGCCTTTCAAAAGACTTCCCTCCTCTGCCGCCCTGCAAGAATCCGTCAGCGCTCGGCCTTCCACAGCGAGGGAATCCCAGGACCAAAGGTAAAACAGGTTTTACTCACTCACCAGACCGCTGCCAAGGCAGTGGGCTTCCCAGGGGAAAAGAGGAAGAGAAAAAAAAAAGCCCACAAGGTCTCTTCCATCTGTGCAGGAGATCTGAAATCTGTGCTGGACCTTCAAACATTTGGCTCGAGCACCCAGTGCGGCCCTCCCATCATCAGCTGTGAGGAGGTGAAGGCCAACAACCAGCCGTCTGCTCGAGGTACTCAATCAGCCATGTGTCTCCGTCTGACTCTGTAGCTCACAGTGCAGGTGCATCTCTAAACATTTTCTTCTTTTCCCCTGATTTTTATTCAAGCAGATAACAGAATAAATTTGGTGAGTTTAACATGGTTTTACTTGGTATTCCATCTTATCTTTATATTTCTACACCAAAAAATATAACTATTCATCTGGAAAAGTCTGGTAGCTAATGACAGCGGTATCTTGTTTTGTTTTCCATTCACTGTCATGTCAGGAGAAACAAGCAGAAGTTAAACGAAGCGGCGCAGGAAACTCAGTTCACTGGGTTCCGTTCTCACGATTCGGCAGAGGAGAGGAACTCAGCTCTGCACCTGCGCCTCACACTGTGATGAAAGA
The DNA here is from genome assembly GCF_902148845.1 of Salarias fasciatus. Taxonomy (NCBI): domain Eukaryota; kingdom Metazoa; phylum Chordata; class Actinopteri; order Blenniiformes; family Blenniidae; genus Salarias; species Salarias fasciatus. Next base: position 12,219,715 of record NC_043765.1, on the reverse strand, counting down.
CCTTGTCTGCTCTGCTCCTGAAGACCCCACCCCTCGTCTGGCAGATGAAGAAATCCCTCCGCTTCCATCTAAACCACCGAGCAATGCATGTGAAAGGGAGGAAAGGCAGAGCTCAAACAGCGACTCCAGTGACAACGACGCTGCTGCATTGCCATGGGTGCGAAGTTGTGGCACTGACAGCAGTGGTGACGACGAGTATGACGTTAAACCCGCGATTCATGAATCAAGCACTCAGAATCTCTCATCTTTGAGAAAGAAGGACTTTACTTCGCACTCCAACATCAAAGTTGCCGATCGGCGACATGCTCCAGAGCCGTCGGCCGTGGGGACGATCCGTGGCCAGCGGGAGGATCCCCCCTCAGTCCGTCCACGTGACACCGGCACATTCTGGACGAGTGGCGTGAATGTCCCTTCGCGTACCGTGCTCCATAAAAATTCAAAAATACCATGGGCAAAAGTGAAAATCACCAAACCGCCGTCGGTGGCCCCAGCAGAGCAGGCGCCCTACAGCCTTTCAAAAGACTTCCCTCCTCTGCCGCCCTGCAAGAATCCGTCAGCGCTCGGCGTTCCGCGGCGAGTTAATCCCAGGACCAAAGGTAAAACAGGTTTTACTCACTCACCAGACCGCTGCCACGACAGTGGGCTTCCCAGGGGAAAAGAGGAAGAGAAAGAAAAAAAAAGCCCACAAGGTCTCTTCCATCTGTGCAGGAGATCTGAAATCTGTGCTGGACCTTCAAACATTTGGCTCGAGCGCCCAATGCGGCCCTCCCATCATCAGCTGTGAGGAGGCGAAGGCCAACAACCAGCCGTCTGCTCGAGGTACTCAATCGGCCATGTGTCTCCATCTGACTCTGCAGCTCACAGTGCAGGTGCATCTCTAAACATTTTCTTTTTTTCCCCCAGAATTTTTACTCAGAGTTAGAAAGACACTATAGTCGATCCATCCATCTATGCCCACTTTGTCCGACCAAGGGTTGTGTGGAGCTGGAGTCTAACCACAAATTTTCCAAGCTCTGAGTTA